>NW_024499684.1:3454885-3774885 GCF_017590055.1 Onychostruthus taczanowskii
TGTTTGACTCTCTGGAAACCGAGCTGGAAGGAGACAGAGGGCAGCTGAAGTGTCATACTTCAGCTATTAGCTCTAGGACAGGAAGAAACCTGTGCAGGATGGTGGCTGTGGTTCAGCTTTTTTATTTTTTCCATTTATAAAGAAGAAGAGAAAAGAATATTTCAGCATATACAAGAATACACAAAAGAATATACAGCATTGGCCAGCGCAGTGTACTCACAAAATGACAATTAGAGAAAAAGGAGGAATAACCCATTTTATTCTAAGCAGCAGCTGCTCCCATGGCTGCTTCAGAGAAGCTGTCATTTGTCCTGAAATTTTCATGAGCCAGTGTGTGGTGTTTGCACTGCCTGGGGGCTCTCTTTGCAAGGAACCTGATTGCATCCATCAAGCTGCTTTTGCTCGAGTGCAGGGGCCACGAGCACAGTGCGGGGCACAGCACGTGTGGAGGGACAAAACTGATAGAAAGTGTGGTTTGCTGGGATAAAGAGTGAAGAGCTGCACATCAGATTGCTCCCTGCCATTTTCAAGACACTGACCCAGCATCGGTACAATAAATAATCTGTATTTTGCCAGAAAGGTGTCAGAATGGGAAGGAACAGGAGATGCCAGGGGTTTGCCATGTGTGATACCAGTCTTTGCATAGAGGTCAGTGTTCTGTGCAGCTGTATTTAGTGTAAATTTTTGTGGGTTTGTTTGTTTTTAATTAAAACTTAAAAGTTTTAACTAACTCCTTAAAAGTACTTTTATGTTCCACTGAGATTTTAGGAAGGTGGACACCTTTGGGGACATGTAACTCCAGAATACAGACCAGCAAGTGTAAGGCTGAGGAGCAGCCTCCCCACTTAAGGCTCTGCAGCTTTTCCTTTCCTCACAGGGCTGGTGGAGCTGCTGTGGCTGCAGCAGGTGCCTCCCCACTGCACTGCTGTAAAGCAGCTGCAGGATCCAGGGAGGATCTGTCTCCATCATCCCTGCTGAAACCCAACTGCCTCTTAATCCAGATCATTTGACATTCAGAAAAGAATCAGCTACTTATTGTTCCATTAATTTAACTATAATGGCTTGGAGGACGTGGTGAAAATTTCAGTTTTGGAAGTTTCTTCTGAGTTCTTCACACGAGGTCTTCTTTTGCCACTGCTCTTTTTACAGGAATAATAAATAAGTTGCTTTGGCTGATGCTGCAAATATAGTGTTTGATACTGTAAATGTTCACACTGAGAAGTTCAAGGTCAATGGTGCTCAGAAAAAGATTTTTCTGGAGAATAATGTGAGTATAATGTTCCTAGGCCCATCAGGTGCTGCCCTTTGTGGGCTGGCCCCAGGATAATCCTTCCAGCAGATATTTGGAAACGCAGCCACGTCCATGTAGAGCAGCATTACTTTTTCATTTCAGTATCCAGCTGAACGACTTTCTCTGTGCTTGCAGACGTGGATGAGTGTGCAGAGGGCAGGGCCAGGTGTGCCCATCGCTGTGTGAACACCCCGGGCTCCTTCAGCTGTGCCTGCAGCCCCGGCTTCGAGCTGGGCGCGGACGGGCGGCGCTGCTACCGTAAGTGACCCTGCCAAGCCCTGCTCTTCTTCCTCTCCTCTCTGCTCCCTGCCAGGCCTCACTTCTGATTCTCTGGGATCAGCATCCCCAGCAGAGTAAATGTATGCAAAAGATCAAGCTTAATACTGTTTTCTTCCTCTGCTGCTGCTGGGTTTGCAGGGTGACGCTCTCCTAAGCCTGTGTTCACAGACCTTAATTACTGCCTTTCAAAGAGCAAATAGCCCTGTTGGTTTATCTTCAGAGTCTGGTGGATTCTGCTGCAGAGCTACCAGAATGCTGCTGCTGTTCTGTGAAATGTATTCATTCCTGCCCTCCTCCTCCTCCTCCCAGCTTTCTTACAGAGCTGATGCAAGAGAAAACCAGCACGACGTTCTGCTCGTCTTTACCTGTCTGGGTTTGCTTATGCTTCTCCTGAGATTACTGACACTATTAAGAGGATGCTTTAAAAAAAAAAAAGCAACAAAAAAAGAAAGACTTGGGATGAAAAAATAGTTGAGCAACTCAAACTTCCCAAGCTCAAGCGAGCCCTGTTGTCTTTCCTCACATGCTTACCTCTTGCCAGCGGGGTTTCTTAATCAACACCGCTTTTCTGGAGAGGGGGACTGACTCCCAGTGCTGTTAGCTGATAGGTGATCCCTGGCCTGCCCTTGAGGGCAAATTTAGATTAATAAAGGAGGTGATGTGGAAGAGTTGGGGCTATTATGGACCTAACATAAGCTCCCTGGAATGCAGACAAAAGCATGACCTGTTTTAGCAAAGAGGTGGGCAGAGATCATTCAATCTAATAATACCGTGCAAGAGCTTTCAGCAGAGCTTCCTTAGGAAAATATGCTGCATGCCAGAGAATGAGTGCTTTATTTAAGAATGTGTGTGTAAGAAATAGTTATTAAGAATGAAATTCAGTTTCAAGGCATTAACATACATTAAAAACAAAACCCAATTATGTGAGAGACATCCTGGAGAGTTATTTCATAGGTGATGGGGAGCTGTGAGTGCTGCAATGGCAGAGGAAATGTGATTAATATACAGATATGAAATCTTCTGTCATAGGCATAAAAAAGAGGTTTAGACCACTTAGATTTCATTGTGCTTTTCTGATAATAATTTTTCTGGATGTTCAGCAGATCTCAGGGGATGGTGATTCTCTGTGCCTCATGTACAATATTGCAGAGCAAACAATAAAAATAAAAACATTCTGCATACATTTATGATCAGGATTATCCCAGTGTTTGAGCAATTTAAAATCTTTGTTTATTCTTTCATTTCCCCAGTGGCTGGGGAAGAGCTGGTATTTCAGTTTTACTGATGAAGAGCTGGGACAATGTAAATGATGAAGATCGTGTATGAAGTCAGATTCTGCATTTAATTGCTGGGTTTACTAAATCCCAGCTTAACACACTGGACAGGAGACACGATTTCTTCTCCCTGGTGCAAATAATCACACTATGCATGAGATGTAGAGATATTTATTCTCTTAATTTATACCCTCTTCCAGATGGAATTACATTTCTTGTTGGCAAGCAGGGTGCTCCCTGGGAGCACAGAGAGGGGTAGGACCAGAGCCCACCAGCACAGATGTGTCTGGGGAAATTCTGTGCCAGATCTGATGGCCACTCTGAGCTGGGCTGTTTCTGGAAGTACAGTGGCTCCTTTAGGAAGGTTATTTCTCAGTTTCCCTCTGTAGAAGGAGGAATTATTTCCTCTCTAAATAACTCTGTAACAAAAGCTGGCTAATCTAACTGACCCTGTGGTTTCTTTGCATCCTGGAGGGATCATCTGATGAAGTAGCTGGGTGGGAAGAGGCGGCCAGGTGTTCCCTTTTCCATGTGAGGGTTCCCATTGGAAATGGCCAGGATGTTCTGAGGGCTGTCCAGTGCAGCCACATGAGGAGGGCATGGAAGTCTGTCAGGGCAAAGGAGGCTGGCAGTGGCACTGTCTTTGTCTCCTGTCTTAGCTGTAGGGGACAAAGTCTCAGCAGAGGAGCTGCTGTGTCCCCCCGGAAGGGACATCCAAGAACCAAAACCTGGAGATTGTTTTCCATTGTGGCTGGTGTCCATTTCAGCAGCAGGACTCTGCTGAGGAAGTTTCAATGCCTTTGTGTTTGGGGGATGTTTCAGAACCCAGCTCTTTGCCATTGCCATGCAGAACTCAAAGCTGCTCTTTGGGAAGTGTGTCAGGCGGGGTTGGAGGGCTCCTCAGATCCTTCTGTTCCTCCTTTGAGGCAAGCACTGTTCCAAACAAAGCATAAACCAGAGGAAAGCTGGGAAGGCTCCTGTAGCAGGTGGCTGTTGAACACTGAACCAGCTTCACATGGCTGAATTTGAGAGCATCCACTGTTCTGACACAAGCACCTGGAGCTCAGTGACTCCAAACCTGCTCTGCCGGGGAGGGGCTGTGAGCTGATTACACTGCGATTACACTCATGGCTGCTGTTTTACATCCTTCGGGCTGCCTTTTAACACCCCTCTGATTTATTTCTCTGCAAGGCATCGAGATGGAAATCGTGGACAGCTGCCGGGACGGGAATGGCGGCTGCGAGCACGGCTGCGAGCACACGGCAGCGGGACCACGCTGCTCCTGCCACCGCGGCCACCGCCTCGCTGGGGACGGCAAAACCTGCACAGGTAACCCGAGCTGCCGGCAGGGAGCTGTGGAAGGGCCCGGGGAGCCTGCAGGAAAAGCCGTGCCTTCCCTCCTTCTGCAGGTTTTAATTAACGCCGTCCTCCGGCAGCGCTGCTCCAGCTTGCCTGGCGCTGGGAGCTGGCTGGGATGGGTCCCCAAGGAGGGCAGGGAGTGGCAGTGACACTGCTGCATCACCTGCTGCCATGGCTGTGTCTCGCCATGGGTCCCCAAGGAGGGCAGGGAGTGGCAGTGACACTGCTGCATCACCTGCTGCCATGGCTGTGTCTCGCCGTGGGCAGCCCAAGCATCACAGACCCCACTTTGTGTCCTTTCCCCTCTCAGCTGGTGGCTGGGAGCAGCAGTGCAACTGCTCCCAAAGTGCTTCTTGCACAAACTGCACGTGGTGCTCCAGAGCCTGCTGTGTTTCCATCAGATTTGCTCAGTGATGAGGTTACACTTCTGCCTGTGAGAAGTCTCACTTTGTTGCTTTCACCTCCTGAGTTAGATTTGGGTTTATTTTGAGACACAAGCTTAAAAATTCATTCATATTTTAAGCAATTCTATTATGAGATATTTTTTTGTGTGTGTTTGTTTTATGTTTTTGTTTGTTTATGGCTTTTTGTCATGCAAAATGTATCTCATTCTGCTTTGGGCTTGCTGTCACTATGCCATTACAATTTTTAAGAATAGCCAGGAAGAGAGGGGGAATGGAAAAAGGAACAGGCACCACAGAGCAGTGTAGTGAGATATGAGATGATGAGAAGAGGTAGAGAGTGGGAGCATTGATGAGTGTGAGAGGCATTACAGACAAAAGGAGTCTTGCAAGGAAAAAAAGCCAAGTGCAGGAGAGAGGAGGAGCAGGGGAGGAGGGAAGCACTGAGGACTGCAAGGGCGGGTGATGATGGAGCTTAAAAAGAAAAAAAAAACAACTTTGGGAGGCAGATTTGGAGCCAGAGCCTCACAGGGGTGGGTGGGTTGCACAGTCTTGTCTGTACAGCTGACAGGAGGCAAAGCAGCCTCCTGCCCACATCCCAGCTCAGTAACCTGCTGCTGGGGATTTCAGAGGGAAGCAGATACTCCAGACACAGCAAGGGAAGGGAGAGAGCACAGAGGAAGGCTGAAGACATGAAAAGTTGCTCTTAACAGCAAAAATCTCCTTTTTGTTGGGTGCAGATTTTGCATTCCTGCACAAACAAGGGGCTGATGCTGGAACCCAGAGCGAGGCATCACCTGATGTACTGCAGAGGAGATCAGCTTGTGACATTTCTGGAAAACACTGCCTTCAAATAACCTGCATTAATCATTTTCACACTGACCTCCTCACCTCGATTGATTAATTACATTTTCTTTCTCCTGTCCTTGTTTCCTCATAAAGTTGGTCCTCTTTCCAAGGTTAATTGAGACACTGACCTTTCCCATCTGCAGCTGCTCAGCCAGGCCACGTTCAGAAGCATTTTGCAGACTCAGCATTGACAAGGTGGCCCCTGGATGGCCACTGACCTGCTCAGCAGCCTGACAGCAGCCAGGAGCCTGCAGTGCACAGATAACAGCTCAGCTCTCCTATCTAATCACCAGAACAGTGGTGTCAATGATACCAATTTCTGAGCGGGCACAGAGCAGGAGGAGGCAACAGGAAATCAGTTACCAGAAACTGCAGCTGAGCCTTCCAGGCTGCTGCTGTCCAGCAAGTGCCTGGTTGGATCAGAGCATTGTTAGTTTGCAGTGAATAGGATTGAATGTAAAGCAGGTCTGAATAGTCAAATGTAGGTTACTGTTAAACAGAATGTTTTTGAGGGCTGGTGGGTCCTTGCTGTTGTCTCTTTTCGTAGAGCCATGGAATATTTTGAGTTGGAAGGGACATACAAGGATCATTGAGTCCCATTCCTGGCCCTGCACAGACACCCCAACAATCCCACCCTGTGCATCCCTGGGAGCATTGTCCAAACCTCCCGGAGCTCTGGCAGCCTCAGGGCTGTGCCCATTTCCTGAGGAGCCTGGGCAGCACCCAGCACCCTCTGGGGGAAGAACCTTTTCTGATATCCATCCTAAAACTCTCTGACACAGCTCCAGCCATTCCCTCGAGTCCTGTCCTTGATCCACCAGCAAGACCAGCTGGTGTTTTGTAAATCCCTTCAAGGCAGCTCAGACGTGTAGAGGAGATGCCTCTCCCAGGACGTGGAGGGTCCTGGCTGCTATGGGGGAAGGCAGAAGGCAGCTGCTGCCAGGATTCAGTGTTTATGTGCTTGAAGGAAGGTGTAAAGCAGCGAGTGCTGCAGCACAAAAGCTCTCAGCAGAGCTGTGCAGCAGGCTGGGGGTGTCTCGAGGGCTGAACGTGCTGCCCTTTCCTTGCAGATGTGGACGAGTGCGAGACTGGGGAGTCCTGCTGCTCCCAGTTCTGCATCAACTACGCGGGGGGCTACGAGTGCGCCTGCAAGGCGGGGTTCCAGCTCAGTGCCGACGGCTGCTCCTGCGACGGTGAGCTCTGGGAGAAAGGCTGGGCTGGGCCGGGCTGAAAGGGACCTAGGGGTCGTCTCATTCCACCCCTGCTATGTGCAGGGACACCTCCCGCTATCCCCGGCTGCTCCAAGCCCCGTCCAAGTTGATGTGGAACGCATCCAGGGATGTGGGAGCCGCAGCTTCGCTGGACAGCCAGGGCATTGCCACCCTCACAGGGAAGAATTCCCTCCTAATATCCAGTCTAAACCTTCCCTCTGTTAGTCTAAAGCCATTCCCATTTGTCTTGCATCATTCCATGCCTGTGTCAAAAGACTTTTGGTACCAGTGGCTTGGTCTAACTAATCACAGCCCAGGGCAGAAGAAATGCTGTCAAAGCCCTTTGCAGGGCTTTGTGGGCACTGCCCTGATGAGAGTCACTGATCCTTTGCTGATAAGGTTTTACAAATGTGTACTTTCCACTTTATGAGGCTGGAATACCGGAATAATCCAGCAACCATCATGGGGAAGTGGGGATGTGGGAGAGGAGCCAGCAGAGAGAAACTTTCCCTCCTCTCTCCATGGACACTTTATACTGATGTGTGTTAAAACACTCCTTCCACAAAAAAAGAGCCCTCAAATAACTGAAGGATCAACTGAGCTTAACAGCTTAAAGCATCTGTTTTCACTCGAGACAAAAACATCAGTGAAATAATCTGTTCCCCATTGCCCTGAAATGTTTTCATACCTCCAATACCAGAGAGAAATGGAGAGCCTCAAAACACGTAAGAAAAATTGTGTTTTCTTATGTATAGAATAATTTGTCAGATGCAGCTGGGCACAGCATGGGCTCTCCAAGCAGAAGTACTTGTTCCTAATCACCATTTATGTCTGGATTTTCTAGATGTGGATGAATGTCGTCTGGATAATGGCAACTGTGACCATTTCTGTGTGAATTCCCTGGGGTCCTACGAGTGTGCCTGTAAGGAGGGTTACAGGCTTGGGGATAGCAGATGGGCCTGCGTGGGTGAGTTCTTCTCAAAACTTGAGGGCCATTAAGCACTTCCCACTGATTTAAAAAGTGATTTTTGGAGCGGGGATTTTCACAGATCCTGGGATTTTGGGAGCCCAGCTTGAGCCATCTCTGAACGTGGCCAGGGTAGGGCTACGTGCAGTGCATGGATCCAAGTTCATCCTCCAGTAATGGGTTTTGCCAAAGATTAATGGCAAATGAACACTTAAATCCCTTGGATACATTTGAAAACCTAAAGCTCCTGGTTTAGAAATAAATACTATTTTGACACTTTTCTTGCACTATTTGATGAAGTTTAACATCCTGTGGGGGAAAAAAAGGGTAGCCAGGTTGTTCTTTGATCAACCATGGCAACTTTTCTGTTAGTCAGTGACGTTATTCTGGATTTCTGCCAGTGTAACCAGTCCAGAGTTTAGCAGAGCAACTCAGTTTTATAACCAAGTTTAGCAACTGCTAAACCTTAAGCCAGAGTTTGATATTCTAACCAACACCAAAAAGTAAGCCAACTGATTTCCCGTCATTTTAAGGCCCAGGTTTTAATGTTTCTGAAAATAAATTGCACAGCCGGCCTCACTTTCTATTTGTCATCTCCAAAACGAGCAAGAGTAATGACCTTCATTAACTAAAAATAATCTCAAACTTCAAGTGAGGAAAATGAATCTCCTCATTTAATTTTGATTCTCTGGGAACAGAGTTTTTTTCCAGAGGAAGGAAAAGGGAAAGATGGGGCGGGGAGGGTGTCTCCCATTTTCTCTCTATTTTTTTTTGGATGGGAGAAACTCTGTAAATCGAGATGAGAAAATGCCTGGGCTGGGACTGCTGGGCAGAGGTGTGACTGGAACATCTAAATGCATCATAATAGTAAAAAACGATGCAGATGAGAGGCCGTGGAGGCAGGCTGGGGTGCTGATGGCTGTGTTTGTCCAGCCCTAGGTGTGGAGGAGGCGGATGCAGAGGAGGCAGCAGGGCTGGCTGGAGCCCCGGGGCTGCACTTCCGAGGGCCCCCCCAGCTGCTCCGCTTCGCCCTCGGGGCCCTGGCTGAGGATGGAGACCCCCGAGGAGAGCTCACCCTGGTGCACAGGGTCGGTGAGTGACCAGCAGGGCCCTGAGCCAGCACTGCAACCTGGGGGAATCATCCTGGGAGAGAGGATTTGGGGCTGGGCTGGCGGGACTCGGCATCAGGAGGAGGGATGAGCGTTAATCCTGCATCCTGCCTGTCTCGAGGTTCCATCCCAAATGGGACATGTTTGAGGAGCCAGAAGGCTGCCTGGATGCTTTGGGAGGGAGGGAAGAGTGAGCAGCACAGCAAGCAGTGGCTGGGAGGCTGCTTGGAAAGCAGGATGTCTGCAGAGACCAGGGGCAGCAGCCACAGAGAGCTCTTCATGCCAGGGGTGAGAGGATGGCATGGCTTACTGCAGGGCACTAAATCCCTGGGGAAACTCCCTTCCTCCTAGAGCTGGGAACATGGATCCCTGTTTACAAACCCTTTTATAACAGCTGGAGGCTTTTTGTTAAAGATGTTTGCATTTTGTCTGTGTTAAAAACAATCCTCTGAAGATTCAGGTTTCCCTTGACTCTCTGGGAAAAGCACCAACCTATCCACGTGTTGCTCAGCTCAAGGGGTGGCAAGCAGCACAGGAGCACCCACTGTCACAGGAGTGGGTGCAGAACAGCTTTGCACCCACCTGGGCTTTGCATGATTCAGTCTTTCCACCCAAAGGTGGAAATTTCACAATTTTAAGAGTATTATGAGGTGAAACTCTGTGTTTGCTTAGTGCTGAGTGCTGGTGGATCACCAGGAAGGATTTTTTGGTTTTTCCTACATGTGCCCTGTGATTTTTGTATAAACTCTATAATTACCTATCTGAGGACTGTGCCCTGCAGGCAAAAATCAGGAGCAGGTCTTGACTTTAATAAAAAATTACCTTTTTTTTGTGAACAAAACTGTTAAGACCCTCCCAAATCACACAGCTTCCAGCTGGACTCAACGACACCAATAACCAACTGGGAAACTGATAAATGAGATAACCACAGGCAAAATTATCAGGCCTAGAAACCACAATCAAATATTTATTGACCACTTTTTGCATGTTTTATTTATATTTAGCTACGGAAATTTGGGTATTATCAGTCACAGCTGAGTAGCTGCACTTTTTCTAAGGCTCAGGCTTTGCAGCATGCAGTGGTTTGTATGAAAAGGTGATGGAGAAAAGGAACTTTAAATGGTTTAGTAAGTTCTTTTACCTCCTAAACAGTAATTTATTCCTTGTGATTTCAGACATGGTTTTATTCTGCTATCTGTATTATTAAAAAAGCCTGCTTTAACAGTAAGCTGGTGCAAGTAATTAAATATTTTCTGTAACTTTAATGAATTTTTAAGGTGGAAGCATGATGTTTTCCATGGTGGTCTGTATCCTTCTCCTGAAGTACGAGTTTGTACCCTATTCCAAGTGGGAGCTGGGATTCTGAATGTCCCTGAAAACTTGGGCATTTGTTCAGCTACAGAAAAGGGAACAGTTGGGTGCTCAGACCTAGAGGAAATCTGGCCTCACACAGAAAACTGTTGGTGAAATGCAACCAGCCTGTGACTTACTGAAATAAGGCTGAAATAAGCTGCCAGCTCACTTTCAGGTGCTGTTAAAAATCCCCTTCCAAAAAGCCTCCAGCCACAGCCATTAAGCCTTGAAGGCTCTAAACTGTGTGGAGGGGATCTTCAATGCCACTGAAGTATTTTACCAGTCACTTTATTTTGCATGCCTGTCTCGATATACCCAACAAAAAGAGCATGAGGGTGGCAAGGGATAAAAGGAGGCTGGGGAAGGAGATGGAAAAAATGCATTTTCATATCAGGTTTCCTATATAAAACTCTTCATATCCATGAAGAGAAGAGACATTCCATGAAGAGAAGAGACACAATAAATGTGTATTTTGCTTTGTTTTCTAGAATACTCACACTGTATGGTTGAAAATACCACTGAACTATGTTTAAGTAGCACTACATCCACTTACTGCAATCAAACAACAGGGATAGCCTAGCAAGGAGAGAAGGAAAGTCCCAATAAATTCCTCCAGTTATATACAATATTATCAAGTATTAGGTATTATCAAATTCACTTTTACAGAAGGCAAAACTCTTGCTTTTAAAAAGTAGCTCAAAGTGCTCTTGGCTGGAGAATTACAGCATTTAGGGGAGCAAATTCCAGCTGAACACCCAGCTTTCCTTTCACTTAGAAACACAAAGAGAGAAATTCATGAATGCCCATTTTGCCGTGCCTTTTGTGCCGAACCGGTGGTGTTCACAGCCCAGCCGTGGGTAAGAGCTTGTGGAAACATTTTTGTCCAGCTGCTCACTCATCCCTGTGTGTTTTTTTGCTGTCAGTGTGCCTGGGTGACACGTTTGGCCAGGACTGCAGCCTGAGGTGTGAGGATTGTCTGCACGGGGGCCGCTGCAACAGCGAGCGCAGCGGCTGCGACTGCCCGCCCGGCCGGGCTGGGGTCATCTGCAACGAGAGTGAGTACGGGGGCTGGCAGGGGCTCTGATCCTCCTGCAGGGGCTCTGCTGCTGGGCAATGCCAGGAACCTCTTGTACTTTTCATCTGTGAAGCTCCTGAAGCAGCACAGCTGTCTCATAATCAGATTTGTTGTGCTGGGGCACATTAAATAGGAGCTGTAAGTGATGCCGCGGTACAGCCAGGTCCCTGCACTCCAGTGAAGGTCAGGTCAGAATCATCCCTGTCCTATGTATTTGGTTGTTTTCATTCCTATTTGCTCTGCTGCTAAACGCTGATGGAGTTTGCTGGCCATGCTTTATTCCACAACCTACCTTGGTGACTTCCAGAAGTCTGTCCCAGAAGTTGGTGTGACAGCCTGGGTGGACACATACACTAAAATTGGTCTTTTTCCATTGTAGCCTTTTAAACCTCTTATGTTTTCTATTTCTTTTTCCTTATAATTCTTTTTATTATTAGCATCAATTTCTTGAAGCAGTTAATTTTTCACATTGGAAATGGTATTTTTCAGAATTCTGGTGCCAAGTCAGTGGCCTTTATAACAGGTTTTCACTCTCCTTGCTCCTGTTTCCTGGCAGAAGATCTTTCTGATTCAGAAGTATGTGTCAAAACCCATTGGAAAGAGAGTGGTGATTTCTTGATGTGCTCTTCTTCATCTGCAGTTTGGCAAAACTTGTCTGCTGCTTGTCTGAGACATCATACAGCAGATTTCCTGTTTGAGATGGGTCCCTCCATTTTGTGGTGTGTGACATGATGGCCCATCATTCTCAGAAAGTCTTTGCTGTCACTGGTGAGACAAAAAGTCGATGAAAATTTATTACTTGACATCAGTAGACAGCACTCTTCAGGTTAATTGCCATCAAGATTGTTTAGGAGACGTCATCACATGGACAGAAATGTAGAAAAATCAAGCAAGTGATTGAAACCAGCAGTCTGCCTGTGGTTATTTTGGGAGACTGATGGTGGGTTTGGTTTGTAAACTCTGGGGGCAGCTAAGAGAATAGAAATGGGGAGATTAAAAGGATAATTTCCAGTCTGTCTAAGACAGTTCAATCTATCAAGTGAAGATATTCTTCTGTGCCTGGTGTGCTGGTAGTTCAGGATAGATTGTAAAAATTTCAAGGCAGTATCCAAATTCTTTAGTTCATTTCATAAATAACAACTTTTATGATATATATTTGCACTAGACATCCATGCATGTAGTCTAGTGGAATTCACCTCTGGAATTTAAAGAATTTTAATAGGACTGTGTTATTGAGCTAAACCTGCTGTCTGATGAAGTCAGCAGAGACAGTGATAAATACAATATCTAATCTGTATTAATTACTCATGTGTGATTGCTTTCACTCTTTTCTCTTGCATTTTTTAATATACAGCACAATTCATGGGTTTAGGGTCAGCAGGTTTAGGGCAAACTAAAACAGTGGAGAAAACTGGAGCTAAATTTCTCTAATAATGCACCAAAGAAGCCAAATGGAAATTGATGTGAAATGTCAACTTTCTTAATGTGCATTGATAAAATGTCAGCGAAGTCAGATGACTCCAGCAACTGTATCCACTCAGGCTGCAAACAGCAGAGCAAGGCTGCATCTCACAGTTTGTTTTTGCTGTTGTGGATCCATTGCTGCCATGATTACCTGGGGAGTTTCAGAAACTACACTTGAAAAACAAGATATTATTTTTATAATAGTGTTTGGGAGAGAAAAAAAGAATGTTTAAAATATTTGTCTCCAAGTTTTCAAAGCTGTGCTCTGATGTTTAAGCTTTGGACTTGACAGGCAATGGTTTTTGAGCCCGTGCTTTGTGGGAGGGGAGCATGTGCTGGGGAGGGTTGGATCCATGACAGTACTTCCCAAAGCTTGGTTAATTCAGTGTCCTTTGAGATGTCCTAGTAAATATCAGGTGGATGTGCTTTACAGAAGAATATAATTTTGTTTAGAGCCTACTCAACTAAAAGGACTCTCTCCTTGCTCAGTTTTCACAGAATCACAGAAACAATTAGGCTGGAAAAAACCTATGAGACTGAGTCCAACCTGTAGCCCAACACCACCGTCTCAAGCAGCCCATGGCACTGAGTGCCACATCCAGTCTCTTCTCAAACACCTTCAGGGATGGTGACTCCACTACTTACCAGGGCAACCCCTTCCAATGCCCAATCACTCTTTCTGTGAGGAAATTCCTCCTGATGTCAGACCTGAACCTCCCCTGGTGCAGCTTAAGGCTGTGTCCTCTTGCCCTATTGCTGGCTGCCTGGGAGAGGAGATCAACCCCCACCTGTCTGATCAACCCCCTCCTCTCAGGGAATTGTAGGGAGCAATGAGGTCTCCATGAGTTTTCCAGGCTGAACACCCCCAGCTCCCTCAGCTGCTCCTCACACAACTTGTGTCCCAGACCCTTCATCAGCCTGGATGCCCTTCTCAGTGACCAAAGCCTTGTTTTGCTTCCTTTACAGCACAGGGGAAGGGTTTCTCGCTGTGTTCACGCTCCCTGCTCTCTCCACAGCCTGTCCCCCCGGGACGTTCGGCAGAGGATGTGCCGGTGTCTGCAGGTGCCAGAACGGAGGCTGGTGTGACCCCGGCACAGGGCAGTGCCACTGCCCACCCGGTGTGCTGGGCCAGCTCTGCGAGGACGGTACGGCTCCAGCTCTGCCTCAGCTCTCCACTTCTCCCCCCTTGATCCTTTGTTTTGAGTAATGAGCAGAACAGAGGGTGAGAAAAGCCGGTGGCTGGCGAGGCTGCGCAGAGCCCCAGCTCGGGTTTGGGGCTTTGACCTGTAGCCACTGATGCCTTCCTGTGTTTGTGCACTCCAAAGGTTGCCCAAAAGGTTTCTTTGGGAAGAACTGTAACAAACCATGCAACTGTGCCAACAAGGGCCACTGCCACAGACTGTATGGAGCCTGCCTGTGTGACCCCGGGCTCTACGGCCGCTTCTGCCACCTCAGTAAGTCCCCGGTGGTTTTGAGATCTGATTGATGTGTGCACAGTGTGACAGTGTAAAAGATTCTAAGGGGGCTGGCAGAAAGGAAGGAGAGTGACTTTGTGCACAGTCAGGCAGTGCTAGGATAAGAAGGAATGGATTTGCTAAAAGAGTGAAGGTTTAGCTTAGATGTTAGAAAATTGTTCTTTGCTATGGGGCTGGGAGGCCCTGGCACAGGCTGCTCAGAGAAATTGTGGCTGCTCCACAACCCTGGCAGTGTCCAAGGCCAGGTTGGACAGGGCTTGGAGCACCCTGGGATAGTGGAAGGTGTCCCTGCCCATGGCAGCGGGTAGAAGGAGATGGGCTTTATGGGACCTTCCAACCCAAACCCTTTTGTGGTAAAATGATCAAGACTTTGGGTTCTGCAGTAGTCTGGGAGTAGCAGGACAACAGGAATTTTGAGATGTGCCAAGAAGCCCCAGAAGCTTCATTAATCTTTTTCTCTAGTAATTAACCTTTGCCATAAGGACTGAGATTTACTGATGCACAAAGGTGAGGATTATAGGTGGGGTGAACAGGCTAACCTTAGGGTTGTTGCTGAGGTTGGGATGTGGTTGGAGCTGGTTGGTGACTGCTGATGGGTTGGAGTGGGAGCTGGGGAACAGGGCTGGCTGGGACAGGATGAGGATCAGACATTAGACGGAATAAAAAGAATTAAAACAAAAACTTTGCAAAATAGATGATCGAATTTCTTTGTACTTACTGTTTTTGTTAGTAAAAATCTGTGCAAGATCAAAAATATTTTGTTTTATTTTGTTTTGGGTTTTATTATGAAAGCTTTTGTCTTGGAGTGCACCCAGGTTTTTTTTCACTTGGAAAATCAGCTGAGTTTGCTTTGAAATGTTTCTGGTTCTTGCATTCACCACGTATTGCTTGACATGAAATGAATGACCCAGCACAGGGATCATGTAAACTCTTCTTTTACCCACCCACACATGAACAGGTGCTGCTGTGGAACGGGGGTGGACTGGCTGGAAGCAAAACCGAGCTTTTGCTTCTTGCAGCGGTTGTGTTCTGCAGCAGTGAGCAATTTCAGCCAGCTCCTGCATAATTACAGAGCTGATGCTTCCTTTTCTTCTGGCTGCAGCCTGTCCCAGGTGGGCCTTCGGCGCGGGCTGCTCGGAGGAGTGTCAGTGTGTGAAGGAGCACACGCTGGAGTGCAGCCCCAGGAACGGCTCCTGCACCTGCCAGCCTGGCTATCACGGCAAAAAGTGCCACAAAGGTACCACCCACAGCCAGGTTCCCCACGTCTGCTTCTTCCTTTGTCCCAGTAACTTCTCCTTCTTTCTCCCATCTGCTTTGTTTGGCTGCTGCTACTCATATATTTGCATCCTACTTATGGTTTTGTGGGGTTTTAACCCTGCTAGGGTTGCAGAGTATTGAGGGGAATAGAGCTTAGGAATTTGAGGTGTTTCAGTCTGGTCAAATGACAACAGAAATCCAGAACCTAAATACTAATACAGCCTTAAGTAATGAAGATCATATGAATTTTTATTTCTGTGATTTTTTGACATGGTCAGTAAATAAGTGGAAAAATCTGTGTTTTATGGCAGTGGGGTGATCTGTAAACAGGTTCAGTAATGCTGCCTTTCCTTCAGATTTGCAGCTCTTTGAATTCAACTTACTCTTTGTAGCTTTTGGGGGTAGTTCAAAGAGAATTGTATCCCGCATTCATGTTTGCATGTCTCAGTAGCCCTTTCCAGACAGCACTGGAGTAACACAATAAAGATTCTCCCTTCAGATTTTTCTCTGGCCAGGCAGGACTGTGTTGGATTTATGGCAGTAATTCTGGTGGGTTTGGTAGAGAGCAATAATGACAATATTTAATATTTTATCATTCTTGTTGATGGGCTGAGTTCTGACAGGGAGCGTGCCTTGCCCAGCACTGGCTGTGCACCAAAGCAGAGAGCAGCAGAACTTAGACATCAAAGAAGAGAATTCCATAATGTATTTAATTGAATTCATCCTCAAGTATTCTAATTGAATAAATCTTTAAGCATTCTGCCACTCTGTTTCTGGGTTACATTTATGCAGTAACCTCTTTGAAATGTAAGCATGTATTAAGTATTTACACTTTGTTAACAACACCTCTAAAATGTACATTATAATATATTCTCTGCAAGGTTCTGCCAAATTATTTTCTGATTTTTGTTCATTTCTTTTAACTTTTCCTTTTTCTCATGCATGTTCTGTATCTGCTTCTATTTCCAGAATGCACTCCGGGGTTTTATGGGTCTGGTTGCAAACTGAGGTGCAGCTGTCCTCCTGATGTTCTATGTGATCCTGAAACAGGAGCCTGCAAACATCCGTGTCCAGCTGGGTTTCATGGAGAAGAATGCCATTTGTGTAGGTACTCACTGCATGTTTCCCTGGGAGACACACTTGGGATGGGAAAGCTTATTCAGAAAACAGAGGTTCAGAAATAGAATTTGCAGATAAAGAGGTACATTTGTTGTTGATTCGAGCTGGCAGTTCCCCGCTGAAACCAGAGTGATATTTGGAGCCTGGCAAATGCTGTCTCTCTTTGTCTCTCTCTCCCTGCAAAGGTCGAGGCACAAGGCTGAGGCCAGTTACTCAAACTAACATTTGTCCAGGTAACAATAGTTCCTTTTAAAGCTTCAGGCACAGATTTTACAGGGCTCTGCTGCAGTTCATTTCAGACCAGTTGCTCAGACACTGCTGCTAACACTGATCGCTTCTACCAGCACAGCTCAGTTTAAAATTGGTGGCCGTGGTGCCTCCTGATGTCTTCAAAATGTTCCTAACCATGACTTTGGGGTTTTTTTGTCCAGCTTGTCAGCCTGGCAGCTTTGGGATGGGCTGCAGGCAGAGGTGCAGCTGTGGAGGAGCCCCGTGTGACCCGAGGACAGGGCAGTGTGTTTGCCCAGCTGGGAAGACTGGTGCTACGTGTGAGCAAGGTGTGTGAGGTGCTGGACCAAGGTAGGGAGTGCCTGGCTTTGGAAGGCATGATGGGAAGTAGAATTTGTCTGTTTCCCAAACCAATAAACAGACAAACTGTGATGGAAATTGGGAGAGAGCCCTTGGTCTCTCTTTAGCTGTGTTCTTGTGTGCTGCAGGTTAATGACAGGGCTGACAGGGATGTATAACAATATAATGTAACAATCCAGCTCAGTGTTACTATTATTTTTAAATTCTTCTGGGTAACAGCAGAAATCTACAACTGTCCTGAAACAGAAAATGTCACTGGTTACACCTTGTGTGCTTTTTCTCCAGATTGCCCAGATGGCCAGTGGGGACCAGACTGCCAGAACTCCTGCGAGCCCTGCGCCAACGGGGGACAGTGCAACAGGGAAACTGGAGCCTGTGACTGTCCCCCTGGCTACACTGGGCCATCCTGCTCTGCCAGTAAGTCCTTGCCTCAGCCTTCCCCATGAAGAGAAAGTCAGATTGAAAATTCAGGTTACGGTTTGATTTCTGCCTCCTTGTTCTTTTGTGAGATAAAGCACGCTGATCTGAGATTAAGTGCCCTTCATCTCCAGGAATTCCCCAGGTTGGATTTGACGTTATTTGTGGGAGGGAGATTGCAGATAAATGCACATGATCAGCTAAACTGCATCCCAAATGGATGTTATCATTAGACCTAATTTATGGCAAGCTGTACTTGGAAATACAGTATTTAACAGCCACACCACTGCTGGTGTAATTCTGGCTGTTTGGCAAGAGGTGTGACCAGCTGGCCCACGGGGCATCATTCTTGAGTTATGTTTGCAGCAACACTCCTTGGTGTAAATCATTTAGGATTAAATAACACTGAAGATGAGGGAGCGGTATCAGTGCTATCCCTGCAGCCAGAGACCATGGGAATACTTTCAGGGAGCTGTTCTGTGCTGCCCTTCAGCCTCTGGGTGTTAAAAGGCTGCCTGAGTGTGGCTGTTGAGCTGCACAGAGGCTCTCAGGACAGCTCTGCTTTATGCAAGACCTTGGTGGTGGCACATTTTTAATTCTTTTTAGTCATAAAGTGGTTTTTCAGGAAGGTTTTCGTCCTCTGAGGAAACAGCTTGATACACAGGAGTACCCAAAAGTCACTCAGGCTATTCCCACATTCCAGGACTCAGCCCCAGACAGCCAGGGTGCAGACCCCAGATATTTCTGTGTTACTGCTTTGATTCCTGGGTTCAGCTAAAGCCTGTTTTAGGGGGTGAGCTGTCGCTGTCTGTTCGGGAAGATGGGTCTGTGGCCGGGCAGTGAGCTGGGTGAAGTCACAGCCTGTGTCTGTTTCAGCCTGCCCCGATGGGCACTATGGACAGAGCTGCCGGTGGCTGTGCAGCTGTGGCAGCAGTGCTCAGTGCCACCACATCACTGGAGAGTGCTCCTGTCCCCCGGGCTGGACTGGCCACGACTGCAAACAGCGTAAGTCAGGGCACACGGGACCTTCTGGGGACTGCGCGTTTGCTCTGTTTGCTCTTAGTTTATTACAGTTTTTTAATGTAGCTTTGCTAATCTTACTGCTTCTGAAACTGTGTGTTTGTGGGTTTGCACAGCCTGGGTGGTTATAATCCTTCATTATCCAGGTTCAAAGCGTTGAAATAGATGGCTGATGAAGCGCAAAGTATTGATATAAGCTCTTATTTCAACACTATGGATCCCTTTGCCCAATACCATCTGTCCCGTCAGCATTTTGACTGACAGACAGTTTTGTTTTTCATTTTCAGTGCAGATTAGTTTTGAGATTAATTCTCCATTTCTCATTTTATTTGGGGGAGATTTATTCAACAAGTGAGTGGCATGTACAGTCGTGTGTCTAAAGGTCACTTTTTAACTTGGGAATATAAATGCTGTGAAAAATTCTGTTCTCTGGAAGAGCAGAGCATCCTTCTGTTGACTTTAGCATCCCTCTCCATATTGGTGGCTGTGTGAGAGAGTAGATTTGCCCTTTTTGGATGGCACCATATAAATGTGAAGCCATCCTCCCTCTTCCTGTGACACATCTCTTCTGCTTGATTCATTGTGATGTGTCTTGCAAAAAGCCAGCAGAAGACAAACCTCTTTGCAAACTTGATCTTATACACATAAAATCATTTAATTGGCAGTGTTGCTAGCAGCAAGTTTTGCACCTGACCTCTCAGGCCCTGTACTGAAGAAAATGCTGGGAAAATCTGAAGTTTCCACCCATATGTATATTTTAAAAATCAAACCAGTTGGTAGTGTGTAGAGCCACTGAGATGGCTTTTGATGACTGCCTGGGCTGTCTAGAGAATTGAGAGACCATGACAAAGGAAAGCTTTTATTTCTATTCAGGATAAGATCTGAGAAAAATTGTTTTGCAGTGGTATCTTGGTACAGCAGCTCTTCCAGCTATTGCAGACCAGGCATTAAACAGATTCCCAACTCCAGAATCAGGTTTCTGTTGCCCTAATTGGCACTTTCATCTTCATCCTTTACTGGAAAGAAAGGACATGCTGTGGTACATTGGTGTAATTGTGTCAGTGCTGTGTGATTTTAAGATGAAAGCAGTAAGTTGCTTTAACAAACATTGTGAGATTCCTTTGTGTCCATGCTGCATTTCCCAGTATTTTGGGGAAAGCATGGAGGGTGCTCCCAAATCTATGTGGTTAAACCCATTAACTAATTCTGGTTACGCAGATTTTTGTTGAGTGAGTCAATAGCTGGTATTTTATTTCCATGAAATTATAGATTTGTGACTGATGGGTGTGGATTCACAGCATCACTAGGTTGGAAGAGACCTTTAAGATTGAGTCCAGCCCGTGCCTTAACACCACCTCAACTAAACCATGGCACCGAGTTCCACACCCAGTCTTTTTTTAAACACACCCAAGAACGGTGATTCCACCACCTCCCTGGGCAGATAATTCCAGAACTTTATCACTCTGGATAAAGACAAGAGTGATATCTTTATCACTCTCCAGCCACTTGAATGTGCCACTTGAATGTGCCTTCTAGAGGAACCCCTTCGAAGGTTCTGTCCCAAATTTGTCCTAAATTTGTCCTAAGGACACACCCTTTCAGTAAAAAAACTTTTTCGTAACATCTAACCTAAATTTCCCTTGGCCCAGCTTATGAATGAAAGGTTCTGTCCCAAATTTGTCCTAAACCAGGACACACTCTTTCAGTAAAAAAACTTTTTCCTAACATCTAACCTAAATTTCCCTTGGCCCAGCTTATGAATGATTAGTTTTATGGCTACAAATTATTAGTTTTAGGTGGATGGGACAATATCTGCTCGTGTCCAGAAAAATGGTCTTTATTTCCACAATTTGCGCCTGCGCTGCAGCTGGGAGTTCAGTCCCACAGCATTTTGTGTACTCTGTGCTGTCTCACGTGGAAGTGCAGCAGGGTTTGGGGGTGGTGCTGGATGTGACCCCGTTTCCTTGGCAGCCTGCAGCAGCGGCCGCTGGGGCCGGGACTGCGCCAACTCCTGCGCCTGCGACGGCGGCGACGGCGGCTGCGACCCCGCCACGGGCACCTGCTCCTGCCAGCCGGGATTCACCGGGCAGCACTGCCAGCTCCGTAAGTACCCACCTCCCCAGCATGTGGGACTCCCAAAGCCCAACTCCCAGATCCCTGGAAGTTGTGTTTTCCTGGTCGTTCCCCGCAGGAACGCTCCCCGGGCTGTTCCGCCCCTGCGCTGCCCCACGCTGCGCTCTCGTGTTTCAGCAGGGTTAGATGCTTTTCCTAATTGGATTTCCAGAAAAGGTATTTTCAGCCTTGTTTTGGATCCAGCAGCTATTTTTAGTGTTAGGATCTCTTGAGAGGGATAGGATTGATGTGTATTTGGGTTGTGGCATAAGAGTTTCCGTATTGGTTTTCTTAATTCAGTTTTAGGGCAGCACTTACCCTTCGTAAGTCTCTATTTCAGGTCAGATATATAGAAATACTTCACATGTACATAACAGAAGGAAAACAGGAATTTGGAGTCCTGTATTTATTAACAACAAAAGTGTGCAACAGTCTTATCAGAGGCCCATGACCCTCACCTTAACATTCACCTCTAACTGAGGTCAGTAGCAGACGCTTCAAGCATATGAAAACAGGCTCACAGTCAATTTCTCATATGTCTCCCCAGGTACCATCAATTTCTCATTCAGGAGCTTCATGAGACAGAAGCAATATCTCTATATTTAATACTGCTTGATTTTTTTTTCCAATTAATGTGCCTATTTTCTTTTTCATTTCATGCAAGCATTTGGAATCCACTTCATCTTGTGGCAGTAAGTTGCATAGTTAAGCTGCTATTACTATTATTATTGATTATATTGATGCTGTTAAATAAAACAAACATTTTATCTGCTAGTTTAACAATCTTACTGTAGCACAGATGTAGCTACCAGAGTCTCAGTAGTGTGGGCAGGATTAACTGCTGGTGTCACACAGAAATGTCAAAACAATTAATCTGGAGCCATGACCTAAGACAAGAAAGCCTGGAAAGTTGATCTTGCAGCCCTTGTTGCTGTTGGCACAGAGGGAATGGAAGGACAGTGTGTGGGGAGGACCAGCTCCCAGAGAAGAAGCTGCCAGCTCTGCTTCTCTTTCACTCTTGATCTCTCTCAAAATAGCATCTCTGCAGAGAGAGTGGCCAAATAGCTGCTTGTAATCCTCGCTGGGATGGGAATCAGTGAAGCCATTGCCACTGGCAACATCTGGCAGACCCTAAAGTTCTTTCTGTGGGCTTTCTGTTCAATTTAGTCTGCTTTTTACCCCTTTTTGTGCATGTGTGTGTGTATATATATACATATGTGTATATATATATTTCAAATTGCACATATATATATATATATGTGTGTGTGTATGCACAAGATTATGAAAACCATAGTTCTTCCCATAATTTTATGCTGCTTTGGAGGTGAAATCTTCACTATCCCTGGATATTTCCCCTGTTCCCCAGGCATCCCTTCCTTCTCCCTGCAGGTTGGGCTCCTTCCCCTGGCAGGAGCTTAGGTTCTCTGTCGGGGTGGCTGGATCCTGACACGCATCACAGCAGCCTGTGCCTGCTGGAGCAGGGGCAGATTCTCTGTGCTGTGGACTGTGAAATCATTTGTGAAGTGCTCTGACCCTTTGCCATCACCTTGAAAAGCCTCAGCTCTGGGCTAAACACCTGAAGGGAGCTCTGCTGAGAGCCCCACACCTCTTGCTGCACTGCAGCACCATTTCCCTTGCACAGATTCTCTGAAATTTCAGCTGAAAAGGAAACATGGAGAAGGATCAAGCTTTTAAGGCACAAGTGCACCTTTATGTATTTATTTGTTAAACAGTGATGTGCAACTTTGGGTAGAGGAAGGGATTTTACCTGTAACTACAAAAAAAACTAGATTCTAACATGCATTTAAACAAGGTCACATTTTTTGACTCTTTGAAAGCAAAGAAATACTTAAGGTACCTTGCTCTTCTCCCAGCTCCTCTGTAAGACACACAGTTGGCAGAGTCACTGAGCTGCAGGAGCAGCTGAATTCCTGCCAGCTCCAATCACTGCCCACCCATGGCACCAAACAAACAACACCAAACCCACCCCCCTATTCCAGACATGGAAGAGGAAGGGATTTTACCTGTAAGTACAAAAAAAAACCAGATTCTAACATGCATTTAAACAAGGTCACATTTTTTGACTCTTTGAAAGCAAAGAAATACTTAAGGTACCTTGCTCTTCTCCCAGCTCCTCTGTAAGACACACAGTTGGCAGAGTCACTGAGCTGCAGGAGCAGCTGAATTCCTGCCAGCTCCAATCACTGCCCACCCATGGCACCAAACAAACAACACCAAACCCACCCCCCTATTCCAGACATGGAGCTGTCTTTGAGGGCTCTTGTTTTCTGTTCTCTCTGATTCCTTCCAGATTGCCTGAAAATCACTTTGTTGCTGTAAATGCTAAATCATAGACTTCTATAAGAGATCTGGCAATAATCTCCATAACTCTTTTAGAGGGATGTTCACAAGACCTTCAAACATGAGTAGAGGCCCTGTAATACTGTATTTAGCCAAGTCTATCTCTGTGTTTCAGTCTGTCCAAAATATCCAGTGTGAATTAGGCAACTGGCCCTGGTCTTAATTGATTTTCCTATAATCCTGGAAGAAATTATTTTCATTCTCAAAATGTTTTCTTTCTGCTGATAGCAAGTACCATGCAAATCTTTTAAAACTCCTCACATTAACTGCTGTGGAAATGTAATTGTTAATCTGTCCCCCAGATGTAATGTTTTCACATGAATCTTTCAAAGCAGAGCATGAAAGTGAAGTGTGCAGCATTCAATTTGGAACTTTGTGAAGGCAACCAACACATTTCATCTTTTCTCCAGCTTTCTGGAGAAAGAAGATTTGCAGGAAAAGAGAGGAGCTTCTCCCCTCACAGTTGATGAAGTCCCAGAGGAGATGTGCACATAAGCAACTCCAGACCAGTGGGCACAGTGTCATCATGCAGAACCTGTGAAGTCTCAGGCTCTGCAATAGAAGGTGTTCATTTTCTGTGCAGAATTTGGTCTTTCAACACTCTGGAATTTTTCTAAAATAGATCTTAAATGTAGCCCAGCTTACATGAACCTCAAGGGGAACACTCAAATCTTAGTTTGAAGCCGTTACCTTTACACCTTGATTATTTTGGAAATAGTCAGATTTCCCATGCATGTAAAAATTCCCCATTGATCCCTGATGTGCTCTGGCATTAAGCCATCCTCTGGTTGTGATTCCTGTGCTGCAGGGTGCCCGGAGGGGAGCTTTGGCCCAGGCTGTGAGTCCAGCTGTCAGTGCCAGAACGGAGCTGCCTGCGACCACGTCAGTGGAGCCTGCACCTGCACGGCGGGCTGGACAGGAACCTTCTGTGAAAAAGGTACTGCTGATCCCCCTGATCCCTCTAGGATTCATGGAGAATTTGTTCTGGTTTTTATTCAGAGAGCAGGTTTTACAATTGACAGCATTGGATCTAAATGAACCACTGAACTTTATTGGAAGCCGATCCTGAAATGTGAACTCCTAACTCAGCAGAGCATCGTGCTGGGTGCCAAATGTTGGGCACGTGTTTTCACATGGTTAAAATTAGATATATGCTTAAGGCTTCTGCTTTATGAGTCTTTGTGAAGACTCTTTTCAAGCAGGGTCCCACTATTCGAGCACTGAGCAGGGAAAAGCTTGTTCAGCCTTATGCTTGCTTGTTTCCAGTGCCTTCCTGAAGCAATTTCAAGAAAAACATGGATGTGTGCATCATCTCTGTAGAACTCTTTAAGAACAGATTCACTTCTGACTTAAATAAATCCAATTCTATTCTATCTAATCTTCTATCACCTAGTCATTTGGTAAGGTGTTGGAAAGGTTGGACAGGATTCTTTAGCTACATGATGGTGAGTCAGTCCGTGGCATTATCACAGGAGGTTGCTTTCATGCTGCATCATTTTGCAGATTTTTTTTGTTTTAAAAAACACAAGAGAAACAACACAGGGCCATTCAGGCACTGTGAAAGTTAAGTGTAGGTGATTGAAGATTCTGCAAATTATGGTATTTGAACCAAAGTCACAACTATTTTGCATGGAAAGCAGCTTTATCAGCCAGTTTTAGCAGTGAGGATGGAGGGAAGTGACAGCACTTGCAGGCAGCTGCTGCCCTCTCATGGGAAGGAAGATGCTCCACAGCCTGACCAGGAGTGTGGCAAGGCACCCACGGGTTGGAGTTAATATTCCTTCTTGTTGTTTCCCTCTCTTTCTTATCAGGCACTATTATACAAAATAAATATTCTTTCCAAGGTTCTGCTGCGAATTGCACCTCGAAATTCATGGTGTCTCCACTATGTCCCTTTTAAATACAATTTAGCTAAAATCTAAATCTAAATCTACTGGTTTTTTTCTTTTTAATTATTGTATTTTTATTGGAAAAAAAATGAGGCAGTTATCTGTTTTGTTGTATAAATCTCTTCATTCCAGCAGGAATTATAGTGGGAACAAAGAGGCTAAACATCCTTTGCCAGAATAGGTGTGAGGAATATGGAGAAGACTGGGGGACTCTATTGGTGGGGAAAAAAAGAACAAATCTCAGCTTCCAAATCAGTCATGTTGGACATTTTTATCTTTTTTTTTAAATTCCTGAAAGAAGATTGTGGAGGGGAGAGTGAAATTTAGGGCTCTGTAAAACACCGTTTTCCGTGTGTTTTCTCTCAGGAAGGCAAAGTGTTTGCTCTCAGCTGACCGGGGTTACCTCTTAACTTAGGAAGTTTCAACCAGAACAGTTTGGCAGCTTCCAAAAGGCGCCGAGGGAGGAGAACATGTGGGTGGTTTGCCCTTGGTGGAACCTTCTTGGCACCTTCTCTCGGAGGAGCTGCAGCGCTTCTGTTTGGAGTGACTGGGAGACTGGCAGGGTTTCCTTCTGGCAGGGATGTGCTTTTTGCCGTCCTCTTGGCAATCCACCCACGTTGGCCAGGCTCTGTGCCTTGCAGGCAGAAATTCACATCGAGCCCTGGCTGCCTTGGACTTCAAACATCCTGCTGATGCCTCAGCCCGTGGCTGGGGAGGACTGCTCCGTCGTCACAGAAATGTTGGAACTGAGACTTTTGCACCCTTCTAAGTTCGAGGTCCTGGGAGAAGACAGTCCCTTACAAAATGGGATTTTGATTGATATTAATAATTAATATCACCCCTGCACAGCGAGGGTGTTTGAACCTGCAGTCGTTGCTTTTGGTGTTTTGCATTGTGGCAGCACGGGATCTGGATTCAAGCTGAGACTGCAGAAATCCTAAAATATGCCTTGGGATTTTTAGTTTTCATTTGGAGAAAGTTTCTTCCCATTTTGTTGGGAAGCTGCTGTTTCTTTTCATTAATTTGCTGCCTTCAGTATGAATTAAGGCTTCATAGGCATAGGTACCCCTGTTGCAAAACACCACTTCAGTGACCATTTCCAAGCTTATTTGTCACAAATTTCCATAATCTCTTATTAATATTTATTAGAATTGGTAATGTAATCTTAGTCCTTGCTGAATCTGAATGTATCTATATAATCTGTCAGTAATACAGATAACAGCCAAAGCCACACCATCCTCATCATCATCATCACCCAGCAGCACAGGACAGTTTCCAAGCTCACTCATAGCAGGAGACACTTTTGCTCCAGGGCTGCTGTTTCATGAGACCTTGCTGTGAATTATTCAGGAGCTGACTGAACTTCTGTGCTCTGAGCCACAGGATGCTGACAAAAGACCTCACACTCTGCAAAGTACTTTTGTCTGTCCATCAGCATCTCAGTTCTGCTCTGCCCTGAGTCACCTTTGATCAGCTGCTCTTCATCTGGTACCACTCAGTGGTGCTGCTGCCTCTGCAGTTGTGCTGTGGTCACATATAATAATGATGGGGAAGAATAAAGCCATCAAGACACTCTCTGAAAGAAAATTAGACGTTTCTGAAGGTGCTACATGCCTGCTCCGTCTTTCAGCCCTGCTCAGTGCTTTGTGAAAATGAACCTTGTGAATCTTGTGAGTCTTTCAAAGGAGTTTCAAAAGCAGCAAAACTGTTTCAGTTACAGAGTAGGTAACGATTGCAAATAAGGCTGAAAACAAAATAATCTACAAAGAAATTATTTCAGTCGGTGAGAGCAATCTAGGAAAGGCTTCCTTTGAATTTTCTTGAAAGCAGCAAGTGATACAAGCAGAACACTGATGAAATAACATATGTTTCTTCACAAGGTCTCACATTACCAAAGGAAAATGAATAATTTTTGGTGGATGCTGCTAACAGTGCCACCAGCCAGCTTCCATATGTGAGTGGCAAAAAAAAAAAGGGACAGAAGAGTCCAACAGTGGAAGATGTACGTGGAGAACTCACTGGGAATGTTCCAGGCCAGGTTGGATGGAGCCTGGAGCAGCAGTGGAAGCTGTCCCTGCCCATGGCAGGGGCCTTGATGGCAGATGATCTTTAAGGTCTCTTTCAACCTAAACCATTCTTGGATGACACCAGTGTTACTGTGACCTGGCAGAGAGCTGTGAATTAGTGTGGAGGGTTGTGGGTCAGTGTAGATGGTGCTAATCATTGTAGGGTTCTCTTGGGAATCCGGTCATTCTGATAGCATGGTAGAAGTGTGAGGATTAGATTTTAAATAAGAGTTTATATTGAACAAGGAGGACAAAGGGAAAAATTTTACTGAACTACTGCTTAGTTTAGTGAAGATACTGCTTATTTTACTGAATTACTGCTTATTTTGTGAGCACCATCACTCCTGAGGTTGATTCAGGGATTCTGTGGAAAGAATGATGTACAGTTTGTATCTATAGATCTGTTATTACTTAGTGCAATGTAATATACTGTACTATGTGGCATAATATATGCACTTATATAATCTAAACACACACATAGATGTTAAATTAAGGCTACATGGAGAATATATTTTTAAACTCTGCATATCAGCCTTAGTGTCCCTGTAATGTAACATTTGGAGTATGACACTGATCCTTATTTCACTGCTGTCAGCACTGGTACAGGTAAAAATTGAGTTCATGGAGCTGCTCTTCCTCAGTCCAGGTTCAGTTCCAGATGTAGGTGCAGAGCTTCTTCGGCTCCCTGGGGTTGTTTTGATATGTTTAATTTGTCTTGGTTTTCTCTGCTCATTCACTTTGCCAGTTTTTCATTCCAGCACTGAACTGCACCACTGTGGCTTGGGTTCACTGTTAAAGAATCTTTAGAAAAGTGTCAGGACAGTAAATGGGAGCAGAAGTTTTGCATTTCCAGAGGGAGGGAAGTCAGCAGGGATGGCCCTGGAGTCTTGTGTTATGTTGATTTATTTCCTCTGTCCGTTAGAGAGGCACAAGGAACAGCTTGTGTGAACCCAGCTCCGTTCTCTCACTTGTTTGATGGCTTTTCAATATTCTCAGCCCTGTTTTCCTGCACAGGAATCTGTTGCTTGTGTAAAAGGGTCACATTTTTCCAAGGTGCACTGTAGCAGAACTGGGCAGGCTTAACCCCTGATGCGACTTCGTTTCCTAAGCATCTGTGAAAAGACGAGATGGAGTTTGTGCAGGAAAAAAAAAAAAAAAAAAGCAGTAACCTTGCTAAAAAGGAATGTTTTGCCTTTCCAGCCTGTCCAGACGGATTCTTTGGGATTGACTGCCACCAGGTGTGCAAGTGCAAGAATGCTGCTGGCTGTGACCACGTGCTGGGCTCCTGCCACTGCCTGCCAGGCTGGCAGGGGGAGAGCTGCGAGCAGCGTACGTACCCCCTGCTCCCACACCCCAACCCTCCCCGGGATGGGATGCTGCCCTGCCAGGGCACACTTCCAGACAGCTCACCTTCTTCCCAAATATGCCAAAAAAAAGGAACAATTTCTGGTGGCTGTGTAAAATCACCAGCTTTTTTTAATTTATTTTTTTTAACTCATCAAACATGATAAGCATCAGGTTTTAAATAGCAGAGCTGTCTCCTGCCATATGACAGCTCCCTGCTTTTTATTTTTGTGTGACATTAAGAGATTAAATGTTGTGTATGTGTTTCTGGTGTATCTCATCTAATTATCAATTATAAAGTGTCAGATTATAAAAGTGCAAAGTGGAAAAATCAGACATGGGACTATTTTGTTATTTAAGCATGACAAAATAGTTTTTTAAATAATTACTAGGGAAGTTATTTGTTTTAAAATAAATTTCAGCTTCCTAGATGTTCACAAGTGTGAATTATCCCAAAATTTTTAAGCTAACAAAGTGCTTGTATGTACACATATATCAAATTGGCTATTCTGAGAAATTTTTTGTTGCATTTCATGGGAAATTAGGTCATTTTCTTTAGCTGCATGGCATTACATATAGAGATCACTGAGCCTATTTGAAAAGTTTAGCAAATAAGTGGGCTTTTTTAAGATTTTCAGGTTTTAGCTTCTCAGCTTCCTTGTTTTCCTTTAGGATGATGTCATGGTCTAAGCTTCCTTTTGAAAATATGAGTGCTGTCTGCAGGACTGGGCTGTAGAGCTGGGCTCCAGGGCAGCTTCACAGCGAGCCAGCTCTGTGAGGGAACACTTCTTTGATCCACAGGTCATGGCTTTCTGCAATAGAAAAGTGGTTTACTTTAGAAAATAGAGTGCAGTATGGCTTTTATTGTGGCAATGTTGTTCTTCAGCCATACACTATTTTATCATCAGCCCTGTTTGAGGGCAGTGCTTGTTCTTTGTAATATTTCCCCCCCAAATTATGAGAAGGCTTCTCCTGCAAAATTCCCTACTCTTTTGTTTACAGGTGAGTCAGTTCTGCTGAATCTTCCCCATTTTAGACACTTCTCCTTACATCCCACCACCACAATTTTTGCCTCCTCATGCCCTCCCACAGGAAACTTGGCCCTCCACCTCCCACCACCTGAAGACGCTGGTGGTAGCACAGCCTTTGAGTGCAGATTGGTGGAGTGAGCAGAGAACAGAAGCAGACCAGAGTCACTTTCCCATCCCAAGGGTCAGAAGAGGTGCTGCTGAACAGGTGCAATATTTGCTCCTTGGTCACAGCACTTTTTTCCTGTCCAGCCACAGCGTTGGCAGTGTGTCACCTTGCTCCTTCCCCAGTCCTTAGCATTAGGGATGGGAAGCTTTGCTCTATAGTTCATTAAATTCAATTAAGAGTTGCAGCTCCTTCTCCATGGCCTCTGGTGCCCTGCTTTACTTGTATTAAGGAAAAAAAATCCTATTTATTGTCTTGTGCCAGAGCCATTAGAGCTTTGTGCTGGGCTGATTTATTCCTCCTTCTGTGAAGGTGCCAAAGTCCTCAAGGCCGCCATGAGTGAGAGAGAGAGGTCAGCTAACAGTGCAGGGTGACTCCTCCTTTCTTCTTGGCTAAGTGAAGGATCTTCATTATGATTTTACACCTGGGCCTCATCCATGCTGCTCCAGAGCTGCTCAGGGTGGGAGAGAGCTCAGCACTCCCCATCCTCCCAGGGTGTTTAATATTCACCTTGCCTGTTCCTGGGACCCACCAGCTCCAGCAGCTGGAAGGACAGCACTCGTGTGGAAGTAATCAGATTGCAGGCAATGTGCTGGAGGATATTGAGGAATAATTTTGGCATCATGGGATTTGAATTGATCCTAAGCCAGCCATGCAGTGAGTTTTATACTCTGCTATCTAATTACAGGCAGTATGGACAGTGATGCCTTTTGTTGAAGCTGCCTAATGCTTTCCATTACCAGACCGTGGGTTTCAGTTGTTTGAAAATGAATTATGTTAATCTGGGCTGAAATCTGCCAAGCAAGCTCTGCCTCAGCTTCAGTCTGTGCTCAGAGATTTTATTTGGGGATTTTTTTGAGTGTCCACCTGAGGTATTTCAGGTTTCCAAGAAAGAGGCTTAGGAAAAGTATGTTGCCTGTTATTTTTTGTTGTTTGTTGGTTTTTGTTGAGTTGTTTTAATGAACTGTTTCACTGAGTGCTGTGATATCTCAGTGATACAGAAGTGAGGAACTGACATTTGGCATTTTTTTGTGATAGAGATGTAACCTTCCTTTCTGGATACCTCATCCCTGGAAGTGTTCAAGGCCAGGTTGGATGGAAGGAGCAACCTGAGCATGACAGGGATCCCTGTTCATGACAGGAGGATTGGAAATTGATGATCTTTAGGGCCCCTTCCAACCCAAACCATTCTGATTCACTGCAAATTCTTCCAAAGTTTGCAAACTTGAAAAAAGCCAACCAAACCCTCCAAAAATCTCATGCTGCATATGGTCTGTGGCAGATGTACACAATTCAACATCTGAATTTTGCCTTAATTCTGTCAGTACTAAACATGCCTCTTTCTGGAGCTGCTGGAGCTCAGCAGAATCTTCACTGAAGTGGCTCCTTGTGGTAAAAAAGAGACCACTCTGGTTTGAAAAATAAATAACTACAGAAAAATTTGCTCAGCCAGAGGCACTGATAACAGGGGTTTGACGTTTCGTGGTGTTTTGAGCACTTGAATTTGCAGATTCCCTGTTCTTCTAAAGCTAAAGCTTCATTTTGTGGAGAATAATCCATTAAAGTCACTTGAAATCAAAGCTAATGGACACCCTATAGAACAATGGAGCCTATCATTTTCCTTTTCTTCTGGCCAGTTTTGATGGCTGTTGACTTCTGGTCTAGAAGAAAAGTCTCCAGTTTCACTTGTTCCTTCCTCTGCACGCAAAAAGGGATTTTAAAGAGTGCAAACAAATAAATCCTCCTCTTGCAGAGGCAAGACACCAAGAGGAAGATTTTGAATCAGGGAAAAAATCTATTAATTTAAACCTGTAGATTAAGTGATCTTTCTTCTTGCATCGTGAAGAAGGAAAATGCCCAGGGATATTTGTACATTCAGATGTGGAACTCCATGAAATAGCTTCAGTATGTCACTTTTCCCCTAAATCTTCAGAAAAGCACTTTGAAAATCATGATTGTCCCACCAGGAATCAAAAGAACATTTGTGTCTACCCAGTAGAATAGTTAAAATTTTCTTCTCCACAAATTTCTGCATTCTTACCAGAATTTTCACTGAAACACCCTATTGTCTTTTTGGTAAGTGTAACAAGAGCTTTGCATACATACTCCAAAAACCTCCCACAAACCACTGGTAACCAGTCAGGGGATCTGGTGATGAGCTGGTTTTTCCTTTGGCTTGGTTGTGCTGCAGTTCTGGTCTGTATTGTGGAAATATTTAGTTCTGCTCCCAAAACCCGAGCCAGAGCTCTGTAGATGTGCTGAACTTTTCACTTGGCAACCAAGCTTCATTTGAAGAACAAACTTTTAGCTGTGATGGGATTGAGCTCCTGCTCTTTCTTGTGGTTTCAACATGGATGAGGTCCAAGTGATGACAAGAACGAGCAGAGTAGAAAAGAAGTCCAGGGAGGAATGGTGTCTGAGAACCAGGCTGGGAAGCTGGAAGACTTTCTCACATGGGGAGAAAAGGGCTGAGAATGGGTCAGAGACTGACAACCAAGTTCACCTCCAAGATCAAGGTGGTTTCACACCTCCCTTCTGTCCCCAGGGACTTGCTTTCTCACAGCACTGCGTCGTGTTCACTGACACCATGAAAGGCAGAGAAGTTTGGGTGAAAATTCTGTTTGGCTGTGAAACCTGGAAGATGTCACATTCAGTGAATGCAGGACACTCTCTTGGATCAGGGATCCAGGCGTTTTTTGCCTCTCCAGTGCATGCCAGAGGTGCTGCAGGGATGAGAGGCTCTGACAGGAGCCCCTGCAATGCAGAACAAAAACCGTGCAAGGAGGCGATCCAGCTCCATCAACCCCCTTTGTATTATTTTGGGTGATAGCTGAAGAAAACAGGGTAGCAGAACTGTCTGTTCTTCACCATCCAAAGCTATCCAAATCTCCAGTGCAATGGAGGCTGCAGGAATTTTATCACTGCCATTTTTCACAGGCAGCAGCACTGAAAGTGGAGCGTTTGCTTACCAGATGACTGTGTTAAGTTTTCACCTGGGAGCCAGCTGCTTAACCAAACCCATTGAAAATATCACCCCTCTCTGACCAAAGAATGAAAGTCTGGGTGAGCAGAGGCACCCAGCTGTGAAAAATGAACACTGAAAACAATGAAGTTGTCAGTTCTCTTACCAGGATGCAAATAAATACCGGGTCTGTCAGGCTGGCAGTTCTGCTGGACCATTAGTTTAGCACAAAGACCTTCTGCAGAGCAGGGGATGACAGCTGATCCATCACCCCCAGTGATCCAGCCCCTCGATAGAAACCTCTTCAGAATGGGCTGGGATGCGTATTTTTAACCCACATTATTATGTTAGGCTTTCATAAGACACATTATCTCTAAACTGCAGAGTGTTGCAGAACAGTTTCAGTTTATGTGATCTCAATTTGCAGAATTTTTTTTTTAAATGCCTTTGCAGTTTATGTGTTGGCTGCTATTGTGGACTTAGCAGTGCTGAGTTAACAGTTGAACTTGATGATCTTAAAGGTGTTTTCAAACCTAAATGATTCTAATACTGTTTCTAGAGTTAGACATGGTTAATATAGGGAGTTTTATATATAAATATATATTTCCAGGGATGGTGAAGTCACTATTCCTTGAAGTGTTCAAAAAACAAGTAGACACAGCACTTTGTGATTTAGTTTAAGGATCATGATGGGTTTTGGCCAAAGGTTGGATTGATGATCTTGAAGATCTTTTCCAACCTTAATATTCTATGATTTTATATGGACTTAGGCACCCTTATGGTGTGAAAAGTGTCACTGGAGCACAGCTCCAGCCCGATTTCCCTGGCACTGTGTTGTGCTCTGTGATTCCTGATGGGGTTTTATGGAATTTTGTCATTGCAGCCTGCCAGGAGAACAGCTATGGGCCGGGCTGCAGGAGCACTTGTCACTGTCACAACAGAGCTCTCTGTCACCACGTCACCGGGACGTGCCTCTGTAGCCCGGGCTGGAAAGGAGCCACCTGCCAAGAAGGTACAGTTGGAAATTCAAACCCCTGCCTGTGGATTATTGGGGGGGAAAAATAAAACCCTTTTTTGGGGAAGTCTCACTGGTGTTTTAGCCCTCAGCTCGTTGCCCTGTGTTATTGTTGGGCTTGGATCTGCAGTGACGTGAGTTGGTCCATTAAGGTAATCCATGACACTGTGTTGTAGGATCCCAAAGTGCAGAGGGCAGAGGGGTGAAACAGCCATAAACTGGAAAGAGAGCTGCTTTTGAAGGCTGATGAAGGGAGAAAAGGTCCATAAAACTCCCAATTATGACGCTGAAATGAAGCTCTGTTTCTTTTCTATGGGCTGCTTTACTGTCCCATGCACTAGACTGATCCTCAGCATTACCTTGTGCTGTTCCAGACAGAGCCTAAATCCAGACCATGTGAAAGGCATTGAGCCTTCCAGCCTTAGCAATCAGACCCATACGTGAGGCTTAAGCACAAGCCCAGCTCCAGAGAGCCTTAAGAAGAGGCTGGCAAAGAAAGGCTGCACTGTGCAAAGTGGCTTGCACTGCACATCCTAATCCATGCATCCCAGGCAGTAGGAAAAGTCTGTCCATCCCAGCTGTAGAAGCTCCTTGTTCTGTGCCTTCCCCACGAGGTCCCTGGGGTGGCAGCAGTACGATGGAGCTGGGAATGCTGCTGTGGCTGCTCCTGGGTGAGCAAGGATTGCTAGGGAAAGGGGATGAAATCTGGCAGGGGTGGAGTGATATTTCAATTTAGCACATTTCCCTTTTAAAACTTGATATGAATTTTTAAATCCTTCCATGAAGGATTTAAAAATTGAGAAGGCACCAAACTGTTGTTGGTGACATGTACCTAAATTTTTGTTTTGTCCGAAGGCCACAAATACAAAACCAAAATGAAAGTTACAAAAGCTTTTTCAAACGCACCTTTTCTCTTCAAATACACGTTTGGGGATTTCTTTTTTCTTTGAAGTGAGGAGGCAGAATAATTATGTGAGGCTTGGGGAGCCATCCTCTGGTGCCTGTGCTTTTCCAAAGTGACAGCTTGCCCCTGTTTCCATCTTAAAGAGTTGTCACTCCAGCACATGGTAGAGGTATGTGGTTTTTTGCCAAAAAATTAGGCTCTATCCATAGAAACTGGTTGTAGTAGGAATTAATAGACTTCCCTAATTAAAATTAGGTAAATGGTGAAATGTCATCAGCTAGAGAAGGAGCTGTGATTTTAAGTGGACTGTGCAAAGAAATTCTGAGAACGGGAAAGCCAAGAACTGCACTCCCCAGTGTTGAGGAAGCTGGAAGGAACAAAAAAAAAATGGGTTTTTTAGGTGCAAATAGAAACACTCAAGGTTATTTGGTGGGTCACTAATTCACTTCACCACCTACTTTGTTCCAAGACCAGCTTTACAATGATCAGAGTAATTCCTTACTGGTTGCATACCCATTTCTGCTTGGTCGTACCTCCCACAGCATCTTCCAGAAGGGCTGGAAGGGTGGGAGAGGTGATGTTGCACCTGTGACCTTCTCCTGCACCTCCTGATGGAAGGTTTTCCCTGCCTCCCTTGGCAGCCTGTCCCCCAGGGTGGTACGGAGCAAACTGCCTGCAGCGCTGCCTCTGCCACGGCCAGGCCACCTGCGACCCTGTGAGCGGCGAGTGCCAGTGTCCCCAGGGCTGGACAGGGACAGCCTGTGAGCTGGGTGAGTCCCATCACCCCCTCCACCCCTCCAGCACCTCGGTTCAGTCACTCTGGGAGGAAGTTCAGTTGTGCTAGGGTCTGGTTTGAGATGACCTGGAGGAAAAAGGGTGGAAAACACCAGATGGAGAGAAGTTAAAAAAAAAAAAAAAAATTGGGTTGTTTAGTCAGAAATGAGAAGGATGAGGGAGGACATGATGTTGGAACTTGAACATATCCGTGGTGCTGGAAACTTCCTGGCAGAGGAGAGGAATAATCTATTCTTTGTCCCTTGGAAACAGGGAAGATAGGTAGTGAGCTCCATTTAAGGAGAAAAGAAAGAAAGAAAGAAAGAAAGAAAGAAAGAAAGAGAGGAGAAAGAAAGGAAGAAATGCTTAAAGAGGAAAATGGTGTATTTCTAGAGATTTTTCCTAAAGGAGGCTTAAAAATTTCCTTCACTGAAGGTTTTTAAGCCCAGTTTAGGTGGTTCATCATATTGCAGAGGTATGAGGGAGTTCCTGCTGGGGTTGCTCCAGCCTGGCCCCCCATCATCCTCCCCATCCCGTTTCAGAGTGTGGGGACGGGCAGTTTGGAGAGGGCTGTGAGCAGAACTGCAGCTGCCACCACGGGGTGTGTGACCAGCCCTCAGGGAAGTGCCTCTGCCACGCTGGCTGGACCGGGGACCGCTGTGATGTTGGTAAGGGCAGCTCCTTCTCCAAATCCTTCATTTGAACCATCAGCCATTTCTGCCAGTTTTCTATTTTCTATTTTAAATTTCCAGTATTCTGCAGACCAGTCAGGATTTATGCCCTCTCACCCTATCTCAGACCCACAGGCAGGTCTCTGCCCAGCCATGCCCTTGTGCAAATCATTTTATCTCGTTCTATCTCTGTTCCCTGCCTGCTAAGAAAATGAAGGTATTTCTCTACCTTACACACACAAGGAAAAACACAGGAAAGGGAGGGAGTTTTAAGGAGAATTTGCCAGATCATCCACCTGCTGCTGGGTCTCTGTGGGTCATTGATGGGAGCTCAGCAAACTGGACTGCGATGGTTCAGACAGTTCAGATCTGGCACAGACACAGCTGTTTAGCATGCTTAGAGCCATCTGAATCCCTGAAATAGGGATTAAACCTCATACACAGGTGACTTAAAACATGCTTTCAGCTCATCCACTGAGGTGCTGTGCTTTTAGCAAGCCACAAGCAGCTTTCCGAGGTCTCCTGAGGTGCTGAGGTCTCATAAAGCCTCATCCACCAGTGCAACCTGTAAACCCTTCTCAGTGCCCACCTCCCTTTCTCTGTGGTCACTTTGCAGGGACCTGAGAGGTGGAAGCAGTTCATGACACAGTTCCACTGCTCAAAGAGCTGTCCCTGTGTGCATAGTTGTGTCAAAGCAAACAGCATCACCCTGTCCATGGACCCTGTCTGGATTTACACTCCAGGCTGTGACTCAGTCTTAGCAAACTTTCCTGTGCAGACTCACTAGCAGCCAGCATTAAATACGTCTAATATTTTTAATATCTTCACTGATGTTTTCTGGCCACGCAATCTGCTAAATATCCTCCTGAGCAGGAGCTCAGGCAAGGAGGATCCTGGCTGGTGGCCAGTGGAGGCTGTCCCCAGGCAGCAGGTTGCAGGAAACAGGACTCCTGTACGACAAACCAATATGATTTAGCAAAAGCCATTTATTGTTTAGATTATACCATATTTATACATTCTACAAACTACTGCAAGTGCTAATTACACACTTCTTGATTGTGCATCTGTCTTGTCCATGTGTTCTGCATGCACTTCTCAGAGTATTGGTTACAGTCCAGGTGCTTCACAGCCCTCTGTTATCTAGTTCTTGCTGTCTTGGTATTCTGTTTCTCAGCCTCTTCTTCCTTAATTTAGCACAATTTATGTCCTAGTAACCTTGACGAATTCCTGAGGCCACTGACAAGAATAACTAGAAGCAGCCTGGCTGCTGCACACTGTGGCCTGGACCTTGCAAATGCATTGCCACAGCAGGTAGCACGTTGCTCTCTCTGCTTGCCCCCAGGCTGCCCCCCGGGATTTTTCGGCGAGGGCTGCGAGGAGCGGTGTGACTGCGCCCACGGCTGGTCCTGCCACCCCCAGACCGGAGCGTGTCACTGCCAGAGGGGGTGGCGAGGGAGGCACTGTGACAAACGTGAGTGATGAGGGCAGCACCTCGGTTTGGGGTGCATGTCCCCCCAAACTCAGAGCTCTCGGCCGTGGCTGGGTGTTTTCACACCCTCGTTCCTTGGGGTCAGGGTGGAGGTGCTCGCAGGGATGGGTGCATGGAGTGGGTGGCTGTGGAGATTTTGTGGGGTTTTTTGTTAAGGTTTGGATTGAATGTGTGAGATCTTGTTTGGATTTAGATGTTTGTTTGTTTTTTATTTATATTATAGTTTTACAAACCATGAGTTTTGCAGTATTTTATTTTAATAAATTAACCATTGAGTTGTATTTTTACAAGGTTTTTTAAAGGATAAACTAATTAAGAAATGATACTTAAATTATTTTTATTTTTAACTTAATAACTAACTACTTGTGGTTTGTAATGTGCACTTTTTATCTAATTACATAATACCCATTAAGAAGAAGGTGAAGAAGAATGACTACCTTCTAACCCACCCTTTCTATCTTGCTTTGTATATAATATATACTATATATTATATTATTTATACTACTATATATATTTATAGTAGTATAAATCTACTATATAGATTATATATATCTTCATATATAGATATATATGAAAATATGTATCCAATATATACTATGTTCTAAATATATTCTGTACTATATATTACTGTATTCTAAAACTTTATATCTTAAAACCCTTAAATTTTTCACCATGTGATACTATGCACTTCTATTCAAATTGCACACTCATAATCCCAGTTCCATCATTCCGTTTTGGAAGCCTTCCCCACGGCCTCAGGTTGAACGCAGCGTTCTCTTGGCGGTCAGTGCCCGTCAGCGCAGAACCTCTGAAATTCTCAGTGAATTCAGGGAACCCTCAGCAATCTCGGGGTTGCAGCAGGTGGCTTTGTCCCGTCTGCTGGCCCTGACAGGGTTGGTGTCCCCTGCAGCCTGCCTGCCCGGCCGTTACGGCGCGGGATGCGCGCGGCGGTGCCGCTGCCCCACGGGAAGGCCCTGCCACCACCTGACGGGCGCCTGCGGATGTCCCCCGGGATTCACCGGCCACGGCTGCCACAAGAGTGAGTTCCTTGTCACAGCACAAATGCTTCCCTTGCCTGTTCTTTCGTGAACGGGTTTGTTGAATCAGAACGCGGCGATGTGGCGCCTGAAGGGGGAGGAGACAACAACCTGACTGGAGGGAAGATGGCCAAGGGTGCCCTTTCCTCACCCAGCTCTGAGCTCTGTTGGGGCTGCTGCGGTTTGCCCTCTGTGTTTGCAGATGTTGGGCTGGCAGGGAGCAGCCAGGGGCTGAACTGGACCCAAATAAACTGAGGATGTGCCAGTGGAGCCCTGCCCAGTCCACAGCCAGTTAACCAGCAGCTCTTCTGTTGGCCTTGTCCTTGTGCTAGGCTATCTATTCCTGCTCTCAGAGCTCATGGAAAGGACATTTTCTTGTTTCTCTTAGCATGGAGTTTGGTCCCCCAGAGTTGTTTTTGGAAGCAGGCTCCTGTTTTGACCCCAGCTCAACACCCTGATTTTGTTCCGCCCTACAAAAGTTTGCCTGAGCCCTGTTTTAGCCAAAGGAGAACCAGCAATAAATAAGATTTGAAAGGACTGACATAGGTGTCCATTATCCTTCACCGGAGGACTCTAAATGCTGACACACAACCAGGGCAGCTTAATGGAAATGAGATGTAAGAATTAAATGTGGAAGGTCCAAAACCTGTAGGCAATGTGGCTGTCAGCAGGCAGAATGAAACCTGTTGATGTTGATGTTTCAGCAGCTTTGCAAGTTTAAACTCTCTGCAAAAGGTAGAATGTCTTTATCCACAAGCCTGGTCCCTTGGGAATTATACTGTTATTTTAGTCAATTTCTCCTGACATTTCCCTATGATTTTTTTTCTAGTGACAAGAAAATTGTATCTGGCCCTTGACAGTTCGGCACAAATTGACTGAACAAAACAAAATCAAGCATTCAAGTAACCCCCAAGTAAATGTAATAAATCCATAGTCCCGGAGGAGAGCGTCATTCCGTAGGCAGGGATTTTATTTAATAAATTTCAGCCTGCTCTTTGTTTGAGCACTGTATTTACCAAGACAAATTTAATTTCTTGGTTTGCATTTCTTCTTCCCAAAGCTTGTCCAGCGGGCACGTATGGGCAGGACTGTCACGGAGTGTGCCAGTGCTCTGCTGAGAATCAGGAATGTCACCCTGTCACCGGCCACTGCTCCTGCAGCCCGGGCTACCATGGGGCCCACTGCCACCTCCGTGAGTATTCGGGGGGTTTCTGCCTTTCTGACAGAGAACTGAGTCTTGCAGGAAGCATCTGCTGGAGCTTTGGGTTCATCTATGTCATTACAGTGGTGACTGAGAGAAGTAGAGGCTAATTATAGTATAAAAGTTATAGTATTACAGATAAGTTGTAGTATAGGACATAAGCATAGAGTGGGTTAATTTACACTGAAGAAAAGTAGTTGTATTATTGCAAGTAATTAATTTTAAAATTTTTATTAAAAATTCTAAAAAATTAATTAATAATGTTAGTTCAAAAATGTAATTAATTCAATCCTTCAAATTAATTTTTAGACCCACCAGATTTACCAGCTAAATTCTTTCCAATCTCATGCAACACTAAAGAATGTAAAGATGATTCTCTGCATTGCATATCTCAGCTACACCTGGATTTTGTGCAGCTCTCTCATTTCCAAATACCAAGTCCAAAATACTTCCCGAAATCTCTGCGTGCTCAAGTAAGGACAAATGGTTATGAGAAAACAACAAGCTGAAATTGGCAATAAATCCAAGTGATTCATAAAGTCCTTTCAGTTACAGAGCCTTCTGAGGAACAATCAAATTAAACCAACTGTTACTCTGGATTGAAAAATGGTGACTAGTGTAGAGGACAAAATGCCAACTGGCCCAATGCTCTATCATAAAAAAATATTCCCAGATCCACATGGCTCATGCCGGTATTTTAGGACATCTGTAAAGTTGTTTTTGGTGGAATGTGGCAACTGATAAGAAACATATACCAAAGCAGCCAATAAAGGAGACACTTAATTACCCTTTATTTACAACTTTAATTTTGGTTTTACTCCACGGCTTGTAGTAGTCTCATTTAGAGGAGAAAAAAAGGCAAAAAAAGAAAAAGCTGTTGTCTTTCTTGCTCAGTTTCTCTTTGGTGAGTGCTGATTTCCATTTCTTGGGAATCCAGCACAGCTCTGTTTGGCTTAATTGCCTTTTGGGGCAACAGTCTGGATACAAAAGCCAGCTGTCACATGCACAGCTCTAGTAAGGGTTAAACCACTGTTGTATTCCTTGAGCAGAAATAGGAGAAAGACTCGCTTTAGAGATGGGCCTTTGTATTGCCATCACGTCATCACAAGTTATTCTTTAAAATATAAATTATAAATAAAATACAAAGGATTGATTCTCTCCTCCTCTGTGCATCAGTTTTTGCTGTAAGTGAGATCGAAATCTGGCCTTCAACATTGGGGCTGCGGCCATCTGGATCCATTATACATTAGATTATAATAAATGTTGTAGTAAAGCAGTAGTGGAGATCAACTATTTAACAGGATCATTTTAAAAGACTTAATCATGGTCAGCCTTTATGTAGCAATTTCTCAGTAGTCATTACCAGTGCGTGTAGCACTAAATCTCTCATTACAGTAAGCGTCCTCAAACTTACTTAGATACTTCAGGTTTTATTTCAGAATTTTAAAATTCAAAGCTTAAACAATTTCACTGAAGTTCTGATAGAAAAGATATAAAAAGACTCATTGCAAAATAAAATGAGGTTTGCTGAATTGAGGGGGGGATTTTTGCCATGCATTTCTGTGTAGCTGGGATTAAGCCTAAAACATACGAGATTTGAGGTTTCATGGTGTTTTGTATTCTGAGGTTTCAAAAATGTACAGAAAATTCTTAAAAACGTGTTTGTTAGACATTTATTGGAGAAATATTGAAATTATGGAAGTTCACAGAAAAATACTTATCTGTGTTGGTGTTGTTCCTATTGTCCCCTGTGCCATGTGTAGACAGACACAAAAATAAGAAGGAAAACAATTAATTGTGGGTTATTTTAAGTTCAGGTCAGTGGAGGGAGAGATTGTGGGCCTGATTCTGAAGTGACTGACTGAAAACCAAGGGTGGCTCGCGTGACTTTGGTGGGAATACTCCAAGTTCCTGCTGTCCTCCCTGCAGGGAAAGCTGGGGCTGCTCCAGGGTGAAGAAGCTCTGATAGAATATTAAACCAGCCCAGGGAGCCGCTCCCAAATGGGCTCTGGTCCAGTCAACATGTGGTTGGATGCTGCTGGAAGCAGTTTCTGGCAACTGTTGCTGTATTTATGAAAAAAAGGTTCAAGAAAGTATCTATAAAAGGTGTAGTTGGCTGGGAAGTCAAATTTCCAGGAGCCAAGAGCAACGGGGCTTTCATGTTCACAAATTTTGGAGTGAGGAGCTGAAAAAGTCTCTTGGCATGGTGCAGAGGAAGCAGACAAACTAGCAATAAGGTTCCCATCACTTGTCCATTACTTGGTGGATGGGCAGATCTACTTGTTAAAAGGAGTAAAAAGCAGTAAGTGGTGGTGAAGTTATTTAAAAAAAAAAAAAAAAGCATGGTATGTTTCTGTGACATTGACTGGGCTGGGAGTACCCAGAGCCAGAAAGATCTCACCAGCTTCACCCTCAAGCTGAAAGTGACAGGATGTGTCAGAAGGAATTATTTGACAATGCGATTTAATAGCATTAGTCAGAAAAGCCTCAGTGTGTGCAATTGCTATGGAAAGATTTAGGAACTCTTGGTCATGACAAACCCACTCAAAGCAGAAGGAAAATCAGGAAATGAGGTGGAAATCTGGCTGCCACTCTTTTGTTCACAGAAAAAGAAACATAAATCAGAAGCACAGGAAACTGTTAAATTAGAAAATATCTTTATGAGATAACTGGTGGTGCAAGAATAGCCCTATTTCCAAAGGCAGAGCCCACTGAAATGGTGGGACATGGTGCAAATTGCCCTCGTTATCTGCATCAAAATTCTTCTGCAAAGTACTAACAGATGAGGTGGCCTTGTTATTGGGCATGTGAACAGTGCAGCAGCTGAACATGCCCTGCATGTGCTGCTCCTTCCCAAGCCAAAATACAGGAAATACTGCAAGGACAAAGAATTTGGGAAGGAGGGAATTACTGCATCCCATTTATGGAGCCACTACTGCTAGGCTTGAGCTAAGGAGCAGCTCTGAATGCTTTCCCAGGGAGAAGCAGCATTTTTTGGAGTCTGGGAGACAGAATTTTTTTTAAAAGGAGAAAATCCAAATGATGACCAAAAGGAAAAGAAGGAGGAAAAGAGAAACTCACATAGACTAATTAAATCATTGAATCTGGATGAGTCCTTAACTTCAAGTCTTGGTGGGAATGAAGGGGGTGTTGCAGGGCTCACTCCTTGATGCCAGGGCTTGCACATGAAACAGATTTTGCATCCTGGCAGATGAAAGCACTGATGACAGAGCATTCATTGAGAAGAATCTGTGTTTGGGAAAGGCTGGGGAGAGAATCTGCACATTATAAAAGCATGTATCTGCTTAGTCCTGATGATCTGCTACCCTGGTTTGAGCAGAGGCCAACATTCAGTTCTATTTTAAAAGGCACCCCTTCAAAGCTTCCCATAAGCTCTCCCTCACTATTGAATAGCTCAGAAAAGCCAGAGATTTCTCCAGCCACTCAGGCCCTGCTTTCGTGCCTTCAGGAAAGACAGAATACATGAAGTTATTTATGCACAGATTGCAAGGGATCTGTTGCTTGGAGACGTGAGCAAATATATTTTCCACCAGGTTTCTAAAGTAGCCACAGACTTTCCTTCTGCCAGGGAAGAGAAGGAAGGGGTGAGCAAAGAAATGACATTTAGAGTTAGTAGCACAAGTGGAACTGTTGGATGATGATCATGCTGCTTGAGCACCAGCTACTCCTTCTTCCACTACACTGGGAAATTAGGAGAATAACCTGCATTTCTAGAGTTCAGAGGTGGCACACTGCAGGTTCACTGGTGCCCGTGCCCAGCAGCTCTGCCCAGCTCTTCCCCTCTGTTCCAGCCTCCATCACTAAAGATCATCCAGAAGATGTAAACTGAGCTAGCAAATGCATTTACATCTTCCTGATCTTTTGTTCAATTCTCCTTGAACATTAGCTGTCCAAAAAGTAACCAGAAATCCTCTCTACCCCTGGAAAACCTCTCCACAGACAGTTTGTTGCCATGTAACACTGGCTCAGCAATCCATCCAGGTGTGTGATGTTGTGGTTCTTACAAAATACAGCTGCTTTTTTTCACCTCAGAGAATTTTCTAGCTTTTCATTTAAATAATGTTCCTCCCATATCTATCTTCTGAGGAGGTGTCTTCTGAAATTCTGTGTTGCTGCCATGTGCACATTTTCATGGTCTTCCATCCACAGGGTTGGAAGGGAGCTTAAAGCCCATCCAGTTCCAGCCCACCTTCCATGTTGCTCCAAGCCTTGTCCAACCTGGCCCTGGACATTTCCAGGGATGGGATGTTGTGATAAGACACGAAATGATGACACAGACACTGCTGCTCTCGAGGGGAACAAAAAGAAGAAGAAGAAGAACTTTATTTTCTGACTCCAACATTTATAGTTTTCCAAAGGTGACAGTGGATTGGAGGGTGACAGTGCCCCCTCTCCAATGCCACTGGACAGACCAAGGGTCCATCAATTCTCTCCGTCTCCATAAAAGAATGCAAAACATAGGTTATTTACAGAACTGTGTGTGAGAAAGTTTGTTGAAAGAATGCAAACATCAGAAGGCTTAACAAAGTCTTACAAAATCAAGGCGACATGGGGAATCCACAGCCTCTCAGGGGAACCACTAACAATGCCAGCTCCAGTTTGCAGGGAAGCAGTAGATCATAGAGGAAACAAACTTTCTCCAATTTACACATTTTAAGAAGACATGACCTACCCCACATCCATGAAACATCTGCTAAAAGAGGCAGAAATGGCTCACAGCTTCTCACTGACTTGGACAAACCAGGTGGCTGCTGCCCAAAGGAAGAATTACCCCATCTCTCCTGTGTAGGAGAGGAAGAGGGAATACATTCATTTGGAACAGAAATCCCAAGAGGAAAACCTCTGCAGAACAGTGCTTGCTTTTCTTGCTACTGTCACGTAAGGGAAATGGGAGAGCAGAGAGCCAGGAGCAGCAGCACTCAGCCCAGCTCTCCAGCATTTGACAGTGCAATCAGAGCTGTCCCAGGGGCACTTTGTCCCAGGGAGCTACCTGCTCTTCAGTGCCTACTACTGGAATGACCCTCTGGAAGTGAATAACATTAGAAAATGAAAATCAAACTTTGAAAGCAACAAAGTGCTTAGGACATGAAATGCAACAGGCCCAGTAGCAACCTAACCTAATTGCTGGGTATTTTTTTCTTTTAAAACAGGGTGTCCAGAAGGTACTTATGGTTCAAACTGCCAAAATCCCTGTAAATGCATGAACGGAGGCCACTGTGACCCCGCGTCAGGAACTTGTGATTGCGCTCCCGGTTTCATCGGAGCCAACTGCAGCAAAAGTAAGCCAACATTCATGTTCTGCTTCTGTCAAAACACAGCAATGAGAATCATTTGCATAAGAGCTTGTCTGAAGAAAAACAGACAGATCCCAGCTACCTCTTCCTTGAATTGTAAATCAGGATTCCAGCTTTGTAAAAAAATCTCTTGCAAAATATTTTCCCTCACTGCTGCATGCATAGAAGCAAGGACACTTACCCCAGGATTGCAACCTGCTTGCCCAAGTTTATTTCTAGAGCCAGCTCAGCATGAATTGCTCAAGTTCCTTCTTCCTGTCCAAAATTTCGAGGTTGAGAAATTATCTCAATATTTTGCTTCACACTATGGTGCCATTAGTTTCAATAAATGGGAAAAAGATCAAGTTTTGTCATGGCAAAACTGGTAAAGACTCCATGGCAACCCCACTGTTACTTCTGTTTCAGAGCTAAATGGTGTGGCTGAATTTCTGTGCTGCTTCCAAAGCTCTGGTCTCTGTGAAGTTCTCTTCAGCTTATTCACTGAGAGGCAATGTTTGAATGTTTGGCTGCCCATAACTTTGCTCTTCATTGCTGGGCAGCATCAGTATCAAGGAAGGAAAGATGTTTTAAGCTGGAAGGATGAGCAGTTGATATTTCACTCTTCTGATATGAAAGACAGTAAATATTCCATGTGAAATCATGGGTTACATTTATAATCACAAGTAGTCTCAGAAGGTAAAGCAGTCATGTCTTTGGGTGGGTTTTGGCTTCATGGTTGATGCTTTGAAGCACATTAGGGGTAATAAAAACAAAGCCAGCTCTTCCCCTAAGATTGTAGCTGTGTTAAAAATGAAAACTGCCATTGGATCCTGTGGGTGTTTAACAAATCCTGTGTTCCCTTCAGCCTGCCCTGAGAGCTGGTATGGGAAGGACTGTGCCCAGCCCTGTGCCTGTGGCAGAGGCCGGTGTGACCCACGGACTGGCGAGTGCGCCTGTGCCCCCGGCCACACGGGCCCCGCCTGTCAGCAAGGTAACAAAGCAGGACCAGGTCACCTCGCCAGTGGGAGACACACTGAAAATACCCAGCAAATAAATTCAGTGCCAGACATTGTTCACAGCCACGTTGCCCAGGGCCTTTGCTGATAAGGCTCTGTCCCTCCCCGCTCCGTCACCCAGCCTAATCCTGCCCACACCTCCCTGCCACCCTCTGGGGCACTGGGTTCTCCAGGAAGCTGAGGGGATATGTCAGGACAGAGTGTTTGAGTGACACTGATAAAAGTCATGGAGTAGTGTCCCACCACCCTAAGGAGACCCTAATCACTTGGGATACATGTGGGGAGCATGTGTTTGTATTTATTCCCTGTCGCCTTCATCCTTTCCTTGGGGTGCTAATTTTTGGGTTTTTTCAAACTTTGTTAATTCTCTGTAGTGTGTCCCCAGGGACAGTATGGCCCCAACTGCCACCTGAGGTGTACCTGTCAGAATGGTGGCATCTGTGACCACGTGGATGGCAACTGCACCTGTGGGCTCGGCTGGACAGGCAGATCCTGTGAGGAAGGTGATTTCCTGCTTCCATGGCAGTGGATTTGTACACTCAAACTGGGGTTTGCAGTGTCCCCAGACACCTACAGACAAGGACAAACAGTCTCAGAACTGCCCCTAAAAAGACAGTTTCCTCCTGAGTCCTGCTCATGAATTCCCTTCCACACTCCTTATTTCTTCTTCACTCCATTATTTCTTCTCTAGTCCAACTTTTGTGCTCTTTTGTTCATAGGAATGCTGGGTTTTGTCTTTCTTCTTCCATGTGATCTTCAGAGCAGGAGAAGCCTGTGTCTTGCTCCTCACTGGTTGTGTTCTCTTTCATTTGACTCTGAACTGGAGTTGAGCTTCCCATGTGTTGACTTCCCAGATGTTCTGACAACATCTATCCAAAGCAATTTAGACTGTCCTGCTCTCTCACCCTTATTCTCCATGACACCTCTCCCTTGTGCAAGACAAAGCACACTAACAGAATAAGCTCATATCCTACTCCAGAATATCTCTGTCAGTACCTCTCCCTTGTGCAAGACAAAACACACTAACAGAATAAGCTATCCAGATAAGCTGGATATCCTACTCCAGAATATCTCTGTCAGCCCAGTCTTCCCACAACTGTCCTGTCCATCTCCCAAAAACCATTCTGCATTTCTGTGCTCCTATTTTCTCTGTAGGTAAGAGATATCTGTATAGTTATGGACTTGAATGTTCAGGAAACCACAAGTTTACTGGTATGGAATATAAATAAATAGTTCTAAGTACACATTCAACACAAATGTCATAATTAAATCATAACTGCCATGGCTCAATCCCCCAGATTCTCATTTACAGCATTTCTGTTCCTGACACCTCAAATATTCACCTCAAACTCCATATGTATCTATACCAAGATATATATGTTACAGGGGAGTGTCCCTATATATGTGTCATCTAGAAATGCCACCTTTCAGCAGCATTCTGAGATTCAGTTGTTCCATTCTGCACCTGAGGAGACTCAGAGTCCTGCTGTGCATCTGTGTGCAGAGGAGGAGCAGGGAGGAAAGGAAAGATGCAGCTGCTCACAGTGTGAGTGCTCTGAGGATTCAGTGGGCAGTGAATGTTCTCTGGGCACAGACTCTAAAACATTTGCAGTTAACCAACATCTGGCTGACCTAGCAAAGGCCACCTGTGGTCATCTCCATTTGCCTGTTCCTCTAGTCACCCATAGGCTGAGTTGGGGCTGCCAAGGCTCAGCAGAGTGGTGCAGGTGTCCCCACATTGAGTAGTGGATTGTGGGTGTATCTCATAGATAAAACATCTCTGGAGTGGAGCACAGGTGGCAGACATTCACACACTGTGTAAGGAACTGTGTGTTGTATCACTAGAGAGAGCTTCACTATTTATCTTTTGACAGAGGGAGTGAAGTTATTGGAAAATTGAGTCTTGATCTCCACAGTAGTGTGGGTTTGAGTGTGTTGTGACTGGAAATCAAAGACAGCTAATCAGGCATCCTTTTAATAGAGATTAGATATGATGTTCCTGGAAGATCCTGTCTGGCATTTGCTGGGTTCTCAATCTGATTATTTGGATGGCCACGCTCGTTTAAGTTCGTCTGCCCAGATTCAAATTATCCCAGCAGTGGGAAGTTAACTTATTCAGAGATGATGCTGAGGTTAATTATATTGGCACAGTCCCTTCTGCATGACTTGGCTTTTGGTAATTTGAGACGTGTTTAGTTCTGTAAAAGCAGATAGCTCATTATACATGGACAGACTGTTGCTATGTGTGAAAAAGATCCTCCTGGTTTTATTAGGAATTCGAATAGTGTGAACTCCAATGATAACACAGAGGAGGAAAAGCTTCATGTTTTCTTTCACACTTTTTAAGTGCCTAAAAGAAAATATTGCTGTAGATGAAGAAAGAAAAAAGAAAATCTAATTTATGCCATTCACTACAAGGCTTTACAACACACGGTGAGGGTTCAGCATCGAGTCTGTGAAGAGAGAAATTGAAAAAGGCAGACTGTTAAAACTGGGGAAACTGCTGTTCAAACATCTATATAGCATAAAAGATTTCTCACCAAAGTATGTAAATGCATCATAGTTGTGCAGAAATCCTGTGTCTTCATAACAAATATTCTTTGGTCTGCAAATTATTCTCTGGGTATCATCTCTGGGCAGTGCAATCTATCACGTACGAGCTTTTCTGGGTGAGGGCAGTGATTGTTTGTTTGATTGTCTGTTTTTCTCTCCATGTCCTGCCAGCAGAGTGCCTCCCAGGAAAGTATGGGGCTGGCTGCTCCCTGGACTGCCTGTGCCAGCACAATGGCACCTGTGACAGGTTCACAGGGTGCTGCAGGTGCCCCGAGGGCTTCTACGGCCACTCCTGTGAGCACAGTAAGTGCAGGCACTCGGGGTAGTTGTCACAGGTTTGGGGCTTCAGAGGAGTCAGGAAACACCTCACTGGTTCAGTTGAAATTTTGGAGACATCCCAGATCATCCAGCTCCTTCCAGATCTTGCATGTCTCTGATGCTGGGTGGTACAAGTTTAAAAGCCCATGGCGTTATTTGAGTTAAGGATAAATATAATTTTTTGTTGGCTGCCAGCAAATGTCACAGAGAATACAGAGGGTTTTAATGGTGTGGATGATTTTCTCCATGAACCTTCTTCATTTTAATTTTTCAGGGTGCCCCCTGGGATTTTATGGGCTGGGCTGTCTTCAGACCTGTGCCTGTAAAAATGGAGCGAGCTGTGATGCAGTGACAGGACAGTGCCTTTGTCCTTTGGGTTATCATGGTATCCACTGTGAAAAAGGTACTGGTACACCTCTGATGGGAAAGAAAAAAGAAAAAGAAAAAAAAACAACCCATGGAAAAAAAAAAAAAAACCAAAACAAAACAAACAAAAAAAACCAACCCAAAATAAAACAAACCCCAAAACAAAACAAAACAAAAAAAAAACTCATATAATTACTGAAATATTTGTTGAGAGCCACTTCTTCCATATTTTGAGCTTAATGAATATACTGAAACACTGAATTTGGGGCAGATTTCCTGTTATACAGCTGGGTGTTCCCATTCCCTTATAAATTAACTAATCTGGTTCCAATTAGTACAGTGAAAGTCCTGGTCTCCGTGATGTCTTGCAGCAATGAGTTCCACATGCCATTTATTAAAAATAAGTCCCTTTTACTGTTTCTAAATTTGCTTCTAAAACTCCAAATAAGATAATTAAATAGGTGCATGTCAAACCTTTTGAGAGTTACGGAGAGGTCTTCTTGAGAGTTCTAATTAAAAATAAAAATAAGTGCCAGCTACATTTCTGGGACAGATTTACAGATACCTTTGAGAAGTTAGATTAGACAACCCCAACAGAAGGAGAGCTCATATAAATATTGTGCCCATTCCACTATGTTTGATTTCTTCATTGAGCTTGGCATTTACACTGATTTAATTTATGAGCTTTTCCCTGAGACATCCTGGGAAAACTCTGGGTTAAATGTACATCTTGCCACTCAGACATGCATCTAAATTGTTCTCTTGCTGTCAGGCTGTGCCAGGGGCTGGTTTGGTGAGGGCTGCCAGCATCAGTGTGACTGTGGAGATGCTCCTTGTGATCCAGAGACTGGGAAGTGCCTTTGCCCACCTGGGAAGACTGGAGACAAATGTGACAGTGGTAAGGGCAATATTTTTAAGGGCTGGACTGTGTATTGTTAAGCCACTCTGACCTGTTGGTTTTAGAATAACTGTAAAAGGACATTTGATGGTGTTCAAGAACACATTGTTTGTAGAAAATTGCTCTTTGTGGTTATCAACACCTTTATCAGCAGGCTTGTACCTCTTGATTTAATCAATATTTAAATTGATATCCTGATAGGAAAACTGTTCATGGGTCAGCTGTAAAATGTCATTTGCCTTGAGTTTTGCAGAACACAGGCTGGGGAAGAATAGACCAAAAAGTTTTGCAAATGTAGTGGGGAAGACTCCAGAGGGTGCAACTGGACACCAAGGGCTCCAATTGCTGCGTGCTTTGTCACACTGACATTTGTGACCCTTTTCAGACCACTGCTAAAGTGTGTCCAGCCCTGGATTTGCTTCCCCTGGAAGCAGGATGGAATCCCCACAAATGAGGGTATGAAGCTGCAGCAGCTGTGCTTGCCCAGGAACTTTTAACCCAAATGTAATTCCCTCCTTTGCAGCACAGGCACTTGGGCTGTGTGTTGGCCCACAGGAGCAGAATTCTTCTGTAACAAGGATATAAAAATAGGTGAGAAATTTTTCCTGTAGGGAAAACCAGCCCCACTGCTGTACCCTGGTGGGGTTGGGTGCAGGGTTGAGAGGCAGCAGTGGCAGATTCCTGAGCCAGGCTCTGGTCACAGCTGTGGCTCTGATCAGAGCTCAGGGCCAGGTTGGACAGGGCTCGGAGCAACCTGGTCTGGTAAAAATTGTCCCATGCCTGTGGTTGGAACCACATGGGTTTAAAGATCCCTTCTAATCCAAGCTATTCCAGGATTCTGTGATTGTGATGGAGCAGCTTTAGGGTAATCACTGGAGTAAGAGGAATTGCAGTGGTTTAACTGAGTGTCAGAAAACACTTGTGATACCAGTGCTGTGACAAACAAGATAAAAAGGGGTGAACATCCATGTGCTGCTGTGGAGCTTCACCAGGAACCAAAATCCTCCTGAGCTCCTGGAGCAGAGGGGGAAAATTATTTCTCTTTTTGTTCTGGGATGGGGCAGAAATAGATTTAAGCAGGCTGTTATTAATACAAATTGCTGTGAGCTTAAGCATTAGTGCAACTTGCAAAACTAAAATGGAAAAGCATTTGATTCCCTCTGGGCAGTGCCCTGTGGTCAGGAAATGAAGGTCCCAGTCTCCAGCACTGTTCCAGTGGGAACATGAGCCACCCTCAGTGCCCACACAGCACTGGGTGTCCCTGGGCCTTTCCAGTAAAACTTTAGGCAGAAGTGGAACGCAAGGGGGAAGTTAAGCACCAAAAATGGGAATTGAGGTTTTCTTCCTCACAAACTCTGTGAGTCATTTTTATTTTTCTTAAATCAGCTAGGGTAGCCCCCATCCACGAAAAGCTGTTATGGGGTAGGTTTTATTTGCATTTTTATTTTCAATTAGGCTCAGTTCATCTGTGATATAACTGTGAGCAGCTGTGACTGTGCAGCAGCCATAAAGATAAAAGGCCTGATTTTAATTTGAACTCTGGTAAAGCACCCATTAAACAGGCAAAATGTTAATTAAAAAAAAAAAAAGAGAGAGAGAGAGAATATAACAGACTTTTATGGGCGTTCTTTTTCTGTAGTAAATTAACATTGCAGACTTTCAAACAGATGTCTTAAATACACATTGTTATTAACATGAAAATGTGGTATTACATAAATTAAAATCAGGTCCAGAGGTGTTTGGGGAGACCTTTTCTCATAACATTTCCTAATTGAAAAGGCCAAGCTCAAAGCGCACAGGGCGAGTTCTCCACGTGCTGGGGCTGCAGCTGATGCAGAGCTCAGCAGGACTTTAATTACCTGAGGGTGCTCATGGGAGAAGGCAAATTCCCTGGTTACAGGGTTTTCAGTGAGGTGAGGGAGAGAGGACCACTGTTGGCTGCATGTTTCACACCCTGCCTTGTGACCCTGCTGCTCACTTTCCTTTCCTGCCTGTCCTCTGATGCTTAAAAAATTGCAGTGAGGATTTACTAACCTAGATATGAAATGTATTTACATTTGGAAGTGAGATTTTTTTTTTTTTGGTGAGTTTAATTTGCCGGGATGCAGCAGAATTGTGCAACCAGAGCAAGACACGTATATCTATATAATGGATTAATTCTCAGTGTCACGTTCTGTGAGGGGAGGCTCTTGCCCAGCACGTACTGACAGCCCAGCCATGCAGGATGGGGAGAGACAGGGGCAGGAGATAGTGTGGATCCAGGATGCTGACAGCAACTTTCCTGAGCAGATCCCAAGATGTTCTCTGTTGGGCTGTCAACCCCTGTTTTTACACCAGCAATGATTTCCACTCTGGGAACTCTTCAGGACAGCTGGGCTGCAGCTTGGGCAGAGCATGTGGCAGACGAAACTCGACAACAGCCGCGCTTTCCCAAATGTCATGTCTGAATGTGAACAGATGTAGGTCTGAGCAGCTTCCTGATCCCACAGAAGGGGGAGGCTGCCAGGAGTGCTCACCCTGTCCCAAACCCTCCTGTCCTTGCAGGGTGCAGGGCAGACAGGTACGGCCCCGGCTGCTCCCTGCGGTGCCAGTGCGCCGGCAGATCCCGCTGCAATCCGCACAACGGGAACTGCGCCTGCCCCAGCTCCTGGATGGGGCCAACCTGCAGAGAAGGTAACCAGCCTGGGGGTGCAGCCTTTCCTGGTGGGATAAAACACCTCTGGCCTGTGTTTGGATGGGAGGGTCAACCCGTTGGATTGTTTGGATAATTTCTCTTCTTAATGAAATAGAGTACGGAGGGAAAGTTTCCTCTCACTTGTAGTGTAACCACAATTCCTCCTTTAGTTTAGGAAAAACTTTGGGAACCTTCTGATTTGGAGGTGTTTTATAGTTTTGCCTGCTCTCTGCCTCTGTGAGAGGCTGTAACTCCCTCCTCTACCTTCTTTTCAAGGTTACCATTTATTGAATTATTTAAGTGTAAATTGTATAATCTATATAATATTTCAGTATTAGGTTATATGGACCTGAAACTGTGTTTCTACTTAATTCTCTAGGTGGCCCTCCAAAGCTTCCTTTTTATGAAGAACAAGCTCAAGAAAGAGGGAGTATTTTTCCAAGAGCTCTACAACAGTAACATTTGGACTAATAAATGAACTGTTTTATATGCACAGACGGTATTTGAATTTGGATATGAAAACAGTTATTCAATTCAGCTTGAATTGTACTGAAGTATTCACACTTCTTATGGAAGACTACAGAGGCCATTTAGTAGCTGGATCCTTTTAGAGTTGAATCTGTTTCATGTGCTCATTCCTAGCCTCTTGCCCCTCCATTAATCTACTCTGGACATTCTTTCTGGTATTAATATAATTCGTTTCTTGAAAGCCTGGACATGTTTTTAATCAGACCAGCTCCAAAGAGTATCAGGATAAGCAGCATGTAGCACATCACCATGGAATGAGCCACACTCCCTAGCGGGGACTTTCTAAACCCACTTGACAACCAGCACCAAGTCTGAAGAGTATTCCACTGATTATTTCTCTACAGATTCATAGCAAAATCACATTGCACAGCAACTAGAGGGATTCATCAAGTTAATTCCTCTTTGAATGAAATGGTGTGTTCTAGAGAAGCATGCAGTCTAATTTTGAACTTGCAGCTGAAGAAGAATCTGCTACAATCCCACAAGAGTCCTCAATACATTGTTAATTTATTTAAGAGCGTCTTCTGCATTTCTGGTGTGGTTTGACTGACTGGAAGGTCTCTGTCTGAATCTGTCTTCCAAAGAGTGTGGTGTCGTCTGCCAGACTCTCCTGGCATCCTGTGTTCTCACATCTTACCAGATGAATTTCTCAGTGGGTTGTCAAGCCAAACTGTGCAGCACTTCTCATCAAAGAGTATCTGCTAATACAGAAGAGGTTTTATCTTGAATGGAAAAAGCAGATAGTAAGCAAGGAGAAATGCTTAAAGATACTATCTTTGGGGTTTGTGCTTTTATTGAGCAGTTTGGTTTTTTTATCAAGTCTCACAGCAGTCTTGATACCATTCAACAGCTGCTAGTGGCCACCTCATAGAGCAGAGACATTTTGGTGCTATTTTGTTTGTTTAGACAGGTTTTTCTTTGATGTAGAACTAGGTCATTTTAAAGAAATGTATGTTCTGTATTTTAATATTCTGTTAACCAGAACTAAAATATTTCAGAGTGCCTCTTTATACCTCTCTTTAGGTTAGGAGTTTCAAAATCTGTGTAGTAACCACTTGATTCTGACTGTATCCAAAGTGCACTTAGGGAGCATCAGAACCATGGTAGACACAGAGTATGGGCAGTTCCAGCTCTTGTGCTGACACTCCATTCACTGCCAGAACAAACTGCAGCTCTGCAAGAGCAGGTTTTTGTTGTGCAAGAGGCAAAATGACAATAATTGATGGTAACTTGGGGTTTTTGAAGAAGTTTGTAGTTGCGGTTGGGTAGTGATGAGTTGGTGAAGCAGGATCCAGGAGGTTGGATGGGAAGGTGAGGTAACAATTTTCCCCCATGGTTCACCCCAGGTCTTAAACACATCTGCAGTCAGTGACTGTCCAGACCAAAGCAAGAGGCACTTGCTCCCCTGGGAGTTTATTTCAAATTGTGATCTATGGGAGGCAATACAGTTTTAAGAGGTGTTGTCCAAGCTTCATGGAAGTCTTACTGTTGTTATTCATCACTTTGTAGGTATTGAAAGTAAAGGTATTTGTGAATGTGTCAAAATTAATTAACTAACTGTGCTTTCAGCCGGAAAATCACTGGAGCTGATGCTGATCCCTTTTAATTTCTTCTGTAGAGCTCAATGAATGTCACTGGAAAGTTCATTCAATGTAAATGTGGCAAAATTATGGTCCCAGAAGCGTGTGACTCTCAGCAAGGCAATGGCATTTTAAATGTTCTTTTGGAGGTGTGATGGCCTGGGTCTGATCCTACAATTATGTGAATTTGGGGCAGCTTCATTGAACAGGAACCTGCAAGATAAATCTTCTGTGAGACAGTGAGATATAACCTTAGCAACTGCTGGAGAAGAACAATTCAAGTTTAGCAGTTGACATATTTTGGTCTTAGCCCTGCATTTACTGCAGAGCCAAACTACAACAGTAGTGCAGGTGTCACACTGTACTTCAGATTTTTTTGTAGAATCATTGAGTAAAGCTGTAGAAAACCTCTGAAGGTCTGACCCTCCCTTTAAAGCCTGATCAACTTCAGAGTCAAATGGGTCAGATTTTCATCATTCAAGTCAAATTTCAGAGATTCATCCCACCTAGTTTTAAATATCTCCAGGGATGGACATCCCACACCTCTTTGAACCTGTCCTAGTGGACATTTCATTTTCTTCCTTTTTATTATTTTTTTCTTCTTTTTCTGGTCTCTAATCAGAATTTCTTCAGTTTCATCTTTGTTCCACTGCTTCTCATTCTTTCAGTGTGGATCTCTGAGGAGGCTTTGGCTTCCTCTCCCCCACAGCCCCCATGGGGTAGCTGGCTACAGTCTTGTTCTTCTCTTCACCCCATCCACTGGCCACATTCCAGTACCTCAGACATTCCAGTTCCTTCCAGCTGCCCAGAGACTGGTGTGGTTACTCAGCAGCATAAAACCCTTTTTACTGCTGTCAGACAGCAGAATGTATCAAATGTACTGTTATTCTCTTATTTTTGTAGATTGATGTGTGATTCGAGCAGCTAATCAAAGGGGAAACCTCTCTCAAGCCATATTATTTACACCCATGTATACTTGTTTACATTTTCCACAGTACCTTGATAATAGAATTGTAAATATGTAGTATAAGGAAATAAAAGATTTTTGTATTACATGTTTTTAAAGGATGTCACGAATTTAGGTACATGATGAAACATATTTTAAATGACTGTTACTGAGCCTGTGCCAATGAATTAAGAGGCCCAAGTAGATCTGCTTTGGGAAATATTTCAGCAAACTTTTTTTAAATCAAAAAATGCCAGTTCATACAAAGCACTCCATATGCAATAGACTTTTTTATTCAAAATGCTTCTTAGCTTCTTTATGTTATTACCTTTGGAAAAGAAGTTCACTTCAGTGCCATCAAACAGACCATTCTGATTTGTGGCTCTGCATGGCTTTTTGTTCCAAAACAAAGTGCAGTCATATACAGGTAAAAATCAGAATTAAAGATTTCAAAAACATTAAAAGAGGAATTTTGATTGAGATAGTTGGAATGTCTTATCTTGGTTCTTATTTTCTTCATAAGGCAGAGAATTTTTACAGGATTTTGTTTTCTAGAAGAGCTGCAACTTTACATTTTTAACTACTAATTAAGGAAGTTTGCCTTCTTCTGATTTTACTGATTATATCTGATTATAATCAGATTGTTCTGATTCTGCTCCTTGCTATGGTTTAACACATTTACTTAACTCCTTGCCTACAAAGTAGTCTTTATTAGACAGGATGGAATTTTTTAATGGAAAATAGACTAAATCAGCTTTTCCAGAGATTAATTTTGTGGCAAGTGAGTGTAGTTGCTACTAAATTAACACAACTCTGCTTATTTCCTTCATCAGATTCCAGTGAAAGAGTGTCAGGCTGATCCAGTCCTGAGCACAGCACTGGGGCTTGTTGATAATGGAGTGAAAAATTCAGTGAAAATGGGGTTTATAGTTAAATTGATGTCCATCTTCCTCTTGGTGTAGACTTTTGCTGGCTCCCCACTTCCCAGGGGGCTGAAGTTAATTACATTTCCTTGAAGAGAGAGCTCTGTGTATTCCTCTGCAGCACACTTACACGTGCAGATAACTCCTTTCAGAAAGACATTGGAATTATTTCAGCCGTGCAGCTCCTGTGCCAAATCCCCTTCTCTTACCTTGTGAGCTCCAGATAACTTCAGCTGGAGTGGGAAGGAGTTGAGTGTAACTCAGTGGGCCCAGCAGAACCTCACTCACTGTGAATTCATGAAACCAGAACAACATGTTTTAAGTTAGACTTCACTAACACTATCCTCATAGGAAAACAATCAGAATTTAAAAAATTCCCCGCTTCCCCTGCCAAAAATTATTATTCTACTTTTATCCTTTTTATGTTGAAGAACCATAGCTATTAAAGTTTGCCCAGATTCCTTGCCAACCATATTATTTTGATTGGCTGCAGGTTTCTGTTTGTGTAAGTAATAACCAGCATAGTGTCAGGAGTTGCCAACGGGACAAACATGGAAATAATACCTTCATGTCCTTCCCAGAAGAGGCAAAGACATGTTTGGGAGCCATCATGGCTTCATTGTGCAGATCAAACAGTGCCTCTCTTAGAATTAACTTCTTATCAGAGCAAAGTAAAGCTTAGGAACAATCTTTGAGAGTGCTGGTGGACCAAGAAGGCTCCATCCTCCCATCCTTGTGTTAATATTTTATATTTAGGCTAGAAACCTTCTCAGTCCCCAGGTTTTGAAGGACTTTTCCTTCAGGTTGACCTGTGGCTGACTGAGCAGCTCCGTGCATGGGCTGCAACTGTGCCCAGTAATTCTTTTGCAAGGTCACAGCTTTAAGTTTTGACACTGTGTAAAGCAATTTCCAGCAGTAAACACCAAATCTCAGCCTTGTGGAGCATAAATTGTTCTGTTCTTTTTATTGCCTTTAATAAGCACTTGCATAGCAATATAATGTCTCTGTGAATTTGTAATCCCTCTTCAAGAAATGTGTGGGATGTATCTCGGGTTTGTACTGTACTTTCTGTTGTAGACATGTTGTAGTGAAAGGATGCTGATTTTTTTTTTTTTTTTTATATATAAACATGTCATTAAAACTTGGTCTTGATTTTCTCTCATTGCTAGTCTTGAAGCAACAGGCTTATGTTGTGGATGAGACTTTATTCTACTGAACTAATTCACATTCAGAGCAAACAGGCTGAAATCACACCTGCTTTTGGTTGTTTGTGTAGAATAAATAATGGCCTGTGCCCAAATGGGTTTGTATATGATCCCTGACCAGGGCAACCTGGCCAGTGACTGAGCCTGACAAATGGAGCTTGCTGGCACTCAGACTCCAGAGTATTAGAAATATTCAAAACACAGCGTAAATCTTGCTGCAAGAGGATGGTTGTGAAGTGTAACATTTTGGAAAGACTTGGGCACGGAGTGCTTTGAAGGCATTTGAAACCACACACCTGCAGGCTCCCACCAGCCTGCTTGGGCACTTCCCAGAGCCCAGTTCTGCCAACAACTTGCCTGGTTCACCTTCAGGGTATTGTCTTCTTGCATTGGCAGGAGCTGAAGGAACATGTGTGCCTGCTTAACGCCAAATAATGCAGTAGGAGTGTGCTGGTTAATTGGAAGTAGCAGACTAAATTGAATTCAAAATGTGTAACAAAGGGGGAACGGTAGATCAAGCTGTCAGAGAAAAAGTGGACAGCTCTGGCTTGCTGCTTTCTGGGAGAGCAGGCTTGGATTCCTTTTGAAATTTCATGGCAAACATTTTGAATTGAGATGTGTGATATTGCAGGGTTCTGCCTTGCGTGATTTACTTCACTTTTCCTGCACTTTTCAACAAGGAGCAGAATAATTAAGTTCATTTGGTTTGTCATATTTTTGACATATGTTCTAAAAATAATTCTATAATCCTTGCAATTTATCCAGTAATTTCTTTATTAGAAGCCATATTCATACTATTCTAAGAAGCTGTTGATGTTATCCTATAATATCAACATATCATGTTGATTTTAACCTCTCAGATTGCTGTTAAAATCTGATCAAAAACTAGACATAGAATATTAAACCAGAATATTCTCAACCTCTGCAGAGTTAGCATTGATCTGTGTTTTAAACCTTTAAAAAGCCACCCCTCTGCAGCAGTTGAGATGTTCATAAATCATGGAGTGGTTTGGGTTGGAAGGGATCTTAAAGACTATTTATTTCCAACTAAGTGTGGGGGACAGCCACAACTGCTCTAGACACCCTTTGCCAGTGCCTCGCCACCCTCACAGTAAAGAGTTTTTTTCTGATATCTGAGATATGTGGGACCAGAGTGACCTTGTGACTGTGTCCAGGGATCACTGTTCCATGGGATTGTCCCTCAGCACCTTCAAAAATCATCACCCCAATCTGCAGCCAACACTGCTTATCTCTTCTTTTAGTCAGCACTAGAAGTTCACGGGGTGCTCATGGAATATTCTGTATGCAGCAATAAAAACAACCATCCAAACCCCATGAATGGCTTAAAAATGACTTAAAAGTGCTGTATGATAAGGCACTTCTTTGTTGACTCCTTCAAGCATGGTAGTTAAAAAAAACACAACTCAGTTTTGTTGTTTTATATATGAATAAAGATGTCAGCAAGTAGTCATCTAACTGTCCGTGCCATTTGGCAGTATCTAGCTTCCTTTTCAGTAATAGCCCAATAAATCTTTATCTTCTACTAAGCTGATGACAGCAAAACATCTTGAGAAGCTGCATGTGGTGCAGATATTACAGTTAATACTTAAATGCTTCATGCCATCATCTACTGGGTGTTTTTTCCCATCCAGATGTAACTTCCTGATTTGAGGCATGTGCTCGCTTCTCCCTCTAGTGATTCCAAGAGCCTAATGGTAATTAATTGATTAATTAAGGTCTGTTATCCAAGACCACCATGCTGGACCATGGTAACTGAGATCCACCTGCTCAGGTGACCTCACTGATCTCCTGCCTAAAGGAGTACAAAAAAAAAAGGAGTACAAAAGTTGCAGCTTTGCCATTTGGAGTGGGTTCTGTATTGTGCATTTTCTTTCTGCCTACAAGCCCTTGCTTCATCCAGAAATCCAGGGGTTGTCTCAGCTCTCCCCTCTGCTTTGGAGGTGTCCATGGAGGCTTCCCAGTGGGAGCAACACTGTGGACTGGGCTCATGTTGGCTGGGAAAGTGGAGCCACATTTGGGGTGGAAATGCCCCATGTCCCATTGGTTCTGCCCTGTTCCCATTCAAGCCAGCCTGTCATTTCTCTGTTACCTGGTAAGTCTTAGAGTGCCATAAATTATTTATAAAGTGACTTAATGAATATTCAGATTTTTGCAGTTGGAGGAGGCTTTTTTCAACAAGAAATCTGTTTTTTAAATGATTTATTCCCCCTCTAAGAACCACATTAAGATTTCTTGCTGTACATCATCATCAAAGAGCAAGATTGGTGCAAGTAGAGACTGTGTGGTAATTCCTGCCTGTCCATTTGCTTTTTTCCCCTTTTCCCTGGCATTTCAGCTGTGGTAACTGTTGTGGATCTTGGCCTTGCACTGCCAGACACAGGGAAGGGCTGCTCTTAATTATTACTTTACGTTAAGGGTAGATATGAAATACAAAGCAGCAAATAGCATCACATTAAATAGGGGTTGTATCCCTAGGTAATGAGGGGTGGGAATGCTCCAGGAGCAGCAGCCATGGATGGCATCACTCTGCTGGAGCCTTTTGTGGAGCCCTTCACCCTCTCAAAAGTGAGAGGTCTGAACAGGCAGCTTGAAAGACTATTAGAACCGCTCACGGTCATAGTTAGCGTGTTAAAATATTTTACAAGAACCAGTGAATTTGATCAGAAAATAGTTATTTTTGGCTGCCAATGTGGCAAAACCACTTAAAATACAAACTCAAGAATGTGTTGAAAGGAGTCAGTTTGCCAGCACAGCTATTGTTGTAGCAAAGTCTCCCCTCTGATCCAACGGGAATCCTCTCCTCAAGTTTTATTACATAAAAAGTTAACATGGATGTCAAGCACCTGGAAACCTTTATGTCTTTGAAAAGAGAGTTAGTAGGGGCTGGATGGGTTTGGTTTCTTGTTGCAAACTCTTTTGCTGTGGGGTGTTAGCGGGGGGTTTCCTTCCCTTGGGAAGCTTTGAGGATTGATTTGGTAGTTCAGTGTCACTGCTCTGATAATGTGCTCTCTACAAGGGATAACAAGATCTGTGATTTGGTGCAAAAGTATTCAAATTTGTGGCGGTTTGATTTTCTAGCTTAAAACAAAAAAAAGAAGCCTTGGCTTTTTTTGCCTTTTTTAAAAATATGTGAAGAACTCCAACCACCACACAAGGGTCCTCCAGAGGCAGGGCTGCCTCCTTTGAGAAAAATCCCAAAAATGCCTGTAAGTACTTGGGACAGGATGATTTCAGCAGTAGAAATCCATTTTGATGCATGTCTCAGTCAGGTCTCATGCAAGCAGAAAGCCCCTGGACCCTTGAGGAGCTGGAGAAGGGATGGATCTGCAGCCCTTGTTATCTCAAGTACATAAATGGAGCTGCAGCATCACGGGCCAAGGCAGGGGACACTCGAAAAGCATTGTGGCAAATAAATTAATGTTTTACTTTGAGTGGGCATGAAGGAGGATGTTGAAAACTGGTTTTCTTCCTGCCTCTGCTGCCAGCAAAACAAAACCCCACACAAGAGGGTTTGAAGGTCCCTCTGGGAAAAAAATGCCATTGCCAGCTCCACCAGAGTGCCTTGTCCAAGTTGCCCTGAAGGAATCCCTGCCAGAAATACCTGTTAACAATAAGGACCTGTTAATGTTTCACAATTATTTTCCCAAGTATTTAATTGCTGGACCAGTCCCCAACAACAAGAAGCTGGCAGATATTAAATGCACAATAACTGTGGAAACCTCTGGTCTCTGCATGTGCCGAGACCAAGATACAGCTGCACATCTGCAGGTCTGGTGAGGACTCTGTGTGCAATCAAGATGGATAAAAAGCTGGGGGTCTGTCAGTCATAACTACAACTTTTCCAAAGAAAATCAATGATTTCTGTCTTTTGTAGAAGGAAGCGAAACCACAAATTACTCATGGCAGTCACATCCCAACTTTTCTGCACAGAGGCTGCTCTGGGGAATGAAGAAGAGCAGTGTTGGTGGCCAGTCAGGAGGGATTGTTTAAAATTCTCCATCCCTATGAAGGTGTGGCTTTGTCACTGGCTTCAGACCAGATATAAACTCATGATTTACCACAGGTGTGATCTTCCTGCCTCAAGGTGTATTTACAGAACTCTTGCCTGGCTTCCCCTTGTGGATGTCAAAGTTGATAAGGCTGATTTTACAACTGACAAAACCCCACAAATTGCAGCTTCTCTGCCTTATATCAAGGCAACATTGCAGCTTATTTTGATAGTTTATCCTCCCAAATGAGGAAACTGTAGTGCTGGCACAACACCTTCAATATTTCTGCCTCACTCCGCAGGATCTTAAAGAGAAGGCTGTGCCTTGATGGATGTCAGAAAGGGACATTGGCTTTTGAAGTGGAACTGAGAGCCTGTCTTCATTCTTGAGCCTTGGTAAACCTTTTCAGCTTGTAAATTTAGATATCTGCCTACGTTTCGTCTGCCTGATAGAGTTTAGGAGCTACTTGACAGCAGACCTTCCCAGTTTCTGTCAGGTTGATCACTGACGTGAGTCCCACAGAGCAGCTCCTGTTGGGTGCAGCTCTGCTGGATTCTCACATGTTGGGACATCCATTGCTTGCAAAAGATATTCATGAATCAATCTGTGGAATATCAGCCCCAGCACAGACTGATTCGTTTTGCTTGGGTTTTCCAGAGGAATAGGTGGATTCAAACCTGCTGGGAGCCAAGGGAGAGGTGGACTGGAGTCTCCTACACCCCTGTAAGCGCTCCAGTCACTGAGTGGTCTGATAACCAGAGCACTCCCTATGGCTATCTTCCCACAGGATTACAAATATAGCTTGAAGGTTTGTTTATTTTTAACTGGAATGAGCATATTGGTAATTTGCACGATTTTTGTTTTTGGCCTCCAAAAATGTTTGAGTGACTCAGTAGGTGGCACCCTTTCTATTCCTTTATTTTCCACCAAATGTCAAAAATAAGTTGGAGCTGGAGCCTGTGAGTGTGTGTGAAACAAGTTCAGTAAAAATGTAAATGCATATTTGTCTCCTTAATTGAATATAGTATATTGTGAAATCATTACTGTCAGGGCACACTTGGGTTTATACAAACGCTTAAGTAAAGAAAATATATAAACCTAGATTGACTTGAACAATTTGAATGTGATAGCGGACATCTGTGTTCAATAACATCACTTTGGTAAGCGGTGTTTAATATTTCATGTCAAAGCGAGGAGAGTAATAGAAAGGGGTATTTTCAGAATTCTTAGATTGCTGAAGTTTATGGCACGGCATAATATATAATCTGTCCTTTGTCAAGCTCACCAGAAAGAGCCCTGCTGCAGCTGAAGACGTAAAGTGCTCTAATATATATATTTCTAGACCTCTCCCTGCTTGAGGAATTAATCTTGGGAGGTGCTGAGTGCCCTGAAGTGCCAGTGAAGTCAGTGGGATTTGAAGTTTCTCACAGCTCGGAGAACAGGGATCCTTACAGGGGCTAATTACTCTCCTCCAGTCCCGGCCAGGAAAGCCCTTCAGAGCTCCTTAACTTTTAGTGTGTGAGGAGTCCTCTTAAAACTGGCATCAGGAATGCTGCTGGGACAGTGTCCAGAGGTCCAGCTCATTCCTCCATCATCTGATAAAATGAGAGCTGCTCCCCAGCCTTGGGAATTTAAAATTTGGTGGCGAAGAGGTGAAAATGAGAAAGCTCCTTGCCCAGGGCAGATCTGCTGCTGAGGGCTGAGCTCAGAGTGCCCCAAAGCAGATCAGAGCATTATCTGCTGGGTTTTGGGGGGTGGAGGAGGAGGAAAGGGGCACCCCCTCATTCCAAGTGAAGTCCATGCACAAGCACATCACCAGCTCGGCGACTCTGGCTGCAGAAAGTTCAAAGGAAGAGAAACATTTTTAAGTATCTTCCAACTCTCTTATTAATGAGCAATTACACTGATGTTCTTGGATGAATTTCCACTGAGTAATTCATCTACAAACAAATCTTTCTTTTGTATTTCTCCCCCCCCAAACCCCAGTCTTTTGTATTTCATTCTTAGGTGAAATTCTGTAGTGAGAGGGGCCAAAAGAAACATGCTTTCCTGAGCCTCTTGCTGAATGTCTGTCTGGATAGTTTCATTTTAACTGCAGCTTGGGAAAAAAAAAAAAATGTAAACATGGTGTGAGTATCATTTTTAAGCTGAAACTGTTTTTCCCCCGTGTTCAAATAGCATTATAAATGTTTGCTCAAAAGAGGCATATTTATTCATCTAGCCTCTGAGAGAACACTGTGTGCATAGGTAGCAATAAAAATGTGTTAAGGGCTGAGAGAGATTCCCCTGGTAAATGGCTTTTCTCTTGACCTCCTCTTAAGCATCTTAGCGGGGCTCTGCTGCTGCCTCTCTGAGGAAGTATGTTTGCACTGGGGAGGAAGAATTTTTAAAGTTGCAGAGTGTTGCAAACAGTGAGCAAATAGCTGTGGGGGTTTGGATGTTTAGGGGTTTTTTTTATAATGTTGAGAAAAAACTCTTATGGAAAAGACATGAGATGCAAAACAGTCACACACATTGAAAGTTGTTCCCAACATGCTGTGTGATTTCTTGCAAGGAAGATGATCTATGCAATTGTTATTCTCTACATTTTTTTTTTCTGACCAATTTCTCAACAAATCTTTTTTTTTTTGTGTGTGACTATTCACCACTCCTGTGTTTGGTAGCTGAATCTGCCTGTATGGGTTGTTTGGTATGGAGAAAAGGAGGATCAGGGGGACCTTATCACTTTCTAAACTCCCTGACAGGAGGTTGAGCCCAGGTGGGAGTGATATTTTCTTCCAGGTAACAAGTGATGTGGCAAGAGGAAATGGCTTCAAGTTGTGCCCAGGAGATGTTTTGGCTGGATATTAGGGAAAACATCTCCTCTGAAAGGGTGGTCAGGCACTGGAAGAGGCTGTGCAGGGCAGTGGTGGAATCACCACACCTAGAATTTTTCAAATAACTTGTAAATGTGGTGCTTAGGGACATGGCTTGTGGTGGGCTTGGCAGTGCTGGGTTAATGGTTGGACTTGATGGTCTTAGAGGGTTTTCCAGCCTAAATGATTCTCTGATTTTGTGCATGTTCAGATAGAAATCAGACACTCAACATCATGTGGCTTCTCTGGCACATGAGGTTACTGCCCCCTGATTACAAGACCAAGTATTTTTGTGTGCAGAAATTATTTCCAGTGACTCTTTCGCATGAGACCATGGAGTTGCTTTTCTGTGAGTTTGGTTCATTCAAATGTTGTGGAAAGGAAAAGCAAAATAAGGAGAAACCGTAGCAGAAAGTAGTTCATCAGGCTGTTTGTATGAACAAGGGCAAGGCTTCCCTGCTTTGCTCACCCAACTCCCTCTCCTACCCAATTAAATGTGCACTTGGCAGTTGTCAGACTGAATAACTCATCCCTCCACAGAAGCTGGAGATGGAAAACACCTGCTCAGACCATCCCCTGCCCAGTGCAGAGCCATTTCCCTGCAGGACATGGGTCATCCCTAAATCCTGCAGCTGACATGCAACACACAGCCTCAACTGGCAACATCCTGTCCAGAGTTGCACCTCATAAATCAGGCCCAGTAAATCAGCAAGGAAGAGCAGTTACCAGTGCTGTATCTCCCCTCTGCATGGTTTTCTTACATTCTGAGGAATCAGTGGCATGTCAGAAATGATTCTCTTACCCAAGCACTGACCAGTATCTCCACAGTGCCGTATCTTGCCAAGCAGGAACATAAGCAAACACTCAGGTCTGCACTGGGGACTTGAGCAATCTCCCTGCATGGCCAAAATTCCTCCCAGCTGTTTATGTGTCCTTCACGGGGTCGCTGCTGCTGTTATCGATAGCTGATGTTGTTGCTGCTGCAGCACTGAGTCATTTTATCGTTCCTGGGTGGGAGGATGAGTTAAACGATGAATCTGTGCATATTTGTCACCATGGGAGCCTCCAGATCGCCGTGTTCCTATGGAAACCTGGCCCTGGTTTAGCTGAACTGGCCCCGTCGTGGGTGCTGAGCGCTCAGAACAGGAAAAAAAGCTGGCGCTGGGCTCCTCTTGGAAATCTGCTCCCAGATGTATGGATGTTTGTTTATTTTTGCATTTAAGAGATGTAGAAAACTGCACCAAGATGCAAAATAGCACGGAAGAAACAGTCTTTGCAAAGAGTAATCCTCACTGATTGGCATAAAGCGGGTATGTATTCTTTCCATAAATTTGGGGTAAGATTAAATTACAAGAGGCCTAAAAGGAAAGATTAAAAAAAAAAAATAAAAGCCTAACTTGGCCAAGATTGTTAGCTTAGAATATATGTAGTGCCAAAACAATACAAGTTGCACAATTTCACCACACATGCCTATTTCTTAACCCATTCTGTCTTCATTAAACTCAACAGAAGTTGGTGACCCCAGTAACCTGTGATGGATTTCTGGACTTCACAGTGGGCTGTGGCAGCTGATGTCCTTCTCCTGGTTATGGCCTGTTGACCTCAATCAGGTAATACTGGACATTGTAGGGTTATTTCTGCCTTACCTGGTGAGTATTTTGAGATTCCTCAGGTCCTGATCAGAAATGATGCACCCTCCCCTCTGCTAGACGTGGATTGGAAGCAAGCTCTTCTGAAAGGCTGCTGCTTCACTTTCTGAAAAAACCCAGTGTTACTGTGTGTGTGCCTTGCCAGGCCTCGAGATGAAGTTTTTCCATGTTCTGTTGAGATATCTGTAACATATGGTGACATTTTCAAATCCTCATCATGCTGAAGAGTCCGTGCCATAATGTCACTGTCACACCGCAGGGATGCTGGGGAAATGGCTGGCAGAGCAAAGATTAAATTGCATTGGCCAAATTTTAACAAGTTATCACAGTGGCCCTGGGAAAATTTCAGCCATGTGGCTCTCTGAAGGCTTTGGGTTATTGTAATTAGGCAACTGCTATGCTTATACCTCCCATAAAAAACTTTGCCTCCCATAAAAGGTTTTTAGCTTGACGATGCATCAGGCAGAACTCCTGCTGCTGCTGGGGCTGTGCAAGAAACACAGCTCCAGTGGCAGCACCCCAACCCTACTGTGTCTGGCTGGAAGGGCCCCGAAATGCCAGCCCTGCCTCCCATTTGGTCACAAGGGAGACAGTGGCAGTAATTTTCTGTCTGATGAACCCGCCAGGCGAGATGGGAAGGGCATGAAAAGACTCAGATTGCCATGAGTGAGAAGCAACACAACATCCATATTGCGTCTCTTGTTCTTGGCATTGCAACAATGCATAGTTTTCTGTTGTCTCTGGAACCACTCAGGCCTGTAATGAATGGAGTACCAGTGATTGGAAACGGTCCTTTTAAGCGGATGTTTCCATTAATTTGCTTTCCTCCTTAAACCTTATAATGTTGGTTTTTTTCAAGTGTCGGCAGAAGGGCTGAAGCATCTCTTGATCTTGCAGATTGTGTGTCCATGTGGACCAGTCCGGGCACTACATGGAATTTCCAACACAATATCCACTTGTTCTCTGAGCTCTTGATGTTTTCATTAGTACATTTCACTGGTACTAAAAAGGGAGGACATCCAAGGTCTACATTTTTAAAGGTGATCACAGACAGCAATTCTGTTCACAAACATGGTATAGGTACAGCTGATTTTCAGAAAAGTTGAGGTCAACTCCTTCTCCATGACTTCAGGCAAAGTTGTGGTAGTTTGATATCTCTAAAGAACTGAAAAAAGATCACCCTTAAAATATCAGTCAAATGTTGAGTTGATTAGGACACTTCAGTTAAAGCAAATCATTAGAAAATTATTTGTCAACAAAAAAACCCTGTGAAAAATCAGATTAATTTAGACCATCCCTTACACTGTCTCCCCTTCTTACTCTGTGATTTACTCAAATCATAAGAACTCTGCTGGTTTAAACATCCCAATGGTCAGGAGAGCTCATGTATGTGAGAACTGGGATTACTATCTTCTGAACATGTCTGAGCAGCGATTTAGTCTTGAATTTCCCACACCCCAAGGCCCAAATTCCAGGATGTTAGCAAGATAGAAAAAGTTTTCAGGCATCTATCTTGTTCTATTGGAGAAAAAAAGGTGGAAAAAAAGAGAGAGAAATGGAAAGAAAAAGCCCTTGGCTTCATCCTAGTGTGGAAACATTTTCCCATCTCAATTTAGCTGAAAAAAAGAGCCAAGACTAACAGCCAATCCTTAGCAACATAGGGACCCCATTCAGAAAACTGTTTAATCCCACGCTTAAGTGTACCTATGGACATAGGTTCTGTTCAAACTTGCATGTTTTGCTGGATTTGGATGGATTTAGATGGAAACTTGAAGATCTGGAGAGGTAAGTCTGTATTAGGATGGTTGGTGAGGCACTGGCACAGGTTGCCCAGAGAAGCTGTGGCTACCCCATCTCTGGGAATATTCAAGGCCAGGTTGGACAGGGCTTAGAGCAATCTAGGGTAGTGGAAGGTGTCCCTGCCTGTGGTGGGGGGGTTGGAATGAGATGGTCTTTAAAGGCCCCCCTGCAATTCAAACTACTCCAGGATTCTGTGATAAAGGAGGAATATCCTAAATCACAGGATGTGATTTACTTTTGCACCACTCCAGCAGAGAAGTCCCACGTTCCCATGCTCCCAGACGTGCTGGACGTGTTTTGATGAGCTCACAGAAATGCGGGGTTGGCTGGGACCTGGGAGGTCACTCAGCCAAGCTGCTGCACTGAGGCCAAGACCATCCCTGACGTGTGTTTGCCTGCAGTTATTGCAAACCTCCTCCCAAGGGACTCGCTGACTTCCCTCTCTGCATTTAGGGATTCACAACGTCTGTGGTCAGGGAGCACTGCCTGATGTCAGAGCCGCACCACCTCCACCACAAACCCTGCTGGATGCAGAGCTGCTCATGCCCTTTCCATAAGCCCCCTGGAGCTGTGCTCCTCTCCCAGACCCAACAATTCCTGTTGACCACTCTCACAGCTACACATCAAGTGACCCTGAGCTCTTTGCTCCAGGTCATTTTTCTAGACTTTGTCAGACTGTGTCAAACAGGGATCCTCAAAATCCTCCAGGTCCAAGGTGAGGAGGTGCTGGAGGACCTTCAAATCCCAGTGGCTGTGTGGGGTGACCCGTTATCTGGGGGTTCTCACGCTGATATAATGGCATTGTTGTTAGTAAAAGAAATATGCTGGGATTCAGGCATGACTCTGCCCCACAGGATCACAGAGTGATTTAATATTTTAAGCTATGAAACTTGGCCTTTAACAGTTTCTGCAGGGTGCAAGGGGACTTACAAGATAGCACTGTATTATTCACTACCATGGGCCACCTTCTGAATATTATAAACCTTAATTTACTTTTTTTATAATCTGAATGGACTTTTTAAGTATATCTAAGGGAATTGGAGTGAGGAGAAACATTGCTTAATTCAGCCATTGCATCCTTAAAGCCAGATTGGAAACATGGAAACCATATGTGAGCTTTTAGCTAATAAAATAAAATGCCAAAATGTGGCGGCTGAAGCTATTGCACCCAAGATATAATTGCACATATGCTCATTTACTCACTTATAATCAAAACATTAAAAATAATAAAAAAAAAATCTTTGATACTCAGACTAGGTGTAACTGTTGGACTAAGTTATTTTACAAAATTATTTTACATGGAAAGAATGTGCATGGGTTTTTCTAATGGCAATATGAAAAGCAAACTGTATAAATACAGCCACACACAGCAGCAATTGATAATGTTTCACCTGAACACAAAAATGTCCTCAGAATCCTTTAGCAAGCCAAATTTATGTTCATTTTACTATAAGGTAATCTTACTTTTAGATGGCTCTAGACTACATATTAATGCTAAATGTGTGTTTTATGCTGAGTTTTGGTTTTCTTAGTGGAATATTCATTTTTTTCATTACTATAAGTCCTGAAGAGATATTTAGCCTTGCCAAAGGTGCCAGAACTGAAATCATCTCTTTGCTTTAACACTTCATCCCTCATGTCCTGACTGTCTCTAAAACATTACTTTCAGCTGGTTTTAGCCTCTCTTCAGTCCAAGTTCTACTGTCCCAGAACTGATTGGAAGCCTCTTGGAGATGTTGAAAATGGTCTGTTTAAAAATCAGTCAGAGAAAACCCTGCTTCTCATGCAGAGGATGAGGATCATATAGTCCTTTTCCTCCTCCCATTTTTTTGCTCTGATATCACTTCCCTGAATCCAAGGGATCTCAGCTCAATTTGGGCAGCAGGAAAGGGATTTGCAGCACGTGGTCCCTTGGGAGAGGTTTGCTGAAGCCACGGAGGGATGGGCAAAGAACATTGACAGCATCAATCTTGGAGGCGTAGTGTAGGGCTGAACCACTGATGGGGCCACAATAAATTCCCTTTTCCTGTGGATTAGCTGTCAAGAGTGGGAAGCAGGAGGAGCAGCATTGCTCTCTCTGACCGATAGACTGCACTAAAACTTGTCTGAGCATAAACCTCAACCCAGTGTGCAGCAAGGTGCCGTTGTCTGGCTGGAAATAACAGGAGCAGCTCTTTAACTTTGGCAGCAGTGCCCTTCCTGGTGCTGCCCTCTCCAGGGGCAGCCCCTGTGCCTGATCCAAAGCATCGCTCCCAAGGCCAGCACAGAGTTCCTAGAAATTCGCCAAAGTGACTGAAAAAATGCGTGACGTTGGTGAAGAATCTGTTTTTTCAATTGCCAGCACTCAATTTTTTTAGAAACGAGAGAAGGGGGTAAAAATTATAATGTGCCTTCTAAAAGGATGAGAGGAAAATTAATTAGTAGGGAAGCAATTGGATGGGAATGTGGGTTAAGTGGCTGGCTCTGCCACTGGCTTCTTTCGCAAGCATGGCCAACATCCATAATTCTTCCTCTCCCCAACCTCCATGTCCCTCCTGCCCCCATTCTCCATCTGTACAACAGCTCCCATCTGTAAAGTGTTTCCATTGTTTGTCTCAAGGGCTTGATGGCTTTTGACTCTGTGCAGCGCGTTGCACAACGGCCTCTGGATGCGATTCTATAAACAGCAAATATAAATAGAAGACTTTTAGGGGAGACTAATGAAAAAACTTTAGGAATAATCTGTTTAAAGTGAATTTGAAAGTGAAAAGCTGACATGCAGATGCAATGCTGGGATATCTTTAAGACGGGCTAGCCAAGAAATTGGCCTTTGTTTATTTTCTTATGTGATAAGTTCGATAGCAAAAATGTATTTATTTTTTAATTATAAAATCAGATGGAGCAGCCAAAGGAATGAGTGAAGTCAGATCAAAGATGATAAATTGAGTCTGATGAGATGAAGACTTTACCTATTTCAAATACCCAATTCAAAGTCTAATTTTGCAGAAAATTCTTTCTTAAAAGAGAGAGAGAGAGAGAGAGAGAGGAAAAAAAAAAAACACAAGAGAAATGAAAAGAAAAACATGCCATAGCCAATAAGTTGTGAAAAACTCTGGAGACTGGCACTTTCAAATGCTTGGCAGGTTTTTAAGCCAATTTTTATTTAGTCCACTATAACTGTTGGAGGGTCTGTGATTCCCAACTGTTTCACATCAGAGAATGAAAACAACTATAGCCCAGCCAAGACCACATTGGTGACTGCCAGCCCCTTTATGTGCCAAACATGAAAGCAACAAGTCCAGATGCTTTGATCCCAGCATTTTTGGATTTAGCCCAGAATGTTTTTAACTCATGTTAGGACAACATACATTATAACTGGAAATCAATCAATAGCACTGTGACCTTCAAACGCAGTAAATGTTTGGAGTTAGTTTCTGAGCGTGTAATCTAAATTGGGGATTGGAAGTTGGAAGCAATCCTAACCTAACAGAAAAAAAAAAAAAAGTGTATAGTTTTAAAATGTGGAGTCGCAAGGAAGCAACAAATGAAGGTTTAATTGTTTAGGGAAAGATTATCAGCACTGGAGATGCATCTGATGTGGAGAGAGGGAAGGAAAAGCCCAAGGAGCAAAGCAATGCCATCCACCCAAGCGTGGTGGAGAAACAATAAATGGGATAATATGGGAGAAAATGATATGGATAAATAAATAAATGGTTGGTGTTCACTCCACACTGAGGGTCTACAGAGCAGGGTGGCACAAAAGGGAGAGGAGGTGCCCAAGGGAAACAGGCATGGGAAACCCACCCTTGCATCCCAGGAAAATTTATGTCCAATATCTGCATCCTGGACATTTCACGTGAATCCTGAGTGACAGCCCCATGCTGAGGGACTCCTGTGACAAAGCTTGTAGCAAGGAAAAAAATAGGAAAAGATTTATTGCAAATATAGCTGTGTTATAAGCCAGGCTTTAGCCTGTCCTATAGACAAACAAAATCCCTCTCACCTTCACACTGCTGCTCCATCAGTGGACCAACACCTGACGTGCACCAATTTAAATCAAGGTCTGACCTCTACAGGGAAGAAGTGACTTCAAAAGGTAATTAAAATAATTTAATCTCTTTTTCTTTTTTTCTTCTGCAATATGATTTAATTGTATCGCCACTAAATACCAGTCTAGACAAGGTCTTGTTAAAAGCTTTAAAATCCCCAAGTAATTTAACCTATTAGTGGTGGTGAGTGCTATTGGCATGTGGACCATGCTCACACAAAGCTCTCTTATAGTAATGCTCCCAAACCCTATCACAAGGAATAGAAAAACACCCAAAAAGACAAAATTAGTGGAGAAAAAACCCATTCTCCAGCTAGAAAAGCAAGCAAATATGAAATTTGTATGAATATGAAATTATGCAAATCACATATTGTCAAACAACTGTGTAAATAAATTACCAACCCCATGCCCAGCTTGGTTGTCACCTGCAGTTGTGGGGACACAGGGACAGTGGTGATGGCAAAAAGGTGTCCATCCTTGTAGTATAGTGCAGGGAAAGGAGAGAGCCAGGTCAGTGGGCACATGGAAACCACTGGGAGAGGACCCAGTGCCCTCAGGCTGGAGTGTCACCTGCTGGTGGCTGGTCCTGAGAAGTGATTCTGGGGGCAGGAAGAGGCAGCACCACCTCTGGGCTGAGCCTGGGCGTGATTTTGTGAGCTCTAAACCCCTGTCAGAAGGGGCTGACCACAGAGAAACCCTGTTCTTCATGGTTTTGCTTTTACTTCTCACACCTGGGCTTCTCACACCTGTGTTCCTCACACCTGTACTCCCTTTGCCCTCTGAGCACAGCTCTTGCCCTCTCTCCTTTTCCAGTGCACCTTATTCTCAGTGGCCCATTTTTAAGAACAGGGAAGATGCCCCAAGTGTCACAGGGGACGCCAAAGGGTTTTCATGAGACTCCAGCTTTTCACTGCCAGAAAAAATGGGTTTTTGTCAATACCAGGAGAAAATAACCTAGTGGTAGATAATTGCCCTCGTTTGTCAGTCTGGGCTGATGACTTTCCCGTTTCATTTCCTCCTGTGTAATGTTACAGGGGACATATATGAGATATTCAGAAAAGACTGAGGCAGGGAAGTCTGCAGGAGTGTTTAGTGGGAGGTCAGGAATTTTTAAGAGGTATTATTACAAGGCGGTGTGGTTTGGGTCATGTTTCTTGTAGACATCTTGTCAGGAAACTTTTTGAATAATAAATTATAATCTTTTTATATATTGTACAAGCTTATTAATGTTAATCTTCAAACATAAAACTGAATTTTGAAAATATCATCAGACAAGCTCAGAAGCTAAACAAATAACACGGAAACATAAAAAAAAGAAGAGAAATAAAACATATGCTGGCCAGAGTTTTAGAGACAGTAGCCACAGCACAGAAGATCTTAATTAGCAGCTACCTGCAGTGGCAGTGGCCTGGGATGAAATGTTTTGATGTGTGTAAATGTTTCTATAAAACAGTTGAAGCTTTCTTAGATCCTTTCCCGAAGCATTGCGGTTTTCCAGCATGGACATTTCACAGACTGGGATCTCAGGAAGATCTAAAGTCTTTGCTTTCTGTTTTTGTTTCTCCAATCGTAAATTGAGGATACTTACATTTATTTACTATGAAAGGATCTTAGTGCTTCCAAAAACCCAGTATTTAATGACTGGGTAGGACCAGCAGTTGTGGTAGCAATAGTTGAAGGCACAATCTTGCCATAAATCCTGCTCACACTCAGACTAGAAAAGCAGCTCCATATTAAGGGATACAGAATTCCCGTCTGAAATATTTCTGCAGTGACATCTTTTGTTAAAAATATTCTTGAGCTTTACCAGCACAAACATTTTCAGAAGTGTAAAGCGAGCAATTTCTGTTCATTCTGACAAATGCCTCCTGCAAGTGGCAGGGCACTGCTGAGTCTGACTCATCCAAAGCACTTCAAAAACTGAATCCTTAAAGGTGGCTTGGTGACCAAAGCTCCAGCTCTGCAGGGATTTCCTCATGGCAGGACCTCAGCTCTGGTTTGCATGTGAGAAAATTTGCTTCATCATCACCTTTCCCCTTCCAGATGGGTCAGGATTGCCCAAAATCATGGCAAAAAGCAGTGATGGAACCACTGACATCACTTTGCGTCCCAAAAAGACATGGGATGATAAAGTCGGTCTTGAAGAGCTTTTGGAGAAGGAGGAGATGCCCAGCACGATGCCCATCCTTTGTTCATCCCAAGGGACTGACTTCATGGCACAAAGAGATGGAAAAGAAGGACCAATGCAATCTGTGAGTCAGGACTTCATGGTAAGGGCTGATAATGTCTGATAAAGTCAGGAGAAAGTCTACCTTTCTCCTGCCCAAGTCAGGCAGGTGGCTGCTGATTCTGTTTAAAGGAATGCTTGCAAATTACTGGGATACCCCTTAATTCATGTGCACTGTGGATCTAAATGGGAGACAATCTATTTAAATGTGTGTATATGTGTGCCCCACCTTCTGTGCCCGTGATGCTCATTTCTGGGCCCATATTTCTGCCCTGAATTCCCTGGAGCACAAAATGAAGGATCTTGTCTTGCAGCCCACACCTCCACCCACATCCCCAGGGAGGTCAGAGGATGCAGAGGATGCACCATGTCCTGTCCTGATTTACACCCTCCACAGCCCAGCCCTGCCCCCAGCTGGCACCTGGTGAGCAGGTTGTATTTATAGAGGTATAAATCAGGAAGCCCCTTTCCAAAGCAAATAGTACCAAAAGGATTTGACCCTAGCTACTAATTTCCTGTCTTAATCCATAGTGTAATAGAGTGTTCTTGTAAAATTCAATCTTGTAAAAAAGACGCCTTCAAAGGTGTCTTTTTTCAAAATCTTGATGGAGGTCAGTGAAGTGATGGATTGTGAATCTCCAGCCTCAGAGTGAGGGTGAATGAGATTCAGGTAATTATGTTCCAGTTCCTGTTACATATTAGAAATAACAATAGATTTGTCTTATCTGCTGTGTCACATTTAATTGGTGGCTCTTGGTGTCATGCCAGGACTGAAGACACATAAAGATTTTTAATGGGAAATCTGATCTCACCTGGGGGCATCTTCTGTCTGCAGCCATTCTTCTCTATCCCAGGAAATAGTTCACCAGTACAACAGCAGCTCTTGATGAAAAAAACCAGTCTTCAAGTGGTCATGAGGAGGTGCTAGGAGGTCTAGCATGAATGGGCAGATGGACAGGACAATATAGAGGATATCAAGAAAAGAGTTTATTCTCTTGCAATGCTAATTACTTGTGTTTGAATTTCTGTCCATTTCTCTCTATTTTTGTAAGTTCTCCAAGATAAGAAGAATTACACTATATTGGTGTAGAGATGACCATATTGGCTCTCGTCTCATTTTTGGATCTGTTGGTCTTCCTATAACAAAAATAATACCAGACACTGGGGATTCTTTAAAAATTTTATTTCAAAGTCAGATCCAGATCCAGGCTTAGAACAAGAATTTCTGGCATGGGCACAGAACAGGAAAGGGAATTGTATGATCCTTTAATTAACCATGGAGCAGGCAAGATACGTTGGCAAATCCCACTGAGAAGCTGCTGATTCCAGCAATGAGCTACAAGGGAACCTTACATTCTCCTGGAGGAAACATCCTCACAGCTGAACCACACAGCTCATCAGCCCACACAACTGTCTGGATTTATCCTCTGCAAATTCTCATCCCCATGTACAGAGTGAGCCCAGTGTTGTTAAGCTTGTGAGACCTGATGGGCTCACAGCAAGAGGCAGTTTAGCTGCTGCTATGTGATATCCCCTTCTATGTTCAGGTTTATTGAAAACCTCATGTCCCATCTGTTTCTGGATGCTCCTTTCATGTTCTTCATCTCTTTAGGCTGTCTTTCCCAAAGAGCTCTCTGGATCCATGTGGGCTTAATAAGCGATTTTGGTATGTGCGTATAAATGCAAGGACCAAGATGTCTTATTTCATAAAACTCTGTCACTGATTTATTCCTGCTTCTGCTGCCCTGCTTCCTGTTCATTTCTCCTCACACTTCCAGAGCGAGGGACACTGTTTATGTTAAGGATGTTTCTTGTGTTTACAGATGGGGCAGCATTTGTAAATGCTTCCAAAGAGTTGTTGTTTCCAAGGAGCCTCTTCAGGCTTTCAAGAAGGGCTCTCACCATGTTAGTGCTTGGTGCTCATTGTTTGTTTCAAATTTGTTTTATATGTCCTAAAAACCTCCCATGGGACCAACCAGCTCCTGATGCTGTCATAAACTCCCTCCCCACCATTTTCTGGTGGCCGGACAGCCAGGAATGCATGTGGACACTGGATCCAGCAGCATCTGTCTTCTCCTTGGGTGGGATCGAGCATGACACTCGCTCAGGGAGGTTTATTTCACAAAGGCACTGTTCCACCTCCTCTCTGTCCCCCACGTATGTTGAGTCTCTACATCATAACTGGGAGCACTGGAGTTTAATAAAAGCACTGGGAATTTTTTCAGGAAAAGGAGCAAAACCACACTAGTTGAGTGTTTCATTGCTTTGAGTTCTTTGTCATTTGAGTTCTGCTTGAAAGACACATTTGTTGTTTTGGACATTTTCAAGTTAATTAAAAATATTGTCCAGAAACAGATCAGCCAGAGGTGTGGCTCCTCCTGGAAGTCCTTCTGCCCCTCATGGTGGAGTTTGTCCTTCTCTTGACATCTGAACCATAGAGGAACACTGGAAATAAACACATTTATCAGCTAGATGTGCATGCACTTGTCATGGAAGAGTGGACATGAATTTGAATCAACCGCAATCCTTTTTATCCTGGGATGTAGGAGGATATATTTTCCCTACCATTTTGACATAGTTTTGCATATCCTAAAATAAAAAGCACATGTTTTCATGAAGGCGAAGTGCACCGATATCTAAACTGTCAAAGAGGAACAGCCACCAAGCCAAATATCTTTGGCTAAATGAGGCAAGAATTCAAAGCTGAGCACTGTTGATGAAGAAAATGCCAAATTCATTGTCATTGCTTGTAGTTTTTTTATAAAAGAGGAGCGCTGTTGGCTGATCTCAGCAGGCAAATCTAACCTGGAGCATTGCTGAGCCAGTGGGACCTGCAAGGGCATGGGGCAGCTGATGGCTTTTGGAAAACCTCCCCTGAGCAGGAGCATTTCTGTGTCTTCTAAGTCAAGCATTCAGCTCCTACTTGTTAAACAACTTTATTTAAATTATACTAGACCCAGTTTCTTGGATGAGATGGAAAACTGAAGCCTTACCCTCCTGTTTTATAGATTTTTTTTTAAAATCTGATTTTAAACTTCGCAATGTCCCAATGTTCTTACAAAAATTGCTGACACATAATCAGTCAAACCCTGGGGGATTTTTTTAACCATTTCTTCTCCAAAGTAAATTCCCTGGGAGGAATTGGACTCAGCAGAAATATTTGTTTGAACAAGTGCAGTGGGAGAAGTTTTAAAAGACTGCACTTGCTGGAGCTTCTTATGCTTGTGAGAACTGTGGAAAGTAATTAAAGTCACTAAACAGATATTTAAAACCTCAGTTTTGGCAAAAACTGTCTCCATCTGGAGATATGTACAGAGAAACTGTTGTGACCTGAAGCATGGAGAAGTTACAGAGATTGTTTAGAGAAGAATTTTGAATTAAACACAGAAACCTGCCTATGTATGGGTTTAATACACACAATTTCAGTTTTAAACATAATCCATGAGCCAAATTTTAGGTAAGCTGCTGGTGCTGAAATGTTATCCAGGAAAAAGTCTGAAAGGAGCTGATACTTCTCTGATAATGCAGCTTTGGGTACTTGATTATTCTTTCCATTTCTGTTTTTATTATGCTCCATTACCAGTAAAATATGCAATGTCAGTCCAGCTCTACCAGTTCTGAAGTGCTTCTTGAGAATTGTAGGAATCTTTTGGCAGGAAAAATGTATCTTTCATACGAAATTCTATAACTATCAAGATAAGTTTAAAAAATATTTTCTTTCTCAAAGAACTGCAGATCAAGCACTGCTTTGCAAACTGACACTCTTGATGAAGCAATGAGCCCGAGCTGCCCGAAAAAAAAAAGTGAAGAGGCTACAAGTCCATAAATTTGCTGTTATCTGAGTGCCTTTCCAAAAGGTACTTGAATTGATTTGTGTTCTTGGAAATACCATTTTCTGTGTCAACACTGTAGGATGATGCTGCCAAAAAGCCCCTCATTCTTCTGGGGAAAGTGGCAGTTCAGATGTGGATGTGCCTGATTGTCATGAACTGTTATCCCCACTTTTGTCTGGCTGCAGCTCCCTAGAAGTAGCCAACCTTTGGATTCAGTTCCTGCTGCAATGGCTTTGAGCAGGAGATCCTTAGAGAGTCAGTTTTCAAACCCCTTGACCTTCCATGCCTTGAGTTTTAATATTATTCCTACAAGCACGTCTGACATAAAGCACCTTTGATGTAAAGAGAAAGTTGGGTTCTCTCTTGGCCATTATGGGAAATATTATCTTTCAAAAGAAGGGCAGCATTTACATATTTTAAAAAATCAATTCAAGATCAGAGGCAATGACTTCTAATGTTATTTTTCTTTCAAGTTTTCAACATGCTGAACCATCTGAGCTCACCCAATAATGGTGATCACTTCAGCTGATCAGTTCCTAGGCAGCCTCCACCAAAATGTATTTGGGTAAGTTACCAACTACGCTATGCCAATATTGTTTTGGGGGTGGACAATTTTCTGATATTTGATTGCCCTGGGTAAGACATTTTTGGTGAATCATTATACCAAAATGCAAAGAAGGTAACTTGAGAAAGATGCTTATGTTTCTGTAGCACTTTGCAGCAGATGTCTCCTATTTACTGCTTTATTTTATTGCTTAATGACTGGATCTCAAGTAATTGAGCGATTTGACAGATATTTATTTGTAAAACATGATTCATTTAGTCAGACATTGTGAAACAGTTTCATGCCAGTTCTAGATATTTTGGTAGAACTTTCTAAAGATGCAAACATTCAAGTAAATTGCTCATGTCAGTAGCACATCCACTTTTTACTGTTCTTTACTCCGCACAAATATTTGAGTTGACAAAAAAGCGCTGGTGAACAGACTACAGGGACTTCTGAACTTTAATCAACCACAAGCACTGGCAGGGTTCAGAAGTAATTTCCTAACTATGAATCACCTGCAGACAATGAATCACATTCTGGAGAAGATTGCCAAATAAAACAAGCCATCATGTATAGCTCGCATTGACTGGACTATGGAAAGGCCTTTGATTCACCTAGCTGAAAGAGAAGATGTGATGAAAGCACTGAAATAAAGGCATAAAAGAATGTAGGAATCCCAAACCACATCTGCTAGCAGTGAATGGCGACATTTAAGTTCTACAAGGAAGATAAAAGAAAGCGAGACTAAGCAAAATAGCAGGCGAGGAGACACTATCTTACTGGAAAAGACTTGCCTGGAGAAGAACTTCACAAAGCATTTCTGGGAAGAAGACCTTAGCTTAACTTCAACCATATGTGCGAGCTCAGATTTCGGCTGTGATGGAGCAGTTGTCTTTGCTGAACTGGCCTATGATCTCCAGGAGATTTTTAGGGGAATTGGAGTGGAGGGAGAGCAGGGAAGACAAATAGCAGGGGAAGGCTGCGGGGACAGGACACTGTCCCTGTTGGTTTGGTGCTTGCTGAGGTGAACAGAAAACTTCTCCAGGGATTCTACTGGCCAAACTCCTGCTGCTGGAGAAGACGTGTTAGGTTTCCACCTCAAACAGAAAGGGGCCAAGATTTTGGGTGCTAACAATACAAAAAAGGACAGGATCTTGAATAATGTTTTTCAGAGACAGCGCTGAATAAAGGGATAGTGAAATAGGAGAAGAAACCAAAAACTTCCTGGAGACTATAAAGAATCACATATAAGAGTAAGTCCTACCACAAGGAAAAGAAATAGAAGAGGGGATAAAATTGACTTTTTTTACTATTTTATTTCTTTTGAGAGGTCTTTGGCCATGCTCTCCCCAGCAGTGAGACAATAGCTGGTAAAGCAATGACAGCGGAAGCATCGAGAGCCCTGCAATTATCTCCACTTTGATGATTCCCCTCTGGTTGTGCCAGCATTCAATAAACCCTCAAATTGCATGCTGTAGCAGGAGAGTGAATTTACTGCAGCCAAAATCATATGAGTGCAATGAATCAAGACAGGCTTTCCGCACTGCTCAGGTCTGGCTTGTGCGTTCCGCTCCACAGACTAACATATATTAAAAAAAAAAAAAAAAGGTACAGCTGAATTCCAAAATCCTAGCAGTACCTACCAGCTAACTGCCAGCATAAAGAGGTCAAAATTGTTACCTCTGCCTTGGTTTATCTCCTGGGTGTTTCTCAGCTTCTCAAACAGGCAAAAATTAAGTAAAAAAATTTGCTTTACAGAAGGAGCTGTGGTAGCCCGGCGCTGAGGTACTGGGCTGTAAAAAGTCCTCTTACAGGGGACTTTACGGACATCCAGCCTGATTTGCAGCTGGCGACGGGCCCTTTGCTTGGATTTGTTTTGAAGAGGCGCGGTGTAAGCTCAGGGAGCGTGAGCACTTCCCCGCGCAGCCACGAGAGAGCAGCCGGCAATTGGGGCTGGAGGGCTCCGGCGGCCGGGGGAGGATGCGATTCACCCGCAGCGCTCCGGGAAAAAGCCCTGCTAGCACTTCCCTCCTCGCCTCCAGCTCCTCAGACAAAATTTAAGCCGAGCCGGGGTTAACTAAAGCCGCGCTACTTGTTTTGAGACGCTGCGAGGTTTGGCCGCGGGTTGGTGGCGCAGGGATGGATGCGGGCTGTGGATGCTGCCCCGGAGCAGGGGATGGGGGAGTTTGTCCCCTGGCTCAGGATATTCTTGTTCAAAGCCAAAGGCTGCCTAATGACTGCTGGCAACTTCGCCTGCCCTTTCACGGCGGCAGCTCTGTACCTAAAAGTCTGAAAGTTAAGTTGTCCATTTTCCTGTGTGCTGAATAATAAAGTCAGGCATTGGCTGATCAAAGCGCCTGCCCCGTGAGACGCAGCTGAAATAAGTATTCCACACTTTATTTCTCACATGTTAGATACAATGATAGAGGCAAGAAATGTTGTGTGGACAAGCAGGCACAGGGAGGGAGTCTGTGGGGGTCTCTTGCCTGCTGCTGTCCCCGCCAGGGCACATTCTATTGAACCATAGAATCATTTAGGTTGGAAAAGGCCTCTAAAATCATCAAGTCTATCCATTCCTAATGCTCCTGTGAAGAACTGCTGGACTCCCAGAATATATTAAACTCTTGGTTATAAACTCTTTTTTTTCAAAGCTTATGTCAGTTTTTACCATGAGGTTTGGGGTGAGCTATCAAGAAAGGAAAACAAATATTATAAGTAATAAAAAATCATTAATGTTCCTGGACAATACTTTCAAACACTTATAGTATTTAAAAAATGCAGAAATCCCCTGAAACCTCAGATCACACATGAATCATGTAGTTCACGAGGCACATGTTTACTTGTGTGGTTACTGGGGTACATATTTTCACAGGCATGTAACAGCGACTCCCGGGCACGAGTCCGGGGCAGCGTGCCCAGCCCAGAGCTGGGATGTCCAAGGCTCAATCCCGTCCCACTGACAGAGCCTTGCACACCTCCAGACATGGCCTGGCTGTGCTTGAGCCAGGCTGGGGGCAGTGCCCTGCATAGCACAGAGAGAACCCTCAGCAAAGGGTTTTGGCTCTTTGGGTTCAGCTGTGGGGTGTCCCTGAGGTGGGGCTCCATCACCTGGGGAGATACCTTGCTCCCAAGACTTTCTCTTGGGAGAAGGAGGAAGAGGAGGAGGAGGAGGGACACTGGGCCATAGGCTGAGGAGTCTTTAAGGGGATTTGGCCCACATCCTCAAAGGTACTGAGCTCCCAGTGAGGAGCTCCTGCAGCAGCAGCGCACTCCCAGGTACTGCCAAGCTGAAAATCTACAACAGAAATTTAAAAAAAGAAAAAAAACCCTAACAATAAACAAAAAAGTAAAGTTAAAAAAACAACAAAGTAATTAACCAGCAGTACAGACCTGTGTGTTTTTTTTCTCTTTGGCAGCCCCTTGCAGAGACACTCTGGCTCCAGCCATTCAAGCAGTTTCCTACCCCTTGACTTCAAAACCAAGCAGCAGCACCAAGAACCAGCAGCTCTGCCATCACTGGGACAGAACACACACACCCCCAGGACAGGTGAACCCCTTCACCTTTCAGCCAGGGGAGTTTGAAGTCACCTCCTCACTCACAGCCATTGTGGTGGCCTCTGTCCCTTAGGTGAGCACTTTCTCCAAATTACATTGATGTAGATGCAATTAAATGCAATACTTACATGTAAGTATCTATTATTATATGCAATGTATGAGTGTTGTAAGTGCATAAAATCAGAAAGGAGTGAAAAGCATCAAAATGGGTCTGAAACCACTTTAACTCCAGGAATATTTCCAGCCACACCTTAGGCAGAGTCAGCCTAACTTAACAGAGGCTTCATTCAAGCTACCCTGTTGTAGGAATATCACTAATTAAGTCTACACTTAAATATCAGATAAATTGTAACAAAACAAAATCTTGCTTTATACTTGATAAACACATAATATTTAGTATTTAATAAAAAGGTTTATGTCCATATGCTCAGCTGAGAGAGATCAGATAGTTGGTTCAGTAAGCAGGTGCTATGAAATGTAGTAGAAGGTGCTTTGAAGGACACCCATAGTATTTGGTGAGGAAGTGAAAAAAATCCTCCAAGTGAAGTACATGATGTGTCTATTCCTCTAAATAAATTTGGGGTTACTGACAGGCAATAACAGATGGTACCACGGGAAAGCAGTGCCAAGCAGCCAGTGCTCAAGTTAAATTTTCACAAAGTTTTCTCAATTCCCTTCATTTGATCATCCTAAAATATTTTCAGAAGTTGAAATTTTTCCTCCTGAGATATGTTGTAGCCAGTAAATGCTGTTTATATTGACCACAAACAAATCTTAACTGAATCTCTGCAACTGATGTCTAAGTTCAGTGAACAGAAATAATCATTCCAAAGAGTGTTTAAGGTGAAATCAAGCTGGGGTTGCAAAAGGCTGGTGGAAAACATATTGGATGGCATGGGCTGACAGTCAGGCTGCTAAAGACACCTTCTGGATCAGTTTTAGGAATTGCTTATTAACCACTTCAATAATAAACAGAGAGACTAAGGGCATGCAATAAAAGAAAATCCAGTGCATATTTCACTCAATATCCTCAAGCACGACACATTTATTTCATTCAAAAAGTCTTCGTTGTTGACTCTGTAATGTGATTCAATGTTTACTTCAGCTAATGATTTTTAGGGATCTTTCATTGGCCTTTTGGGGCTATAAATGCAGTGAAGATCTGCATGACGTGTAAGGGTTCAGTTTGGTTTTGAAATGTAAACCATATAAAAGGAATTTAAATTATGATTTAATCTTCACTAACAAGTTTCTGGAAGACCATACACCCTGAAAGCTTTGTACAGTGACACAGTGATGAAACATAGCAATGGGCTCTATGCTGCAATGCAAAAGAAGGGTTTTATTCCCATATCTCTCTTCATTTGTGTGCTTTGGGGTCAGCAGGAATGGCCCCAAAGGTGGGTACTGCTCTTGGAAGATGCTGAGCAATGATTTACTTTCAGGGCTCTTCTGTAATAGGCACTGACTCCTAAGGGGTTTCTAGTTCATCCCCTAATGTGTGGATTTGGAAGCAAATATGTTTATTTCCAGTTTCTTTCTGAGGGAAATATTACAGTGTATTTAAGGTTCAATTTAACCACATTTCTGAAAGTCGCTTTACTCTGAGGATGAGCTGCTAGGAAAGAGAGACCAAGAAGTTGGTCCTTAAAGAGGTTCTCATTTCTGCTCTGAGCTCAAATTCACTTCTCACAGCAATTTGAAGCCAGTGAATAAAATGCAAGCGGAGTCAGTTCTTTTGTCATCCTTAAGAAAATAAGTTAGAGTGGGTCCTTGCAGTTTGCTGATCCAGGATTGTTTTGAGATACAATTGTTAGGCATGTTTTAAAAAGAAAAAAGATCTTTCAAGAGCTCATTTCCCAGAACATTACCAGCCAACAGCCCTAATGGGCTCACGCCACACAACAATTGTTGACTAATACTATGTGCTTTGCAAAGAAAAAAAAAAAAAATGAAGAAACAAACTGTTATATGTTTTTTGTTGAGATATATTTAGAGAGCTTTCTTATTGTTAAGAGCTTTAGGAACAATAATCAGTGGTATGTCATTCTGGTATTGTTAGCAAAGTCCTTTCTATTGAATTTTCAAGATGTTGTAAAGTGAGATTATGTGAGTAGCACCTCTGGACACTTTTTCCCATCATTGTGTTGGTATCAATCGCTGACTTCCACTGTTTCTCCTGGTATTAAATGAAAATGTTGTTTCCCACTACGCTGATTGGAGGCTGTATAATGCATGACATAACTGATAACCCTACTGAGATTACACATTGTAACATTCGAACTGCACGAGAAATTTGGACAACAAAGTCGGTGGCCACTTGGACTGTGATACAAAGTTTAAAAGAGAATGTACTGGCATCATTGTTTCAGCTGAAGTGAAGAAACATTACAAATGGATAATTTACGAGGCTGGTTCCTCGGGTTTTGGGAAAATGCTTCTTTTTGTTTTTCCCTTGTTGTTCTCTGGGGACAGTAGGTAGAATTTATCTTCCAAGGGCAAAGTGTTGCCCTAAGGCATCTCAGCCTTGCTCACCCCTGGCAGAGCTGTATTAGAGCAGAAGCCCACACCCTGCTGAGACTCCTGACATTTTCCAAAGAGGAAATATTAAAAATTCAGTGGCAGAGTGGAGGAGGAGTAAGTTATACTTTGGAATAGCAGCGAGCGGAGAAAGCCAGATTTTTCAACTCTTGAATAAAACCCCCTGAAAATAATGAAAGGTTTTGAGCTGACTTCTGTGTTACACCCCACCAGGATCTGGGCAGCACAAAGAGCAACACAGGGAGTTCCTTCATAGCAGGTTCTGGCTGTGCCTTTCCCTTACACCATGTCAGGTTGTTTTGGTCTTGCACTTGTGCTTCAGAAGGATTTTTTTTTGAGAGATGACTGAGCTGATCAATGCCTCTGTGCCATCCTGCTGGTCACTTACTCCTGCTTCTTTTCCCCCAGCACCATGACAAGTTTAGGGTGGTTCAGGATTTTTGTTGGGGTTTCTTTTGGGTGGGGTTTACCCCAGTCCCTGTTCCTGCTCTACTTTATTCTTCACACAGTGGCCTTCTGTCCAACTTTGCTGTTTCCTAAGCTAACAGAGGCTGGCATGTTCAGAGCTTGGCTTATGGCTGGCACGAGGGGAAGGAGAGGTCACTGGCATCCCACTCCCTGTCCATCCTTACAGGCAGCAGAGAAAAGCACGGGATAAAACTCAGCTACAAGCCATGCTCCTGCCCTTCAGCACCTCTCAGCCTGGTCTCTATGCTCAGCCAGGGTAGGGACAAATTCAGACCTGACGCTGGCACTCCTCAGCTGATGGGGTGTTCAGTCCAAAAAGTAGTTCTTGATCTCCCATTCAAAGTTTTTATGGATGAGTGTAAAGTTGGAGTGAGCTGCTCCATGCGGTGGTTAAGGTTTTAATAGCTCTTAAGTAATAAAAACAGTAGAACTGCTTCCAGGGAGTACCAGGGAATCAAGTCTAAATGTAATAAAGGTCTCTCCTTCATTACAGTGGATTGCAAAGTGTTTTGTGGCTTGTGGTTGCACCGAGCAGAGGGGCTGTGGATCCTTCTGAACCAAACTTTTATTACACCAGTGTGATTGCAGCTGACTGGACCTCACACCTCTGGAAGGGCCTCCTGAGGAAGGGTAGGTGTGTCAACCTCTCATTAGTCTGAGACTGGCAAAGATTTTCCTCCCTTAAGACTTGAGCCCAAGGCTGGGTGCTAGAAAATATTCCTGGCCATGCTCAGATGAGAGATGAATTCAAGAGAAGACCCAGCAGACTGGTGCCCAACAGGCCACAGGGGCAGGGGACAGATTCTAATGGGGCTTGTTCAACTGGACAAGGAGTAATCATTTCAACCTGAAAGAAGATCTGTTTAGACATAAAACAGAATTTTTTACAATTCCCGAATTTTACAAAACCCGAGTGAGGCACTCGGGTTGCCTAGAAAAGCTGTGGCTGCCCTGGCCCTGGAAGTGTCCAAAGCCAGGTTGTGGAAGGTCTCCCAGCCCATGGCATGGTTGGGTTGGAACTGGATGGTCTTTAAAGGTCCTCTCTAGTCCAAATTATTGTATGACTCTATGAAACAGTTGGGTACAGTAAAACATGTTCTTCCTTAATTAGGAAGATCAACATCCTTCAAATATTCGTAGGAATCAGTTCTGAATTAGATCAATAGGTTTTGTCCTCCAGTGTTTTAGGGAAGTCTGGGGAGATGGTGAACATCAAATAAAAAGTAAAAATTGGATTATGGATAGTAAATGGATTAAAAATTGGATTATGGATAACCTGATACTGAGTCTGCTGAGATTTTCACATAAATCCCTCTGAAATTCAGGAGAGGTTGAAAGTTTAAATTAATTTTAACATCTCAACTCATGCCTGAATTTAAAATTTTTTTTTCTAATGTATCAGCACTTCAGATGTCAAAAAAACTTGAGTTATTTTGGGAGCGGAGAAAGATGTGTAGATGAAATGCGATGAGATGAGATAGGATCCTTGGAGGATGCTAAGGTCAGGCTTGCACTTTGTGTGTGGAGAAGGCAGCTCACCACCTTTCTCTCTTTTGATGGCAGCTTTAAAGCAGGAGACCCCACAGTGAGATGCTGCTGAGCACCCTGAGCTCTCTTATCCATGCTGAAATCTCTCCCTCCCCTTGTGAACTTTCCCAGGAGCTTTTCTAGCAGGAGTTCCTCCAGTGGCCGCCCTTGGGAAGGCAGACTGGCTGGCATGGCCTGGACAAAGGGGCTGCTTTGCTGCAGGACCACGTTACCCCTCCGAATACCTCCCCCCAATTAGCCTGGACCTTAATTGGGGCTGACACGCGCCTGTTGAAAGAGATTCCCCAGGAATTAAAGCGCTACTCCTCTGGTTTGAGTTGGCTGCTGATGTGAAACACGACATGAACTTGGAGAGTTTTCTGAGCTTACCATGAAACAAGCCTGCCACAGGTATCAAGCGGGCTTTGTGCTGGGGCTGTAATCATATTACAAATTGAACGCTTCCACATGTGCGTGCTGGCACATCCACCCTCGGCTATCTCACATGTATCTGCCCCAAGGTACAGATGCTGAGGTCTTGACATAGCATAATATGGATCTAAATATATTTTCCAGATTGCCTTAGCACATGCTAATGAAAATGAGGAGTAAAAGGCCCGCAAGAAGCAGCTGTTTAAAATTTTCTTCAATCCTCGAAAATCAACTTCTTAATTACTGATAATTTAAGCATCAAAATCACCACTAACCCTCTTGTCCCACTAGACCCTCCCAAGCTGGGAGGCCTGCTTGAAGACTCTTGGGCAAAACTTTTTCTTAGAAGTGTAGCATTTCATCAAATTTCTCCAGCTTTTCTGGAATTAATTAGTATTAAAATAAAGCAGGGAAAAGGCAAGTGCCTGCTGGAGGTGCCTCCTCTCAGACCCCCCGCTTAGACTGCTAAAGCTCATTGTACCACAATACTTTCATATTTCCACGGCACCTTACACAATAAAAGGTTCCCCAAATGGATTTATAGATATAAATAGCTTCAATTGCCTTTAAAATGTGCACCCTCTTGGATCAAAGAAGGCAGGCTTTGCTTCCATCATGCAAAAGAATCTGTGTTCAGTCTGGTTAGTGTTCATTCCTAGTGGGGCAACCAGTCCCAAGCAAAGCTTAGGCAGAGGTTTTGGGATAAAGGCTGGCAAGATGTTCCAGGAGTTCCTGGATCACTGTGTGGCAGTGGGGCCTCTTTCCAGGGATTATCTAAATGTTAGTCTTGTTAAAATCTAAATTCTGGGATAATTTTGCTGAAAACTGTTTTCCTTTAGCAGCAAAAAATCTGAACCAGAGCAAAAAAAATAATGGAGAAGAAGGTGTAAACAGTACTTATTTTTTACTTTTTATTTGATGTTCACAAACTCCCCAGACTTCCCTAACTCTGAACTTGAGTTGAGCCTCTCCTAAAGCTGGCACCATTTTCTGTACAGGAACAGAAGCTGAATTAATTTGGCTCTTGCCAGCCCCAGGCTAGGTGTACTCACAGACCTACAGAGCCAGTCAATGGACGGGAGTAAGGTGGTTTTGGCCAGGCTGCAGAAAACATTTTCCTGCTAACTGGAGTCCTGGCAAGGAACATGGGCTTTGACATGGAAAAAGGGGTTTCTGTTTGCTTCTGGATACCTTTGTTTTGTTTAAATCATTACTGGAAGCATCTTTAAAACTGAGTTTTCCACACCACTCTACCAGTGAGCAACAAAACCACAACTGGGACTAAATATAGCTGGAAGGCAGAGAGCACAGTGGAGCCATCCAGGAGCTCACAGAATTTCTACATGTGAGAGACCTGACAGAAAGTTTTAAAGTTCAAAACATGCGTGGAGCAACGGGCCAAACTGAATAGCTGAGCAAAAGCAGCCCTGCAAATGCTTTTAAAATAACTTCCCCTGCCATTACTCCACAAATGTACCCATTGGAAACAGCAGCTGACACAGGAACAGTGAGTGAGACCCACAGGGGTATTGAGGAGCTGGGCCAGGGTGAAATATTGATTAATCATCTTGTCGTGCTGGGGATTTGTTCAGCTCTGTAGATAGGAATTGAGAGGGTAATGTGCAGCTCCTCCATCTAGGAAGGCTGCTGGATCACATGGGAATGATTTGTTGACTTACAGAAAAGTACTACAGTGGGTTGAACAGTAGGATGATGCTGAAATAAACTGAAGGGATTTTTGAAAAGTATTGACTTTTTTTTTTTTTTCCTTAGAAAAAATTAAATCACTGTAGTAGAAAGCCAGAAGCATCAATCCTCACTCAGCATCTGCTTGCATCTGGACAATTGCACCTGTGTGGTCCATTGGGGAGGGTATGACACAAAGACAAAAATTATCCAGTTTTCTTTGTTTATTGGGGAATGAGATGAGTAATCAAATCTGGGTTTGCTTTTCAGCTATTCCTCTGGGCGAACAACTCTGGTACTGAGACAAGGCAGTGAAAATCAAGGTCATGGTCAGGGATCTACATGGAGTTGAATTACTCGTTGATGTTACAGAAATACCTTGTCCCCTCTGCCCATCAAACCCCATGGGCAGTGCTGCTGGGTGGGACACTGTGACCAGAAAAACACCAAGTTCCAGACAAGCAATGGGAAAATCAGCCCAGGATTGGTGGCAGTCACTCCCTAATGGTCACCAGACCTGGTTATGGGCAGGTTGAACTAACCCTGAGCACGGCTCAAGGAGTACTTTTCCTGACAGTCTGTGACACGTGTGCTGCTGTAACCCAGAACATTAAACCCAGGGGACACTGTCCCACCCTTTCTCCACCTCCCAAACCCTCTTGCATCTACGGCAGGTGAGGGCAGAGCTGATAAGAACTGTCATTGCATCAAATTAAAGGGGAAAACGATCTGGAAAGCTGTTTGCAGATAAAACTTGACTTGATTAATCTATTTGTTTTCTGTGTTTGGCAGAAACCTAAAACCAAGTCTCACAGTGACTTTAACTGCACTAAAAATAATGGCCTATTTATGCAATTATCTGCATGTACGTGGCCATTACCTCAGGCCAGTGCTGTACAAGAATATGCACAAGGGATTTCTTTTTTTTCATCTATTTACTTTTTTTCCTGGTGGGGTTTAGGCTTCCTGCATGAAAACCATTCCAGTGTAGGTTCTCAGCTTGCCACCAACTCGTGCAGAAGGCTCTCAAGCTGAAGGAGCAAATCAAACAAGCCCACACCTGGGCTGAAGACACAAATTATTCTGAAATATAAATTAAATACCTTATGAGCTATGAGAGGTCTTTGGGCAATAACATAGGCTGAGAGGAGCATCTCAGCCCTTCCATTTCTGCTGATGAGAAGATCAGCAAGATGGGCATGCCCTGGGAAAATGCTGTCTTTTCTTACATCCCTCCTCCACAGGTTTCCCAGAAGCAGGGATTTGGACCTGATTTCAAAGGGAACACAAATTAAAATGCTCTCTTTTTTTTCCCTTTTAGACTCTAGAAGTCTCATTTTATGCAGCTAGAGGCTCATTTAGCTCCTCAACCATGGATTTTGATCACCCTGGTGAGTGAATATTTCATTATGCACCAGCCAAGCCCTTCTTCCCAACAAGCAGCAGGCTGGCAAAGCTCAAACTCAGGGCTCCACAAGCACCTCTGAAGGTGACACTGCACCAACCTCTTCTGTGAAATTACCTAAATATCCCTCTTTTCCAAGGTAGTGTTTTGAAACTTAAAGGACTTAACTAAACCCCTCCAACAGTCAGTCTATTGAGAGGCTCTGGCTCATGTCCCACATTTCATGGCCAAGTCCAAGACACCTCCCAGTGCCCCATCCTCTGGTTGCCCTCATGACCCCACAGATCCATCTTTGCTGCAGAGGAAATGCTCCCTTTTTTTGCCCCAACTCAGACAAAACCAAGACAAAAAGGAAATAGATCCCTTCAGTTTTGTAGTCCTTTATTATTTTTTTTTTAAGTTGATCCTCCCATAGTAATGTACTGAAATGCGTAACAGTTACATTGTACAAAGCATTTAAAGAAAGTACCTCAACTTGCCGATTATTTCAAAATGAGATTATAAACAAAAGGAAAAATAAATCTGGTCCCTCACTAAAGGCCAAAAAAACCCCCAAAAATAACTGAATACCTTCCGTTATTTATTTATTTTTTTAAAACATAAATTTGGAACACTTCATCTTACAAATAGGATTAACATGAACATAACATCACACAAGCTCGCAGACAACCAGCATAAAATATTGGGTACAGTTTTTTTAATCAGAAGAATCATGCTTTCATGAAGAAATTATAACTGTTTATACAATCGAATCAATTTACTGTATTACAAAAAAAAAAACAGAACAAAACTAAGTCGCATCTATTAGTTATTTAGTTCATTAAAAGGCAAAAAAAAAAAAAAAAGAGGAATGTAAGAAAATTTCAAACACTGTTTTGCACTCCCATATACACAGATCAGTTCACCTCACTTTTTTGGAAGTACATGGGTGCCTTACATCGTAACGCAGCGGGGGACTGGAGCAGTGCTGTTTGTTACAGGAACAGTGCTATTGTAATCAACAAACAATCGTTTGCCAACAAATAAATACACGGTACACACAACACAAAGGAGAAATTAAGAGGGTAGGGGGAAAGGAAACAATACAACAAAACAGTGACATGATTGTCGAAAATTAAAAAATCTCCTTACAATGATTCGAACTAGTGGTGCTGTCGATGAATGCGGTGCTTTCACGGAATTATCTGGATGATTTAGCTTCTTGGAGTAGTGAACATTCATAGTTTACAATATACACAAGCCTCTTATGTATTGTTTTTCAGAGTTCTTTCTTTTTCTGCCATTTTTTTTTCTCCTTGTTTTTCCTTTTTTTTTAAACAATGCAGTTGAGAAGGTAAAAGAATTACGGAGAGAACAAAATATTCCCTGTTACTTCTTTCTACATTTACGATGGATAGTGTGCATTTGATAGAACTATTTTCTTTCCTTGAAGGGCTAAAACGCATAAAGCTTTAATGAAGAGATTTGTACATAAAAGCAACTGTTCCCAATCCTGTGTCAAACTATCTTATACAAAAAGAAAATCAATTCAGTTCCTACTTTAAAGGAGTGCCCATGTGTGTATCAATGCAGTCTTAACCCTTCTGCCCCTGCCCCTCAAAGCCGGGTGAACTGGAAGACACTTTTTCCCGGCCCCATTTACATAATCCACTGAAACAATTTTTTATTTTTTATATTTTTAAAGTCGCATTGATCCTCCAGAAGTCAGCAGCTGCCTTTGCTGTGCAAAACAAAATATTGAGAATAAATAGTTTCTTTCTTTTTTTTTTTTCTTTAAAATTATTCCGTTTAAGGTCACTGGACTTTAAATGAGTGACCCTGCAGATTTATAAGGCATTCTGCTCAGCAGTCTTTTAAATAGTCATATATGAAAGAGCCATGCTACTGGTTTGGACTTGGTCCCATCCTCGGAACGACTCCGCACTGTCATACGTGGCTGATGGACTGGATGGCGCTGGATTCCGCGGCGGCTCTTGCCATACTGTGCCACATGTTGGGAGAAGTGTGGGATGCAGAATGAAGGGAGTCCTTGTCGGAGAGAGAGAGCATCATGGCATAGGCCTGGATGGGGACAGAAGAAGGACAAGGAGGTCACACTCCCGTGGTGGGGATCTGAGCTTGGAGCCGCGCCATCCGTGCGCGGCCAGGGCAGCAGGCAGGCTACAGCCACTGGCTCAGCTTAGTCAGGAAAAAAAACCCAACAAAATGCTTTAGGTAAAACCACTGTCAACCCTTTCACAGACACTTTTGACTCACTAATAGTAATAATAATTTCTGCTTTCATCTGGTTTCACAAAGATCAGAGAAACCTTTAATAGCTGACAAGGTCCCAAAGTCTCCTTTGCCTTCAGATTCTTGGCACTGGAGTCCCTTTTCAAGAGGCTGAGGAATCACATTATCCCTTGTCTCGTCCTGTATTTCACCAAATTTAACAGTCTCCTTTGCTGACCTTTCCTACATGCATATTCTGCAGTTTTTAAAACAGGAATCTTCCAAAGGGGCTAAAAACCCCAATTTAATTAGTTAATGTTTAGAAAACGGCAAAAAATAGCACGAGGATACCATTTCAGTTATTGCTGTTTGTAAAACATGCTGAGGACCTAGAGGTGGTACCATTCATCAGGCTATAAAAAAATACCAAAAAGCCAAACCAGCCAGAAGATCAAGTCACATCCCTGTGAGGCTGCAGCTAAACTCTGTAGCATCAGTGTCAGCAGAGGGACTAGCTCTTATCGTGGCATTTCTGGGGGCAGCAGGCAGAACAAAAATAGTAAAAAAAGTATGAAAAAAGTATGGAAATCCTCTGTTCTCAGGGACCAGAGTGCCCTGCCATGTCTCTGGGGTGCAGTGGGATGTTGGGTGAGCCTGAGGTTTGTGGACATGGAGAACAGCCCTGTCTGACAAAGCTAGAACAATCCTGCCTGCCACACACTAACAGCTTAATCCTGCGGGTATTTGGTGACAGTAATATTTTAACTGAGTTAAGCTTTTACCTGGGATTTGGATTTCCTGTACAATGGTTGCTTGAGGTCCTCTGGCAGCTGGGAAGCATTGAAAGCTGCCAATTCAGCTTCACTGTATTGATTTTCTTCCATTTTCCTCATTTTGAGGCTATCTGTGAAGTGCCTTATGTGGTCCAAAGCTGAAAGTCCAGTCTTATTATACTCCTCTTCTTTATACCTACAAAAACACCATGGAGGTTTTAAATGTCAATTAATTGATCCTCTCTGCGTGCCCTCATCTTCTCAGATTTACACATCTGAGCAACTTCCCCCTTTTTCACATTCATAAACCACCTTGCCTCACGGAATGGCGATCCTGAAGCAAAAAGAATTCCCTTTTCTGCTCTAAAGAAAGGTCAGTCGAGTGGGGGAGGGAGAGTTTGTCTCCCTCATGGTGTCTCCACAGCCTTTCACAAGGCCATTATGAGAGATCCAGGACGGTTCGCGGAGCAGATAACGTCTCTCCCATGGAACTGTCTCACCCTGCTTCCTGTCTCACCCAGAACCTCACAATAGCTCCCCAAGCACAGTCAATTTTCCTAACAAGGGCTCCAGACTGCACGAAGAGGCTGAGAGCAGGGCTGGTGTTGACCCAAACACAGACGCACGTTGCTATTGTGAGTGGGAAGCGGCTGCTCCGGACCGGTTCCCACGGCAGCCGGTTTGGTGCTGGCACTCTTGTATGGTTTATTGTTTTCATTCCGCCTATCGGGCACACCAATACTCGGAAGGGACCAACCTGCCAGGGGAAGCTTTGCAGTTCATGTCCAAAGCACTCGTTTCCTCATAATCCTCCTCAGGAGTGCCCTCGTGCATGTCGCTCGTCGCGGGCTCTTTGACTGCTTTCCCTGCCATTTCGCTCTCTTCATCCTCTTCATCCATCATTACTTCATCTTCTGCCTCCTCGTCATCCAGCAGATCCGAGTTCTGGCTGGCTACCATGGCTTTTTCATCCTTAAAGTGGCTGCCATTCATTCTGAAAGGACCGAAACAAATGCAAGCTATAAACACAGATCAGATATGAAAGCTCCTCATGGGCAGACTCTTGGAGGCAGATCTGAAAAGCATCTGTCCCAGCAGAATAAAGTGATTTCTGTATTTTATATCTTGCTTAGCTTCAGACATTCAGGCAGCACTGGAGAAAATTCCACTCAGAAATCAGTGGGACGTTACAGCACCATCAGCATGGGATTTTCCTGTTATCCTGCTAAAACTACTGTTCTAACAGAGGCAAGTTCAGATAACCATTTCAAATTTTCTCATGCATTATTTCATCTCAAGTTTCCAATCATACATGTAGGCTGGGCAAAACAACTCGCTGCCTTTTAACAGAAGCTGTAGGGGCCAAGAAACTCTGAAAATCGGATCCGGCATTCTTAACAAAAAATGACATCCAATATTGCATTCAAAGTTTTAAAGTCAATATTACATGCATAATTAATTTTGCACACTACCACCCCTTTGGAAGCCATATTGCTTCACTGAATGTACAGATTTCATACATGGGAACCTAAGGGGCTTCAGCTGGAGACCTGCAGAGTGGTCTGCAATATCACCTCCGTGCTGAACTAGGTTATTGACTGATTTGAAGGGTGAAAAGCAATGAAAAGAAAGGTCATACGGCAATTTAAGTGCATTTGTTCTTATTAAATGAGTAATTACAGCAATACACACATGGAAAACCATTTGGTCTACAAACTGTTATTACGCTGCCCTTTGCTCTCAGACAATGACTTCTCTTAACTACTTCCTACAGGATTTTTATCAAGGACATAATACCCACGCTGAAGTAGGGGCTCATTTGGTAATGGTCTCAACCCTGTAGGATTCAGACTCCACTGAGTCCATCACATCAAATGAGAACTGAAGAAATTTGGCACCTCAGCCTCAACGAACGCCCAGCCAGAGGCACAGGGATGTGAATGAGCTGCACCCAGTGGAGCCCCCCCAAAATTCATGCTACCACTGTATCTGCACCCACCACGTCATGCAGCACGAAGGCCTTGATTCATCTATTGTTCTCATTGTGCAAAAGGTCCTTAACTCTTCCAGGAATACAGTTACAAAAATGGAAACCTTATTGTCCGCACGCAGTTTGCTTCAGACTCCGTGTGCTTCAAACTGTGCGGGACAATATGGGATAGACCCAACGCTGGAGCAAGATAAGATGAACCCTCACAGCCTTGTTGGCGTTTAACATTTGACTTTCTGAGGAGCAAAGCTGGTTTCTGCCACAATAACAGCACCATTTTCCTGAACATGTCAGAGTTTCATCTATTTTCTGAGCAAATTCCAGCTGACTGCCATGAGTTTAGTACTGAACTGAAAAAAATGCTCAAGGGAACAGTCTGTCTTTAGAACAGTATCAAAAAAATCTGAGGTTGTGCAGACCAGGGAGAGCTGAAGCAGCCACCTCCCTCTAAGATCATCAGAGAAATATCTCTTTATCATCTTTTATTTAAATAGGCAGAAATAAGAAATTGTTGAGCTCAGTTTGGGCTGCCAACTTGCTTGTTATGCTCAATTGAGGCTGCTAGAAATGAAAGGGAGATGGACTACAACCAAAGTAACAAAAGCCATGTGATTAAGAAAACAGATTCTCTAATTATGCTTTCAAATGCAGCAATTTGCCAGGGATAAAATATCCGTCAAGAGCAGTCTGAAGTGCCAAATTTAGAAAGGAAACACTGCACAACCCAGCAACCTTTCCACTTTGCTGACTTCCTGTCGGAGGACATGTTGAGACCAGATGTGCAAGGAAAAAACCCCAAGCCCTCATTGCCAATCAAGATGGAATGAAATTTGAATATGCATGTGATCACTTAATCCAATACTATAGTGGAAATTGTGTTGTGTCCACCCTTTTTATCCCTTCACAAAGGCATCTAGAAATTGAGGAGACAGCAAAGTTTGTCACCAACAGTAAAAATTTTTTGATGTTGATAATGTAATGCCAATTCAAAAGGGAAAATAATGCATAATGCAACACCAACCCCAAAGAAATATGTGGGGCTCCGTCCCACAGCCTTTTCTGCTTAGCTGTACTTTTATTAACTGAAAATATTTAGAAGTGGTCTCTCTTCTGTTAGTTCAGAAGAATTCAAACACCCATATACTTAATAAATCTTAGAAGAAAAAGCTCTCTCACATGCTGGAGCCCCGTGGACTCCCAGGGCCCACCCGCAGCCTCACGGGCTTTTGGCTACTCAGCATCTTTCTTGGGATTGAGTTACTTACGGGAAAGGACTTTCAGCTACAATCTTTCATTTGATCCAAGAATTTAGCCTGGTCTACTTTATTAATTACACATTTAAATTGCACTTAAATCCTAAGGCTCCGTGCATTTAGCCACAGGATGTAGAATTCACCTGTTCTGCCATGAATGTAAAGAGAAGGAATTTTTCAGCGGACTTAAATCAACGGGGGCAGCCTGAAACTAAGAGCTCCAGACACAAGGAGAAATGTGTTCACAGATGGAGTCTCTTGTCCAGCATCTGCCCTTTGGAACATCTTCATACACAGTGGGGAGGGAATCAACACATTTCTTTTCCTGAGACACCAAGGTGGCCACTGAAGCAACCAGATTCTAAAATAACTCTGGCTCCAGACATCACAAAAGTGAAGTCTGCAGACCTGAAAAAGGAGCAGTGGGCACCTTCTGAAGGCAGATCAGACACAACTCACCTCTCTTCTGAGTTTCGGGGGGACTGATTGTTGTGGTTGCTGTTTCCAATAAAATTCCTAATTTCTGTGAAGTAAGAGTCCTCCTTGTCATCTAGGATCGCCCCTGTGCTTTCCAGTTCTGAGTGAGGTGAAGATGTTGCAGTACCTTAAAGCAAAACATACAATGTCTGTTGCTGTTCCTTTACATTTTCTATATTTAACCATTTAAATCAAAATTAAATTGAAACTCTGGTTAAAATGGGTGAGAGCCAAAAGTTGGTCAGTGTGAGCTATCAGCTTTTGGCCATAAAACCAGTAATTAGTAATTATTCATGAGCAAAGGTGATTTCCAGCCAAAAAGACTTGTTTGCATGCTGGGTACCATTTCCACGATTTATCACCACTTTTGCCACGTCTCTATTTCAACATCTCCCTCCTGCTCCTTGTGATTCCAAGACTGTCCATTGATAGCTGTCCTTCTTAGACCAACGGCTCAACTGAGCAAATGGGACTTAATTTTTATCTATCAATTATGCAGATCTGTTCAAAATATGGAGCAGCCATCAACATATTCACTGAGCACTGAGCGACCAGTGTCAGATGCCTTTCGCTGAGCACTGAGGAAGAGACAGCTCTGAATTCACTGCATGCCCCTGTTTATCTCCCTTGAGGCAAAATGCAGACTGAAAGGACTGCAGAGAGGGTTTTCATTAAACCCTGCAGACACCCAAACCAGCCCAATGACATCCCCTGTGCCACTGCCTGTGCTGCTGCTGTGCAGTGACCAATTTGCTTTGGGGCTTGAGAGGCACCATTAGCTCCATAATAGCCAGCGCTTTTCAGCTCCTGACAGTGGGAATATTTCAGAAGGTGCCAGGAAAATCTTTTAGAGTGCCCCCTGAGACTCTAAATCTAGGACTCCTATTGAGAGCCAAGTGATTGCAGAGATGGGATTAAACCAATTTTCCCAGTCTGTTCTCAAAACGCTATGGGTTGGCTTAATTAAAACCAAAAGAAAAGACATCATCCAGTGGTCTTAAGTTATACAAGGGGAGAGTTTATGCTGGGATTTTCAAAGCACTTTAAATGTCAGCAGAGCTTAGGCACTTACATATTTTGCTACCCCCCACCCCTTGGAGCAGCGTGTGCCTGTGGACACTTGGCAGCACTGACAGGGAAGGGGCAATTCCTGCACATGGGACAGGGAGCAGGCTGGGGAGGGAAGAGACAGGAGGGAAAAGACAGAACATACCAGACATGTTCCCGTTCTCGTGCTTTTTTAGATGTCTGTCAAGATTGGTTTGTTGACCAAAACACCTGTCACACAAGTGACACTTGAATGGCTTCTCTTTATTGTGGATGTTACGCACATGTCTCTGCAGGTTAGAGGATATGCTGAAGGATCTGTCACAGTATTTGCATCTAAAAAAAACCAACAAAACAAGTGGGTAGGGAAGAGTTTGTTAGTAGCTGGAAACATAAGATTTTTCCTAAGATACATGAAGAGCTTTCTGGGCTCAGCCTCAGCACCCAACCACAGTTCCTTGTTCCCTACTGAGGCTTAACCCTCCCTGACATTAAGACAAATTTTGGCTAACTAGAGAGCTGTGCTCTTGGAATGGAGACATAACTTCTATGGTGGAGTTTTCAGCTTTAATTCACATTAGACTTTATATTTTAAATACTGCCTCTAGGAATGAGCATAATATTTCTGAGTTAATGGCATCAAATTAGCTATGGTAATTGAGTCCCATGTTTTTAAAACTGTTGCACGCAAAGTTGGGAAGTTTGAAAACAGTAGAGCAATAACTCTATTGTTTCATGTGCTGCCAATACAATACAATTAAACACTTCTGGAAAAAACATGAAACAGATCTCTTCTAATGCTCAAATAAGGTAAAAAGGGCTATTTCTTTTCCTATTCTAAATTATACTGTGTGATTAAATCTTTTCTTGAGGAATTAGCTTGCTTGATTGCTAATCCCAGAGGAAATTTGGTTATCTTGCAAAAACCAGCAATAAACAATCCCAACCTTTAATACTGTGCCAATGTGAGTAGTTTAGTCTATCACTCTGGTACCAGAGGCATCAATTTTCATACTCTGTAGCGATTTGGAGTCCCTAAAGCCTTTACTGTATTGCTCTTTAAGCCATTACTAAGTCATACTATAACTATTCCAAATTCTCTGGCTGGCAAGTAGCCAAGAGTCTTCACCACTTTAGTTTTTCAATCTTTTACTTCTCCCGCACCTCTCTTACACTTGTCAAGGATGTAAAATTTTTTTTAGTGCTGAAATCACCCATTATGCTACTAATTGCTTGTGGCTTTTATGCAGTGGACGGGTATAACATGCATCAAGACCTTCCTTCAATAAAATTAGATGTGAATCTCATTTCCCAAAGAGACTAGATGCAAAAAACATATTGTTTCCTCACAAACAATGAGCTTACTCTGCTCTTTACAGCTCATAAAATGCAGAAATCTGTGCATTTGTTTTAATGGATCATGAACTGGCCTCTTTCCAGTTTAAATTAGCCTTTCATTTTCAATAAGGTGAAGCTTTATACACATTTCTGCATGTGACCATCCTGGATTCAGTATCACACACATATTCTTATCAACAGGAGAGTACACCCACGTGGGTTTTGGTTAAGCAGGCCTCAGAAAGGATCCACATTAGGCAGGAAACAAATAAATACAGTAATGCCTTTGCAACTGGGACCTTTCAGAAATCAGATGACTGACAAATCACCCAAATTTAGGCTGCAAATAACACCGCAGAACTCCAGTAAAAAACATTTTTGCAAGGGAAAATATGCCCATGAGCCCTACTGAACATCACTTCAATCACACTGGTGCAGCAGTGCCAGCCACCCTGCCAGCAAAGGCAGGACTGGGGGTTGTGTTGGTAAGCTGCCCCAGCCAAAAGAACTTCCCTAAGACCAAAACTCTCCCTCTTTCTGCAGCTCCAACACCGAGGACCAGCACAAAACCCCGACACCAAAACTCAATGGTGGGTCCAAATCTAAGGAGGAAGGGCTGGAGCTGGTCCAGCAAGGATGTTGAATTCCCTGGTTTTATTCAGAGAAGATGTCTGCATTGGAAGGGACCCTAGAGCTTGGCCACAGCAGACGGGGTGAGGGGTGTGGTACCTGTAGGGCTGCTCTCCAGTGTGCGTCCTCAGGTGGCGGGTCAGGTTTGCAGATCTCGGGAAAATCTTGCCACAGTATCTGTGATAAGAAAATGTTTGATAAAACAACACAGCCTTCAGTGGCCTCATCCCAGTCTGAGCTGCGCTGGATGAACAGCCCAAACGGAATCATCACAGTATGGTCCTATTGGCATTGCTTTGGTGCAACAACATTCAATAAAAGCGTTCAGCAAATGTAAGGGATCAACACACACACAAGAGTGGGGCTGGAACTGCTGGCACCAACCAGCTTCAATTGTGCAGAAGCAAGGCTTATATGAAAAACCTGTTTTAAAGATCACCCCAAGGCTCTAAGCCCACTGGGTGATTATCAGCCTTATTCAGATTTGGAATCAAGAGAATCTGTTATTAAAGCCTTGGATTTCTGCCTCTGTGTAAGCAAATTTCAAACCTTTCAACCAATTCTACGTGTCAGCAAACGTGACACCGTTCTGTGCATTGAATAGGATCAGAGCAGACAAGACTCAAAGACCTAATCCATCAAGGTATGTTTCTATAACAACATGTCTTGAAAGAAGGTGACATGTTTTCAAAAAGATCAGATAAACCGATATGCCAGTGTCAAACGCCTGCACATTCTGGAGATGATATAGAGACCTAAGCAGTGCAATTTAAAAACCATTCTCCAAACTCAATAATATGTCACAAGAAAAATAATGGCCAAAAAAAAAAATTAGCCTGAGTTCTCCCCCTTCATTCAAGTAGCATATTAATATTCAGTTTATAATTGGCCCATTCTGTCGAGGACATTGAGCCCATTTTTGCATGGGGGCAGAGCACACACAGCACTCTCTTAAGTGAATGAGGGTGGTGGCTGCTCCATGCAATGACTTTGAAGATTGCATCCCTTCACTTTTAACATCCCATTTATTTTTTCACAACGTGATGTATAAGCCTTCAAAATACCCACACAGCTAATTCCACTCTCCTGGACAAAGCTCCCATTCATTTTGGGCACACATTCAATGACTATCTTCATTGTGGGTTTTTTTTTTTAAGTCCATACACACAAGTCCTAATAAGTAATGTATTTTATCACTGATCCCTTTGGATATTAAAACCAGAAGCCAGAGAGAAAACACGTCTGTAGTTTATGATCAAAAAAATCAATTATGAAAGCACACTTTTATATATTAAAGGGATGAGAAAATTTGGGGAAAAAAAATTTGTTTATATAACAGTTTCCACCTCATTTATCAAACTGCTGTGATACAGGGTGATGCCTCAGGATTTAGCTTTTATATTTTTCAAATTCTGTAGTGCTTTAGTGTGAAACTCTAAAACTCCATATAGAGTGTTAGCTACTGTCTTCACATTTTGGTCAGACAAAACAATTCCTCTCTGGGCCTGAAACTCAAGAAGAGATGTAAACAATGGTGAATTGGAAGGGGCAAAGTTGGAGTAAATTACTTCATTACCTGAAACTGTAATTGGAGGATTAACCTCTGATAGGTAAATGGGCCAAACTTATAATTGTCTGAAAAACTCGTGACCATTTTTCATCTTGGGTGTAGCCTCTGGGAGGCTTCTGACAGCCCAAGGTGTACCTATTGAAGGCCTGTAATAAATACCAGCTTTTATTATCTTAATCTTTTCCAGCATCTATTTTAGGCAGCCACTCCAAGGCATCAAGGGAGAGCTCTTTGTTTTGCAACACCAATAATTTAATAAACAGAATCACAGAATCACTGGGTTGCAAGAGACCTTCAAGATCCAGCCCCAACACCTCAACTCAACCCTGGCACCCAGTGCCACACCCAGGCTTTTCTTAAAATACATCCAGGTTTGGTGACAGCACCACCTCCCCGGGCAGCCATTCCAGAACTTTATCACTCTTTCAGTAAAAAACTTTTTTCCTAATATTCAATCTATATTTCCTTTGGTGCAGCTTGAGGCTGTGTCCTCTCATTCTCTGTGTGAAGTAAGAGTCTTCCTTGTCATCTAGGACTGCCCCTGTGCTTTCCAGTTCCTGGAGACAGAGCCCAGCCCCAGCTGAGCACAGGCACCTTTCAGGAGCTGTGCAGTGATGAGGGCACCCCTGAGCCTCCTTTTCTCCAGGTGAGCACCCCCAGCTCCCTCAGTGGTTCTTCTCAGGGTTTGTGTTCCCAGACCCTCTCCAGCCTCTTTTCCCCCTCTGGATGCCCTCAAGTGTCCCAAAGTCCTTCCCAAACGGTGGGGCCAGAACTGGACACAGCACTGGAGGTGCGCCCTCACCAGCGCCCAGCTCAGCAGCAGAACGACCTCCCAGCTCCTGCTGACCACGCCATTCCTGATCCAGGCCAGGAACCCCAACGGGAAGCACTTTCCACGCTGGGCAGGGAGAGGCCTGAGAGCCTTGCTGTTGGATTTCAGGACAGGGGAGGCTTGGGGAGGCCAGGCTGGGGTGGCCCCGGGGTACCTGCAGGTGTAGCGCTCCTTGCCCTTGCGCAGCAGCGTCTCGGGGAGGGCGCTGGGCGGCGCGCGGAAGTTGAACATGGACGGCACCGACTGGATCAGCTCGCTGGCCTCCGGCTTCAGGGCGCTGAAGCTCTCCAGCTTCTCGGCCATGTTTTCTATAGCTGACACCTGCAGCAGGAAACAGCACAGAGCCCACCATGGTAAATAACCCACTCGGATTTCTGCCCCCACCGGGAACCCGAAATGCAGGGAACACCAACTGACAAGCGAAAGAAGAAAAAGGGAAAAAAATTCAGGGTAGAGTTGCAGTCTCGAAAATTATGGGTCATGAGGGTAATAATCAGCCAGTGTTCATTTATTCTTATTTTTAAGCCCCAGCTCCTACAAAATTCCAGGTTTTTCAGTCCTGCTCTGTGGTTGTGTGCCTACAAGTCTGTGCATCCCATCTACAGAAATCATTGAATATTTATAACCAAATAAACAGAAATAATAACTGAATTTCTAATTTTATTTCTTTAAGGACTTGCAGAGGACACATGTTGCAGAGGAAACCTTATTAACACTAGCTCAATGAAGGGCTGCAACAATCCAGATCCAAAGAGGCTCCATCAAAGTCCCAGCCACATCCAACCATCCAGTCCAGAGTTTTAGCCCATCATAGCCAAAGACCATGAGATAAACACAGAAGAAATGAAGCTTTGGTGGTTTTGGTGCTCAGTATTCACATTCCCTGTTAGATGCCTATGCTATTTTTCCATCTCAATATTCCTGCTCTACCTTTAGTTGCTTGTAACTCCTATGTGCTTTGGGATGGCTCCACTCTTGATTAGCTGTCTGTAATTTGCAGGGAGTGGGGATTAAATAATTTCTGGAGAACAGTTTCCTTTAAGCTGTCTGGAACTGACCATGAAAAGCTCCTCCAAAACCTCAAACATTGCCACTTGAAGAGTTCAAGAATGGTGCTGAGCCTACTGACAGGTGAGAATAACCATCCACCTCTCCATAACACCACAAACAAATGAAAAAAAAGAAAGCCAAGCTCTGACCTACAGAGCACAAAACCCACAGCATAAGCCCTGTGCAAGATCTTGCTTGTAATGAAGAAGGAAATTGTATGAAAGACAAGATGTTGAACCCTTCTCAGCTGGAACACCTCCATAGACTGTCCTTCAAAATCCATAAATGGCTCCTCTGATTGTTGGAAAACTGAAATTTTAATTGGAAGAACTGGGAATTTTTGCAGGTTTATTTAATTTTATTTTCATTGGCAGAATGACACGGTTGTCTCCTGGCATGACTATTTCCATGCTGGTTAGCTCTGCCTTTGGGCTGGGTTGTTTTTTTCCCTTTAGCCTGTAGCCTGCCCTCTCATTTCATGCTCAGATTCCTAATGCTGAGTACAAATTGCAACGTACAGGGTACCACTGCCAATTTGCCAAATGTCTTTCATCAAACACAGTGGAAAAAAATAAAAAAATCTCAGAGGGAAGTCAAGATACATTTACTTGTCAGGCAACAAATGTGAAAGCATTGCGAGGCAGTAAGGGCTGTAAGCTCTGGGGTTTGATTCATAATCACTCAGCTGCTAAAACATTCTCCACAGATGCAAGTGGACAGCACATTTGTCAATATGAAGGATTTTGACATGTACTGATCACAGGCATGAGATATGTAATGATGATGCTGCTGGGAGAGGAGGTAATTCTATCTCGGCACCGAGATGTCATTATCAACCCATGCACCTCAACATTACCATATATTTCTTTTTATACGACTTCATATTCTCCTTTAGTTGAAATTGATTCTTAAAGCTTTTAAAATAGTCATTCCGCTGCTTTTAATTCCTTCTAATTGTTCCCCACAAAAATTCACTCATCTATTTTATAACTGCTGAAAATAAATGGTTTGAGTGAAAAATGCCCTTTGGCCTTTGGGCTGATTAGCAACGACAAGACAGTGCATGGGTTATGATATCACATATTTATGGTGAAGAATAATAAGGGTACTGAGAAGTATAATAAATGTTTTATTTATGTATATTTAATATTCAAGTCCATTTCATTATCTAGTGGGTTTAAATCATTTTTGGATCACAATTTCTCATGCACATGGTGCCCGCCAGTAATATATTAAAGCAACTATTTTCCCCTTTACATTTAAAATGGCTTAGTCATGCTGATTTTTGCTTTAGTTCTTATTTCCAGGATTTTGCAGAGTAGAAACTGAGACAGACTCTTGTTTCATGCACAGCAATGCAGATCAGCTCTACCTCCAACACTGCCTCCAGGATTACATCAGTCCCAAAATAGGTATGAAATCAGCACCTAATCTTAAATCCCTCATCCAGAGGAAACACGAGCACTTCCAATTATTTTAAAGTATTACTCGCTTTCTAAAAATATGTTTCTCACCATAGGAATGACTATTGTGCTTGCTGTTTTGCTGTTTAGTTGTTTTGTTTTTTTTTTTTGTTTAAAGCCTGACTTATGTGGTGACCTGGTATGATTTATGTTTTTCAAGAACTGCACCAGCACCAATGGGAAGTGTTTGGCCCCACGGCTTTGCTGATCCAAGGCACTGTCACTCCACTGCTATCAGGATAATTATAGCTGGTACTATCTGCTGGAGTTAGGGCTCCCAAGAACCTAAATTGGGGCATTTTCTTAATAAGTCTTGGACTGTGTTGGTGCTCAGAGCCTTCAAGATGCAAATCCCTGTTGTGAGATGGGTCCCTTGGCTGTGGGGACATTTTACAGCTCATGAAATCCTGCAGCCCTGATCCAAAACATGCTGTCCATCACCTTCAGTGCAGGCAGACAGCCCCTGCTCATCAGTCTACTTACAGAACACCAGCTGAGCAGTAAGAAATCCTGGGGGTTTGCATTGAGGGCTAATTCAGACACCAAAACCAAGCAGGAATTCTAAACTTGCCACGTGAGTTTTTGGCAGCTGGTACTGCCAAGCAGGGGCTCCAGGGGACATACAGGAGGGTGGGCAAGGGACAGATCTCCCCACTGCCCAACACCAGCACAGGGAGGTGCAAGAGCATTAACTGGAGGCTTCATCTCCATTACAACATTGAACAGCCATCAGCCACCGCTCCCACTCCTTGGCTAAACCTTTTCAAACCCATTTATATTTCTGTCAAGGAGAGTTCACCAATTTAATTAGGTGCATATGAAAAGATACTGGCTTTTGTTCCTGCTAAGCCTTTTGCCTGACATTTTTTGTGGGGTTTTTTTTTTGGTATTGTTATCACTAATGAATAACCACTCCTCATCCAGGTTCTGCTCACCATTCACAGGCTCACGGAGCTGGGGCACAGCTCCCTCAGGCATTTTTTTCCCAGATGAAAAAATCAAAACCTACTTAGCCTCTTTTTGAATGGAAGCTGTTCCCTACCTGTGATCATCATTGTTGCACTTTTCTTTGTCTTTTCTAATTCTGCTATGGCCTTTTTGTGAGGAACATTAGCTGTATTCAAGACCTGAAGCCACTATAACATAATGATGTTTTCAACTCATTTCTGCTAAGCACTCAGGTGATATTTCCTCAAGACTACCAACTTCAAGATCTTTTTCCTGAATGACAAGAGTTAAAAGTCATACTTCCCCATGGTATTAGTGGGAATTTACTGACTTTGATTTTTATCACTGTTTTAATCCTGGTGTCTCAGCTTTCTCTGAATCTCTGCAGAATCTTCATAGTCATTTCTGGATTTGGGTGCTCACAGTGAACAGTCACAAACTCTCTGCCCACTCACCCTTCTTCCTATGGCATTTACAGACCTATGCCACACAGTTCAGCCCAGTGACACCCCAACGCGGACCCACTGGTCATCTTCAATGATTGTAAAAATCACTATTTTGTTCTTCCCCTTTCCCCCCCGCTTTTTTTAATGACTAAATGTTAACCCAGGACATGACTTTCCTTCTTCCACAGCTCTTCCAGCTGAAACACGACCAAAGTAGCTGCTCTTCCTTCCAAACACTGTTAGTACTGATGGCAAAGCAAGACCTGCCTCCACAGGAGTTGTGTTGGCCATGGAGAGGCTACTCAACCCACCCAAGTCCTGCAGAGAGGTGTTGGTGAGAGTGCCTGTCCTGGGGGGTGCTCATGGTCGCCTCCCCCGTCCAGGGATGGCCCCTGGGACCACCAGGGAGGCAGGTGTGTGGTTAAAGCCACCAGCTGTGCTTTCAGGGGGTTCGGCACCCCAACCCAACACCCAAGGGCTGTGGTGATCCCTGAATGGGGCACGGGGCGGGGGGAAGCACTGCTTGACCCCAAGGATTGGATTAGTGGAATTGCCATGCCCATGGAGAAAGCTCCCTGAGGAGGCAGGAGAGGCAGAAGATCCTATTACACCTTTTACATACAGCTATTGCCTCACGGACAGGTCACGTGCGCTCCTAATCTGCGATCAGTGAATGACAGTGTTTTATATAGAACAGTAACTTTTGATTTACATATATAAGAGTTGTTGATTCTATCTGTGTCCAGATGTCTGGAAAAGGAAGCAGCTTTCCCCCACCTCCCTGAGAGGCTATTAACCTCCGACTGACGCAAACTAATGTGTAGTCGCAATTCCCCAGCTCCGACTCAAAAATGCAGACATTACCATAATCGGCTAAAACAAGTATTTATAAACATTTCAGCGGGCAAGATATCATCAGCAGGGGCCTTGAACATTTGTCTTAAAATTTATTAACCAACCCAAGAAAAAGTGGCATAAATAAAGTGAAGGTTTGCCGTTGTTGCTTTTTAAGAATAACTTGATGATATGAAATAATCTCGCAGACAATGTCATGAATTACATGACCTCCTGTTTGACAAACGTGACTGTTTCATTGCTACTATCACAAAAACAACTGACTTTATGGCCGGACCTCATGGGAAAAAAAACTGTTCAAGTGTTTGCTTTCTATTTTTACTACTGTTATTTGGGGAACTCTTCAAAATCCAACTGCTAAAGCTCAGCACTTCTCCCTCCCCCAGATGAAGTTATAATGTTGCCTCTAAAATCTGCAATTTGTGAATCATGTTGTCTTGAAACTGCATGTATTTGGACAGCCAGCCCTGGAACTTGGCTGAGTTACATTCACGTTCAAGACAACTATCACATGTGGCTGAACTTTATGAAGCAGTAGCAAGAAACTCCTGATGTGCAGTATGGCTCCAGAATAACTGGATTTGTATGAATCCAGTTGGTGGGGATTAAGCTCAGTTAACAGAATGGATCACACCCTAAAATTAAGCCCAGTAAAACAAAAGCTTTGTTAAGGCACTCACCAAATTCCTTTCCATTTATTTGTAACATTGTTTTAATTATTTTCAATGGTTCTTTCTAAAGCAAATACTGTCTGCCTAAAATTACAGAACCTCCCTAGAGTAACCTTCTCCTGATGCAACCAAAATGGCATAAATAGATCAATTAATCCTGATCCATTCAAAACAGATGTCCATTGATTTGCACCATAGGGCTCCTGCCAAACAATGAAAATCCAATCTCAAATAATCTTGAAATATGTGGCACATGCAACTGGGAATTGAGATGGAAAGGCTTGTGTGACATAACCAAATCTCTCAAGATGGAGATTCATCCATGAATCAGCATCCTGCTCAGTCACTTCATGTTTTAAACACCTATTTCTGCTGGAGCTGCTCAAAGCGTGAGCGCAGCCAGGAGACGTACACTCACAAAAGGAGCAGAATGATGGAAATTTGAGGACTAAGCCAAAGGCAAGGAAATCAGACAGAAGAAACAGACTGCAGTGGGTTTTTCCACTTCCCAAACCTGCTGAAGCAGAGCCACTTTTCTCAGAGTAGAGGATTAAGAGTGCCTGGGCCAAATCACAAATCCTACTATGGCTCCTTCATGTCCTACAGCAAATTTCCCAAAGAAAATATTTGGGAACCACCTCCTGTGCTCTCCAAGTCTGGCATCTAACTTCACCTCCTGCTTGCTGAGCCCCTGCAGCACCTGTGGGTGCTCTCAGGAGTCCTTTGGAGCCTGCTCAGCTCCCTTCAGAGCATCTCTGCAGCTGCATACGACAGCTCTTCCCAGAAGAAAGTGGGATTAAACCCACACAAAGCCAAGGTCCAGCGCTGCTCTAGCAGTGTGCCAAGGAGGGCACGGAGCAGAGGGCAGGGCTCAGAGCCCGGGGCAGCACCTCCTGCAGCAGGGACACACGAGCAGAGGAGCACGAGGAGATCTCAGCGCTCGCTCTGCAGAATTCTGGCTTTGCCTGGTGAAACGAGTCCAGCGAGAGCGAGGAGCAGCAGCGAGTCAGGAACCCCAGCCCTGCTCCTGGCTCCAGCTCTCCCCTCCAAAGCCCAGAGGTTGGGAAAATCTGGGACAAGCATTTATGGGTTCGGCGCTGCAGCTGAGGAGCCGGCAGGGCGAGATCAGAACACGGCGCTTTTGGAGCTGCATCTGCAAAAGCAGTTGCTGTGGTTCTTTTTTTTTTTTTTTTTTCCTTCTCATCAACAATTTAGATGTACTAAAAACAAGGTTTTGTAAAAATAGAAGAGAAAGCCCAAATTTATCCCAAAGTGCACTTAAAGCACAATTCTTTTTCGTGTAAGGAGGATGATGTAAGTATACACAGAGGACAAATTTGACCTAAACACAGCAAATAAATGGGTGTTTTATTTCTGCTTTAAGCACTGCAATGAGCAATTAGGCTCAAAATTTCAAAGCTATTACAGTGACTATTAAAGTGACTAACTCCCACGAAAGTCAAGTGAGAGAAAAGCATAAAATCCTGAGAGACTCTGTATTTTAATGCAGATTAAATATTAACTATTGCTATCTAACAAGATTTCAGCCTGAAAATTTCACTGCAATCTCTGAAGGAAAACGGCATGGAACAATTTCAGTCACATATAAACAAAAGACTGCATTCTGCAACCCTCACTCAGGTAAAGCTCCCATTGCCTTCACCAAACAAAACCAGCAGGATCAGGTACATAAAAATAAAGCCAATTTTTCTCAAGAGCATATTTATGTGCTCAGCTGTAAGACCCTGTAGGAAAGAGTGGCATGCTCCATAATTGAGAGGTAAGTTATCTTTCATAATCTTATGCAATTTATTTCACAGTGATTAAATTAAAAATATAAGCAATGAACTTACCCAAATTCTTTGATCAGGCAATTGGAACTGGGAGCAAAATTGAAACAAAAACAACACATTATTCCTGCATTGGAATCCTTATTGCAATCAATGTACTTATTAAGATTTTATTTAAAGATACTAATTAAAATGTTTTTATGAATGATTTATTGGAGAGGGATGTTCTCTTCCTAAAAATGACAATCCTTGTAATGGCAAATTATTGTGGAATGCCATTAAATTATCCAATTTTCATAACTTTTGGGCACAGGGAGGAATTTTGCCCAGCAGGGACAGGATACAGACTTCAGGGTTTATGTCTGTAAGTTCTATTTCAGAAACCTATTAGAAAGATCCATCTGTTTGCTGTCATATTATCCAGTTAAAAAACAATAAATTCTTGATCCCTGAGATGGTAATTTTCCGGAATAAATTCAACAACACCACAAGCTTTTAGGACATGAACAATAAGTTTGTAAATATTTCAAATCCTGCCAGCAGAAAATCAAAACTCGTGGAGCACTCCCCACCTGTACTTTTACAGGGGTGAACAGGACTATAAAGGAAAAACAGCTTTTCTGGAAGCCGTTCCCCAGCCCTCCATAAATACCAAGCCAGATTCTACCTTTGCAAACAGAAGGCTGCTTTCTGTTCTATTAAAGTTTGCAAGAAAGCATTTTGACATTTACTTTTTTGACAGGACATGTGCTGGTGGTTTGGTTTTCCTTTACAACGTTCCTTGGTGCCCGTTACACTCCTGACCTCTGCATCGATCCAGCTCACACCAAGTTACAGACATCACCCCTCTCACTCAGGTAAGTGATAAAACCAAAGCCAGGCTTTGCCATGGACTCTTTATTCTGTTGCACAGTGAGAAATGTGGAGGAGGGGGCTCTGCAGAGCCAGCCCTCCCTCCTGCCCCTGGGGGCTGGCTCTGCCCCACCTGGGCTGGCCCTGCCATGGGGAGGTGGCACTTGACACCTCCTCCTCACACTGCCAGCCTTGGTGACAGCACTGGGACCTTCCTCGGGCACCAACGAGAGATTCAACAACTCCCTGGGACAAAACACAGAGAGTGGAAGCCTGGCATCATTCCCATTAGCAGGGAAATGCCCCATGTCTCTATTTCACCCACACATCCTCGCCTGACTCTCAGCTCCCCAGGTAACTCAGTCACACAAAAGAATATCCAACTACGTGAAAGGATACATAAAAGAATATCCAACTCCATAAAAGAATACATAAAAGAATATCCAACTCCTATCCAACTCAATATCCAACTCCTTTCCTGCCTGCACAACCAAACTCCAGTGAATTCTACCCCAGCAGCCCCTTTCCCACCCACTGACCACTCCACCCACCACTGGCATCAGTCCAACCTGCAGCAACATCTTCAGAACTCCCAAATCCAACATCACTGAACCACTCTGAGTGACAGCTTCTGAACAGCTAGAGAGCACCAAGCCAAATAATCCTGCTTTTTTTATCAACGCAGTATCTAAAATGGCCTCATTTAAATAATTTACTCATAATTTACAGCTCCTTAGCTGCTCTAACAGAACCATTCACTTGATGGGGAGGAACCAGCCTGTTTCACAGCAGGGACTAAAAGCAGATTGAGACCCTTTGTGCATTTGTGCATTAGTACTAGCTGCTACTAAAGGGGACTTTTCCCTTGTGTTGCCAATTGGGCAGATTTACCTTATTTAAGGTAACTCAGCAGGAGGTGTTAAGCTGCTATTAAACCTCGCACAGAAATTCTCAGTGATTTTAATACATCTTAAATTCTTACTTAATGCTTATAAATACTTACATAATGCCATAAATACTTATGGCATGTAAATACTACTAAATACTTTCATACACAATCCAACACTTTGTTCAGACATTGAAATTGGTAAGGGGTGTTTTTATATGGTGCATCTGCAACTCTATATGCTATCAGCTGCTCTTCCCAGCTCTGCAGAAGTGCCATTTTTCAGAACATATTCCATGCCAGTTAGGACATAATAACTTAGGACTTCATTAGGAAAAAAAACCAAGTGGTAATTGGGCTGTTTTGCCCAGGAATTCACAGGAACCGGAACCAGAGACAGCAGCTCATGGTTGTGTGCTTAAAATACAGGATGTGTAGAGGGTGTCATTACTAAGATGAAACAGCCCACAGTCAGCAAGGAGTTCAAATCTGTAAATACCACAGAGCATTTTATTTCAGGTGTAAAGTTTAAACCGAGATTTTTAGCAAAATCTCCTTGAGCGAGGAGGAGGAATACAAAACGAGGGTGCAGTACTGGTGAAGAAAAGCAACGTACAGTTTGCACACAAATCCTCTTCCTATGTCACATACACATCACAGTTGTTAAACTGTTTTGGGACACCCTCCTAAATGTTTTTCATCCAGGACTGTCTGTGAACAAGCGAGCAGCCTTCATAAAGTCTCTCTTCAGGACTGGAGGAGCAGGGGTCCTGCACACACTGCACACTTTGCAGCCCACAGCAGCTACCAAAGAAACTGTGCAGCATTTGCACTATGAGGCTTGGAAACAACAGGTGGAAACTTTTCTCTCTTTTATGAGAGTCCTTAAACAAAATAAAATCCCTTTTAAAGTGGGATGCTCAGCTATTCTGCCTTACTGTGAATGTCAATACTGACCCTCCTTGCTCAGAGCACACGAGAGTACTGAAGATATGAGTGGCTGCAAATGTTGGTAGCTACGTTATGGCTTTGGAGGAAAATGATTCTAAAAGACACACTCAGTTCGAATCTGGCTTCCTCTATAATCAAAACATGTTGTTTCATCTACAAAACATCAAGAAGCTCAGAACAATGCTTACGCTTTTCCACCACAATGGTCCAGCAAAAACTGTGTGTTTTAGGAAATCCAAAAATGACTAAGACTGCATTCATTTCTCTGCACCTGCTTTGAAGCATCAACAGGCTTGTTTACAGCATCAAAATTCCCAAAATACTTACTTGTGGATGAAACAAGAATCCCGGGGAAGGTCTCAAGTATTTCTCTTTTAAAGCTTCCAGTGGGTCAGTTAGCTTTCTTTTTTCTACTCTGTAAATGTTAAAATTAGATTTGCTTGTGATGAGTCAGTCTCAAGATATTAATAATCATACAGCTACTCAGGTTTAAAACAGGCAATTACACATCAAGCAATTTGTTTCTAGGAGATAACAGTAAAAGATAAGGGAGGAGCTCAAGACTTGATTCCCACACACAGCTCATTACTGCCAGGGTGGGGCTGGGAATCACCTTTACAGTAGATTATACCATTTAATTGGGGAATATTCCCATTTCAAAAGGTTGATAACCACTGTAATAGGAACCAGTGACTAACTACCAAGCACTTTTAAAAAGAAATAAGACAACTGAACACACTCAGCACTAAGAGGAGAGGAATTCAGGGTCCCTTGAGCAATGGGTCCCTTGCCATCTGTCGAGACACAACATCACAGCCAGCACCCTGGAAACCTCCCCTGTGCACAGCCAAGGCCAAGCAGGGCAAGAAAGGTGAGCTTGTAGGAACACAGTGAATCTGAGGTGCCAGCAGCAAATCCTGCAATTCACTCGTGGCAGCAAACCCCAGCGTGGACAATTCAGAAACAGTGTGGAAATTTGAGGATTTTGCTTTTCCTGTTACTGATGTGCATGGTCTCATGGATGAATTGTGTTGTCCACGTGTAGAGGTAACTCATGGCAAAGGAAGGCTCAGTAAAACTGCCAGAATTTGTACATATTTCATTAAAATCATAGACATGTGGGCTCACAGAATGGCTTGATTTGGAAAGGACCCTAAAGATCATCTTGTTCCAACCCCTCTGCCCTGGGCAGGGGAATGTGCAATGCAATTTAATTAGTTGGTAATGCAGGGCCATAAAACACGGATCATTATTTCCGCTGCTTCAGGCATTTTAAGTGAATATGACGCAAAGAAAACTTATGGTCTAACACAGATATCAATCTGGCATGAATAAAACCATCTCACTAAATAGCATCATATCCTGTTTCTTCATAACGCAGACTTCTTGTCTTATGCACCAGCACTCTCCAAAAACTTTGCCCACAGCATTTCTTTTTCAGATAAAGTAATAAATTAGCATAATTTACATGGCAGTATCGGGTTTTTTTATAACAAGAGGCTATAAAATCAGTCATTTATATTACAGACTAATATTTTTATGGCTAATATTTCTCTAAACTAATTTAGAGGTGCATGACTTTGACTTGCTAGATATATAAGTGCACAAAGGGCAAAGGGGGGCTGACACACACAGGATGCAGGTGAAATTCACATCCCATTGGGATCCTTCTCAGTTCTGCTGGGAAACACCAGAAGGTCTGGATTTTACCACTGGTTTTTAAAATCTCAGCTCACTGACAGTGTGCACCTTTCAAAGCCAACAATGCTCCCACTGATGTCACAAGGCAGACCATGGATGGGGATCTGCACAGCCTGGTGGAGTGGGAGGTGTCCTTGCCCATGGCAGGGGGTTGGAATGAGATGAGCTTTTTAAGGCCCCTTCCAACCCAAGCTTTTCTGTGATGATTCTATGACTCAGGAGCCCACTGGTGAGGCTTTGTACACACAGGGATGCTGTGCCTTCACTTCTATGAACAAAATGCCTGAAGAAATCAACCCAGTACTCAAATAATGGCAAAAAAGGGCAGAAATCATTTTCAGTTTCCTTGCTTTTAACACATCTTAGAGCCAATGTGTTTCTTTGCTGTACTTGTGACAACTCCTCTTGAATTCAAGAGGAGCTGGAAAAGTAGAGTACAAGGGGTACTGTCATCTCCAGGGGAAGCCAGAGGAGGCAGCTCAATTTCCTTGCTTTTAATACATCTTAGGGCTAATGTGTTTCTTTGCTGTGCTTGTGAGAAACTCCTCTTGAATTCAAGAGGAGCGGGAAAAGTAGAGTACAAGGGGTACTGTCATCTCCAGGGGAAGCCAGAGGAGGCAGAATTTTGCAAGAAAATGAATTTCGGGCAAATCAGTGACATCAAATACAGATCAAATAACAAACTTTCAATACTGATGCCAACTCAGAGAACATATTCAACCTCTGCATGAAAAGCTATGCAGGTTACATAAAAGACTCATGGCAACAAGGACTTGCTGATTGCAGCATTGCCAGTCCCGTGGCTCACTTGGAGCAGCTGGGATGTGAGAAGAGACGTACAGGTCACCTGGGCTCCCATGCCCAGGCAGTGCAATGGCACCTCCAGGGACACTGGACAGGGGACAGCCCTGGCAGACCTGGCTGCCTGCACCAAAGGATGCTGGAAGGCAGCAGAGAGTGCTTTACCTGTATATGGGATCCATAAAGAACGGGGTGGGCCTGGCGTGCTGCAAAGAGGACTCTGAAGCTTTCCTCTGCTCGAGGTCTCCTCCTTTCTTCTCTCCAAAGACGTGGTTTTTCCGAGGCTCAGCCTGCCTTGTGCTGCTGGCTCGGCTTCGGCTGCCCATGCTGAGATCCAGAGGCTGGTCCTGGCTGGATGCAGAGGGGGCTGCTGGCTTTGAGGGGATGGGAGTAAGTGGCTTCTCCTCCTTACGTTTTATGGTGAGGTCAAAGGGAGACTCAGAGCTTCCCTTTGGGATCTTCTTAATTTCACTGGGTGATTGGGGCTCCACTTTCAAGGGTAACGGTCTCAAGTCTCTATCAGGAAATGGATACATTGATTGAGAGAATGCTGGAAAAAACGGGAGGGGAAACATGGAAGGGTAAGGTAAGGCTCCGACTTTTTTGTCTTGCAGCCCCACAAGTCCTGTTGAACCAAAGTACTTTTCAGCAATAGAAGCAATAGCCTTTATAGAATCATTCACCGCTCCTGACACCGCAGTCTGCTCCTCTAAGGATGGTGAGAAAATGGAATGATTGCTGTGGTCTTTCTTATTATTTATTGACGCCAGGCTCTGCAGAGAGCTTACTTTGTCTTTGAACATTTTACCATTTTCTTTAAATTTCTCTTTCTCACTTTCAATGTCACTTTCCAGATCAGAGCCCGAGGTGGTTTCCAGGTCACTGCCACTGGGGGTACTGACATCGTCAAGGTCAAGGTCACTACTCTCTGACTGGTCACTGAGTTTCTCATGTGGCCTCTCTTCAGAGGACCCTTCTGGTTGAAGCTCCACTGGCTTATTCTCCCCTACTGATGGTTGTTTATTTAGTGCCTTCAAAATATCCTGGGTGGCTGGCAGTATCTGAGGATTTGTCATGAGGGGACTTTGGCTTTTGTTTGTCTGATCTGTGCTCGGAAGTCCTTTAACAGGAGAACTAGTAGGTAGCAAAGGTGGCCTGTGGTACAAGCCTGAAGGAAACAGACCGGGGAAGCTAAAAGAAAATCCAGGAGCTGTTGGAAAGGTAAGACCAGCAGGATGCCTATTGGCTCCAAAATAGTCAGCAAGGCCCGGATTTGCATGATTCATATTAACCATGGACGTTTTATCCATAGCTGGGGTTCCAGGAAGAGAAATGCCTTGGCCAAAAAATCCTCCTGCTGCAAAATGGTTCTTGCCCTCACAAAATCTCCTGTGTTTATTTAAGGAAGACGTAGTGCTGAACATTTGTCCACAGTCTTTGCACTTGATTTGGGTTCTGCAATCAGCATGCATGCGCTTATGACGACAAAGGTTTGAAAACTGAGTATAGGATTTATGGCAGACCTCACCTGTATGTAAACAACAACAACAACACATCTCAGGCTTTGTGGTAATTGCCCCCACCCTCAAAGTTGTGCAAATAACACCATTTTTTACCCATCAAAAGTCAATGAGGAAGCCACAGGGAGAGGTCTAGGTGCACAAATGCATAAAAACAACTGTACTGTCCAAAGTAAGGCATCTGAGCAGACAAATGTCAGAAGACAGCACCAAAACCCGCTCCAACCAAGCAGAAAACGTCTGGAATCACTAAAAGACACACTCTCCTCATTCAGTAGCATTATTCCACGTTGCATTAGCCCCCAGAGCCCCCCAGGAGCCACGACCCCGTGCTGTGACCCGACATGAACCCACGGCGCTCCTGTGTGAGAGCACAGGTGTCTTCAAATGGCATCCATTTATGTCACCATTCCCATGTGGAAATGAATCATTAAAATAAATATTTGCAGCACCAGACAGAGATGAAGCTGCCTCACAGAGCTTTCACTCTGCAAGAATAGGAAAAAGGTGAAGGAGGAGACAACCAGGTATTTCCTATTTCCAAGTATAAATGTAACAAACATTTTTTTCTACTTACAATGAAAAATTTAATCTCATGGAAGTCCAGGCTGAAACCTGGAAAACCTCAGTACTTTCATATGTCCAATGCATTTCTATTCATGCAATGCATACAGTGCTCACAGGTGCCTGTAACTCTAAATTCCACATCTTAACTTTCCTAGTCTTAACATTGCTTGTTTGCCTCTTGCATATGACAAGATAGACCACATTTCAACAACAATTTCCTTTAAGAATGAAACTCTCTTTATTTGCATGTCTGATGCTTAGTAAGAGCCTGATGAATTTCCTTTCAGTTTTGAGATGAGAATGATTTCAGTCTCACAAATGCAGCATTTGGGAGAAAGCCTGGGAACACACAGGGGAGCAGATCTGCTGCGAGGTCAGGGCCTGATCTAGCCTGTGACACTCTGCACGTTGGAGCTCAGCTTCCAGCAACCTTCCACAGTGGCAGGAGGCTGGAAGTGGTCCCAGTGGTGCAGAGTGAGACACTACAGAGTCAATCACGTCACTGAGACAAACAGGATTTTGCAGGCTCCTGGTTTTCTGGCTGCTACAAACCTTAGGGAGCAAAGTGGGCAGCGACCAAGTTAAGAGTCTGTAAGTAAAAGTGGGGTTTGGAAGAGGGCAATGCTTAGTTCCCCAGTGCCTTCTTGGCATCCTTTGGATGAGCAGGAGCATCAGGCAAGCCCCAGGGCTGTGCTGTTCCTTGTGCTTTTCATTATGCCAAAATTTGTCTGTACCTCTGCACTACCTTGCTTCTAACAGTGTCTGCTCCAGACTTGTTTGAAAAAAAGGCAGCACCACTATCATCAAGCACTGTTATCCCTGCAATAAATCCTTTTTCCTTTTTTTTTTCCCAGCCAGGAAAAAGCATGTGGCCACTTTATTTTTTATTTAATTTCTGTTCTATCATAAACTCTCATCTTTCACACATCAAAGCCGCGCAACAATGCGCATTGTGTATTCCGAGGCCTTTTTAACAATCATTTTCATGATTCGAGACAGTCTGACATAATTTACAATGGCTCTATTTTAAGCCTGCAGAGGAAACTGAATTGAATGTATCCCATCCTGCACTCTTGGTTCCCATGAACTGCAATCACGTCCTCTAACTTCCACTCGCACCGGGGCCCGCGCTAACCTTCCTGCTCCTCCAAACCCCTGCCCTTGAGAAACTCCACCACTTGTTGTCATCTCCTAACTGTTTACCTCTTCAGCAGCCTGCTCCATATCTCACCAACAATGCTCCCATTGTTCCCGGGCCTGATTCTGCCCCATGCACCCGTTTTTTTCCCCTGTTCACATCCCGCACTGACAGATATCCCCGGGACAATTCGTGGGGTAAACGGTGCAGGATTGGACCCAAACACAGGAAATTTGCAGTGTGGTAATTCAGGAAGGAGGTTTGTTTCTGTGTATCAGTTACTGTTCCTGCTGGAAATCTTCATTCACAAGGAAAGGCAAGAAAGAAGAGAGAGAAAATCAAAAATCAAGCAAAAAAAAAAAATGGAAGAGAAAGAAATAAGAGAGACAAGAAAGATGAGAAAAGATTATTCAAGTTTCTTGAAAATGCTTGGTTTTCTCTTGTTAAGTAGTTTATGTCCTTTTGAAAAATAATTTATTTACCTATTTAACATAGATATATTTTTTATTTAATACAGAATTATTTATCATTCATTTTTGGTCTGATTTTTCTGCAATTTCTTCCTATTTTTAACTTAATTGCAGGCATTAGACTTCTGTTCCACAGTCCAGGGTACAGAATCAGGCCCCTTACCTTCACTGTTGACGCTTTACACAGTAATTTCCCCCAGTTCTCATGACACTAAGCACAGAAACCAAAATTAAACTGACCCAAATGGTGACTTGAGTGTTGCATCCATAAGTTCAAACAAGATGGATCTTATGCAGTTACTCCTCTCCCACGTATAAAGCAGGATAGACCATATGTATTTTTCCAGAAAAAAAAAAAATCTCAAATGCATGCATTTCTAATTATAGGCTATCGTAGAATTAAAAAGAAATCATGTTTTATGAACTTTTGATCTTCTACCAGGTTGCATTGAGGTCCTGCTTCTTATTCACATGGCTTTATTAAAGATAAGGCTTTGATCGGGTTGGTTGGAGTGGCAAAGGATGGAAAAGAGATTGGCACAGATTAGGTCTTCCTAAAATCTGGAAAGTTCTCCCTTAAAGAACAGTGGTACATTATTAAGCTATTATTCTCCATTAATATTTCCAAAGTCAACAGAATCAAGAAATATTCTACTCTAGAGAAAAGCAAAAATATGCACTTAAAATTTTAAGATATCCTTACAGGCTATTAAGAGAGATGCAAATTAATAATTTGACTAAATGCATTTTATCTCAGTTTTTAAACTAAATTCAATCAATAATGCCAATACCATTAAAATATGTAAATATTTATTAATATAATCTCAGCAAACAATTAACAGCTGTACCAACAATTTACCTTTTCGAGCATTGAAATTACTTAAAACTATTTAATGAGGTGCTGCTTGCTCAAGGTGTCTCTTGCATTCAACAGGCATTCTATTTAATTTTTAGGGCTGGCAAAGAGATTTTGTGCCCAGGTGGCAGCCCTTGCTCCCTGGAGTACTCTCGCTCTTGGGCAGTGTCACCTGAAGCCTGGGTGTGCCACAGCATCAGTGACAGGCACACCCAGTGCCACAGGGACTCTGGAGGAGACTCTGTGTCTAAACTGACTGTGTCACCTCCATGGATATTCCCAAGGACTCCTCAGATAAATTTGTGTTGGAAGTTCTACCTCCTTTTCATCACATGACTTAAACTTTGTAGATGGGGGGTGGTTATCAACTTTAATTGTTTCCATGTATGAAAGCAACAGAAGCTGGGTTTGATTTCTGCTGTTACAGCTTATTACACCCTTTAAATCTCACTGCCATATTTTTAAGCAACTAATTTGTAAGAGAAGCTCCCCTCCTTGCAGCTTTTACTGCTCTACAGACCCCAGGTTTAACACAAACACCCAAATATTGCAAAAAATTAATCTCGTGTGTACGCACTCTGCACGGTGATTGTCTCTGGACCCCAAATTAGCCAGCAGTTAAGCGTGCATATTTTCTGCTTATTAAAAAAATTACTGTAAGTACTATTTAGAATATGTTCAGCCTATTGTGGCATGTGGTTTCTATTTGGGGAGGCTGGAGATTCTGCGAAGGCAGTGAGTAATTACCTTAGTGTTGGTGAGTTTTCACTCAAGCTTGGGCGGCACACTGTAATGAGAGACAGTTGCCATAAACAGACTGGTACGAGTAAATCATGGTGTGTGGCCTTCTGCTGGAAAGCAGATATCTGCTCTAGGTGACCCTACCTCACTCTCACAGCCCAGCAAAGCCCACCAAACATGTGGTCTCCAAACCTTTTTCTTCTGCAATTACACGGCTGTTATCCGTAGGTTGCTCCATGGCGTTTCATCCCTCACGCCACATGTGAAGAATACCAGTTTTTGTTTTGATTTATCAGGAGAAACAGCAACAAAAAAGCATTTGAGAGATTATTTCATTCATGAGGGGTTCCACTTAGAGACTTCTATGTAGGATGTTGCAATAGGCCTACCTGAGGAGTCCCTACCTAACCAGAAGTTAGCTTCCTAATTAAGTTTAATCATTTAATCTGCAATCAGCTTTAAAAATTATTAATGACATTTAATATTGGATCTATCTATACATGTTCTCAATGAAGGAGTCCAAACTAAAATTATTACTAATGCAATGGCAGGTTACAGATTTTGCACAAATGAGTTGTTTAAGCCAATACTCCTCCTCTTGAGGAAATATATTAGTTTGTGGCCAATGCTTTTCACAGGCGTGGTGCAGATATTTTGGTAAATTATTGTTGAGAGCAGCAAAAGATTGAGAGGTTTAGCAGACAAGTAGGGGAGATGGTCAAGGTACCTTTCAACTCACAGCAGGTGCCTGAAAAGGCTGTGGTGGAGAGTAGCACTACCAACAACATTTTAAAATATTTTCTGCCTCTGCTTCCCTGATGAAAGGGAGGGAAAGGAATCTGCATCCTTCCCAAGCTCAGCAGCAAATTCAACCTGAGGATCCCATTTAAGGCAAGTTTTATTGCTGGAGAAGCTGTTAGTGAAGATCTAACAGCTCAACTCAGTCCTTAAACTTGGGGCATGCTTGAGGAAGGTGGCAAGATGAACCTCACTGCCTCTGAGATTTGTTTTCCAAATCCAGCAAAAGTCATGGCATCTGCTGTGGAGACTCTGCAGCCCAAAATCTGCTCCTAAAGCAGGAGGAGAGCAGCCAGCTCAGCATGGTGCAGAGCAATGAGGCTGCAGCCACCAAGCCTGGTCTGGCTAAATCCCACTCCTCACTTTGCATCTGTGCATGGAAAAACATCCCCAGGAAAACAGGTACATTTACACAGCACACAGTGTCTGTCTGAAAAGGAAAATCACATGAAAATAACTCCTTGAACTGGACCACAAATTACCCAGAACTCATTCAGTAACTCCCAGCCCTTGTGGCACGGGTGAGGAGCTCAAAGGGAGCAGAACACAACCTCCTGCTTCCAGACTGCGCTGCTTCACGGCAACAGAAACAACACTTAATCAAAGACGTTTAGTTGAAGACTTACATATAAAAGGTTTGACACTGCTGTGGATGTGTTTATGCTGTTTGAGGCCTGAAGAAGTGGCAAAGGTTTTGCCACACTCTGGACAAGCGTGAGCACGAGCCCCCACATGCTGGGAACGAATGTGCCTCTGAAGGTTGCTGGGGTCCGTGAAAACCTGCTAGGAAATGAGTACTGATTAACCAAGAAACTTGACTGTGGAAGAAGCCAGTTATTACAAGAGTCTTTTAAAATTCAAACCTTGGAGCTATTTCTGGGAGTATTCTAAGGTTAAAACCCTTGCTAAAGGCCAGAAATGGGAGCTGTGCCTGCAGGAAGGGGCCTCAGTTTCCCTGGATCACCCAAGTATTGTGTGGGTCTGTTCATCGCTTTGCAGCAGAAACATTTGACTTTGCTGTTAGAAATTGCACATTTGAGGGTACAGATTTAGGGGAAATGAGTGAAAATGTGGCTGCTTGAAACCTCTAAGCGTTATTGCAATAGAAATACTTTATACTGACACCTGAGTGTGTGACAAGTAATCCTGTGCACAACTCAGAGCTAGAAACATCTTACAAGTGTCAGCTCAATATGAAATTCCCAATATTGAAGCAAATCTACTTAATAACAATTAAGTCCTCATGAAAAAAAGGCCAAGCTTTGGAAATCTGATAAAAAGTAAATGCAGAGTACCACATACTATACAAATAATTCCCACAGCAAGCCCAGTGCTGGGAAGTGATGGAGATGCTTTAGAGATGAGAGCTGTACTCAGTGCAGCTGGAGTGCAGTTCTGTTACTTATTTTTGATTTATATTGCAGTAGTGTTCTGAAGTTTCTGGTCCCAGCAGCTGGCACAGAGACCAGGGAATCCTCTGCCCTGTGTTTCCCTGGGGGTTCTTGCCCCTCACTGACCCTCTTACACCCCACCAAACTTTGCAAGGAGCCAAGACCTGAGCTCAAGAATGCTCAGCATCCTCCAATGGTGCCCATTTCAGACTCCACAGCATTTCCAAATCAAAAAGGAAATAAAAAGAATGTATTTTCAAAGTAGAAATTAAAACCCTTGAGAAACCACGTGGAGCACGGCAGAAGCCCTATGCCCTCCTGCATCCCAGCCTGGGGAACCCTCACTTCCAGGCTCCCCTGCATCCAGCAGCACAAGAAGTGCCAGGCAGCCTAAAAATTCACTGTACCTTGGCACAGTTCTCACACTCGTAGTGCTTCCCGCTGTCGTGTGACATTTGGTGACGTATCAAGTTGGACTTCCAGTTAAAAGCTTTGGGGCACTGGTCACACTTGTACTCCCTCTCCTCACTGTGTGACAGCATGTGCTTCTCCAGGCTGTGGAAACAGGAACAGGGCTCAGTGAGACGTGGATTTATAGGAAGAGGAGAGAGCAGAGCACATAGTTACAGCCAAAAGAAAGAAAATTAAAAAGCCCCAACAGCCCAGTCCTGACAGAAATAAGTCCTGTGAGTTTCAGGCTCACCCCAGCCAGGAGGCAGAACTCCTCTCCCCACCAGAATAACACATCCTCTCATGTTTTGCCAGGCCACTTGCAAATGCTCCAGGAGATGCTGCTGCCATCGCTCCCCAAGGAGATTATTTCATACACCTCTCACTATTTCACTCTGGTAATTCTTCCCTGCAGTCTGAATTATTTCTGCCTTATGACTTTCCCTCTAAACACACCTTGGATGCCACCACCTGCTGTAAATCCACTCCTTTGATGGGAGTCATTTTTTCTTACAGCAGGAATAGATGAGGAATAACTCCTCTGGAGTAGGACAGGATGAGTTCAAGAAGCCTCTAGGTAAGGTACACCACAACTGAAGTTATTCTTGATTATTATTAACGGTGTGCAATTGTGTGGTTGTTCAGTCATTCATTTCTTAGTGGTTTACTCAGTCTATTATTAGGATATTCAATGTCCACCTAAATTCTGTCGCACATCTTTAAATTAAATCTTGTCTCTGAATTTTTATCATTCATTTGTAGCAAATATATATTTTTAAACAGCTGTATTGCTTGGTCACACAAACAGTCATTACTCGCACCACTGCTTGAGGGAAGATCACTACATAATGCAAGAGTGGATTCATAGAAAACCCACTGGAAAGTGGGAATTTTAGCCTGGGATGCCCAAACTGTTTTCACATGAAGTTCCCACTGACCTCTGCTGAATCAGTGACCAAACCTGCTGGGGTTACAGCCTTGTTTGGGTTGTGCAGCCCAAACAGCAACCTCCATTCTCAGCCACAGGCAATGGAAATGCTTTCACTCTGCAGATGCTCTTACTTCTACCCCTCTTCTTCTTTTGTGGGGGAAAAAACAATTCTGGCTTCTCTTCCTAATATTTTTATAACAATTGACTTTCCATCATGTAAACAAATTTGCCGTAAGACCCAAAGAGATTCTTGTTCCTGGTGTGGCACCAGCTCCCAGACTGGGACATCAGCACTGGGCACTCTTGGACCCAACACCCCCACCTTCCTGCTCAGCTATTTCTCCATCTAATTAGTCACACCCTCAAGCACAGCTCATCTGGGCCCTTTGTTTTATGTAATCTGGATATAGCACACTTTGGCACCTTTTGCATTGAACTGTCTGTGTGGTGTATGAGCCTTTCAATAATTCAGAAGTTCAGAGAATGGCTGCATTCACTCTCATTTTTCACTCTTTCTCACAGTACTGCCCATCTATTTATGATGACTCGTTCTTTGTTTTCTGCCTTTTCTCTTCAATATTTAATACTTTAAGCTAAATTTACATTTCCTCAATGATTCCCATATGTTAGATATCGTCCTCTCACTCGCAGGGAGAAAAGAACTTTAACACTGAATAACTCCCAACATGCAAAAACCTCACAGACCAGAGTCCTGCCTCACCCAGGCAATTCTTCTGACTCGATCTGCCTCCATCAGCCCCTTGGAACCAATCCCTGAGACTGAAAATCAGACACGTGGAACACCCAACATCAGCCAGTGAACAAGACCACCACAGAACCTGCCCCACTCAACCACCTTTTAAGCACCTTCTCCTACCTTTGTAAGTCTGGGAAGACTTGGTCACACTCCTTACACTCCTGGATTTCGTGCACGTCCTGAAGGTCGTTCTCGTTCTCCAGCTTCTTCTGGAAGTCCTCCTCCACCATGGAGAAGGCGGAGTGAGGTGTGCTGCAGGGGAACTTCTGGTGGTCCACCAGCTCAGCCTTGGACTCAAAGAGCTGGTCACAGTCCTCGCAGCGGTACTGGCGCTCCTCTGCAACACACAGGGGTGGGCACAGGGACACCAGCTCAGTTTTCACTCACCTTTAACCACCACCCCACCAGAAGCTGGATGATGGTGTGGTTAACGAATTGCTCCTCAATAAAAAAAAAAAAAAAAAAAAAAAAAAACTCAAAAGAAAGAAGGATTCCTAAGAATGTTTTATAATAAGGCTTTGATTCTCTCTTAACTGCCTGGGTGATATCCAACAGGAATCCCTAACACTGGCTTAGGACAAAAGTTTAAATACCAAGGACAAGTGTTTAAATGCCATCCTAAATGGAATTATACAGGGTCTAACATGGATATCCAGCAGAGGCTGCCAGTCTGTGCATTTCTCAATGAAAGGGACTGACTCAGACACAAACACCAGCATCTAAAATAGCCAAAAGGGTGTTTAGAGGTTTTTAAGGACTGTTAATTTTTATCAGTCCTTCTGTAGCACCCAGCCCTGCTCAAAGTAAGCCAGAGATGCATGAAGTTAAATTCTTTGCTTTGAATTCCAAAAAACTGGTCATAATTTCTTGCTGGAAAGTGTAGAGTATCAGCAAAGTGTTTGGAGTGAGTACTGCATTCCCTTAACTAGCAATTCCTGCAAAAGAATACATTAGCTGAAGAAAATCCCCAAAAAACAAACTTGGAGAACAGCATCCCACAATGGGGTTTTTTTCTGCTGTATTTTCTAGTGTTGGTCCATACAAGGAGCCAGACACCCTGGTTTGGTTCCAGATATAAATGCCCTGAGGCTCTGAGTCAGAAAGGCACTGGCTGGAATCCCCAATGAATGTTCTTGGTTGCTACTTGACAGTTGAGCTGATCCAGAGAAAGTGTCATGGGGCTCTGCTCTTGGCCATCCACGAGCAACACTTTGGCTCAGCCTGCTTCTAAATTAGCCCTGTGGGACATGATCCTGCATGTGACTGCAGAGATCTCCTCTGTGTCATTTGTACAATAGCTACTTGACCATGGGGACTAGGCAGGGAGAAGAGTCTGCGGGACAGGGGGACACCTTCAGCAGTAACTCAACAAAGATATCACTGGGGGAAAAAACCAGCACAAAACCTAATGGGAATGAAGGTATAATCCCCACTTTTTTCTTAAGAGAACAAGAATGTACAAGCAGTTACAAGAAAGGGGAAGGCTTGATAATTTCTGCCCTGCTCATTGTCCCTGAATCCCTGAAAATTTGTAAAATGTCCCTCTGGGCATAAACTGCAATATGCTGGGCATTAAGCAGATATCCCACACCCAGTCCCCACTGTGGCTGATAACCCACTGCCCAACAGGCAGCACAGCTGAAGGAGATTTTGGGGATTGGGGGACAAATCTAAAGCAACAACTCAGGAGTTTGAGAGGAAGAATATGTGTGTGGGATGAGTAAAGGACAAGTGTGAGGAGTAAGAAAAGCTGCGATGTCCTCAGAAGTGACAGCAAAATTGACAACCTCAGATTTCCTCTTTTCAAGGTCACAGTTGTTTGGCTAAATGACAAAAAATAATCTATAACCAGGGCCCATATGTGTCCTGCAGGAGCAGCACAGTCTTGAGGACATGGACTGCTGTTCTTCTTTTGCAACCCCACAAAAAAATCAAGTTTCAATCAGGAACAGAAAGGCAGAAGATGGACAAATGCAACGACAGTCCAGCTCTCCTCTCTGGCTGCAGTGAAGCCATCCTAGGTTTCAACAGAAGAAGAAGTCTTCCTAAATTCTGGGTTAATTTCAGTGATACTTTCTGCCAGATGAAAGAGTAAGAAGAGGCTAACCGTGGATGTCCGGAGCCATTGTTTCATGTGAATAATCTTCACTCTTCATGAACAGTAAGAGCTCCTCTCCTGGTTCAATATCTGCTACCACTCTGTAGAATATCTGGGGGAAAAAAATAGAAAGAAAAAGCAAGGTAAGCACCACAACAGGCAAAGAAGCACCAACCCCTGCTGGTGAGTGTGGCAGACCTCGTGGCCAGAGCCTACCCCCTCATGATGATCATGGTAAGTCTGCTCCATTCCAGCCCAAAAGTCGTTGTGTTTTGGGCTCTGTGAGAATAAAAAGGACAGCTTTCAACAGCCTCTGCTGCAAAATGAGCTGTGTGATGACTGCAGATATCACCAGCAACTTGTCTGCTGAGTTATACCAAACCAAAGTACAGAGCAGCCATAAAACACATCCCTGAGTTATCCTGGTAAGAGAAGGAACTCCTGTTACACTGGGAAAAGGTACTAAAGTAACTTTAATGCTTGGACTCAATTATTGTAGACGTCTTTTCTGACCTTGATGTTTCTATAATTCTAAAGCAGACACGAGGAGATGCTGCTGGTTAAGTCATAGGCATCCAGCCCTCCACTCCAACCATCCACATAGTCCAAAAAAGCTGTGAGGAGAGAAGCTTGCAAGAACCAGTGCACCTGGCTATTCCTTAGCTTCAAAGGGAAAATACAGTCCTGGAGGAAGAAACACCATGAGCAGCCAAAGCTGCTGGTGGTGGCCCTGGCTGGTACCACCTTGGCCCCTCATACAGGTGATGCTGGGCTGTGGGAAAGAGCCCTTTGGGGTGGCAGGAGGCTGTGGGGGAGGGCAAAGGGGACACCCTCCCTTGGGTCCATGCACCAGAGAAGCACACGCCAGCACCACCAGACTCTGCTGAAAGGAAATTCCCAAAATCCATCTGGCTGCTTTCTGTCTCAGCTGGAAATGTGAAGAGCACTAAAAAGCTCCATGAAGCAGCTCAAATAAATATTAGTAACTTCCTCGGGCCTTGTTAAACAAAACCACATGACAGCTATGTTTCCTATGTTAAAAAATGATGCCTTCGCTTTTTCTCAGTATTTTTAAAAGGTTTGCTCCCAAACTCTCAACGCTCATTGCAGTGTACGGGGAGAGAGGCAACAAATCACCTCCAGGGATCCAAGTCCCACAAATAAGTTTGTCACAGGCAGGGACAGGTGTCTGGAGGTTCGTGGGTACCTTCCCCACTGGGTCACACGAGGACTGTCACCCAGGGTGCTGCTGTCCCTGCCCAGGCACACACAGAGCATCGCCCACCGGCAGCCAGCACATACCCGTGTCCTCCAGGAGGTGGCCGTACAGCCTAATCCTTTCTGCCTGCACGAGCCATGCCCACTAAATGGGCTAAATACCAAAAATATCGAATTTGGATGCATTTCCTCAGATCTGGAGGGTTTTTTTCCAAGCCATGCCCACTAAATGGGATAAATACCAAAAAAATATCGAATTTGGATGCATTTCCTCAGATCTGGAGGGTTTTTTTCCTGCAGTTTGTCCCAAAAGCCGCTCCAGAGGACAGGGTAGGGAGTGGCAGTGGAGGCTGCTCATCCCACACCCCGGGGCTCACCCCTCACCAGCTGACAGAAGTGCTGGCAAAACGCATCAGGCACGAGGTACCAGTGCCACAACCCCCTGCTTGTGGCCAATTTTCCCCATAAAAAACAGGAGAAGGGGTTTATGGGCAGTGTGATCCTCCCTCCCTCCTCGAACCACCAGCCTGGGCTGTTTGGGCTTCCCATTTGTATCTCTGGTCGAGGGGATTTCAAACTCCACCGAGCGTTACGGAGGCCAAGAGAGCCTGGCAGTGTCCTGTGAATATCCCTTCATGCAGCCAGGCAAGTATTTGGTACCACAATCCCCTGAGGATCCAATGGTGCTGTCAGTGCCAAAGGATACAGGGCTGCCTGGTGGGCTTCAGCGTTCTGGGGCTGCACTGAGGCAACACAGCTCATCCCATCAAAGGCCAAACCACATTTAAATGGAGCCAGCTTTTGCCTCCTGCAAATAAACCCAGTGACAGTGCCACATCCAGTGAATATTTGCTGCAAGCAATACTTGGTTTTCCCTTTGTTACGACGGACGTATTGAAAAGCAGATTTTTAATTCCACAAGTGTAACGGCCTCTGCACATCTGAGAGGTAAGCTGCAGTTGGATCTGTGGAAGATAGGCCCAGTTGCTGGCTGGTTTGGGGTGAAAATAATGTGTGGAATAATGACATGTGCACACTGACTGAAGAGACTTCTGGAGACCTCCATCTTGGGGTGGAAGCAGAAGGACAGGACACAGAAGGAGCAGCACACAGCCAGGAGACAGAAGGACTTCCACCATCCCAGAGGGACTGTGCCAAAGCTTCTGCTCTGCCCAGGACTTGCTTCTTCTCACAGGTTTTGTTTCCCAGTCAGGTAAACACCGCTGTTCTTCCTGGGATGGTTTTGTACCCACACCAAGGAGCGAAAAAAAACCACAGCAGAGCCTTCTCCGGTGTTTTCCCTGTCCCATCACAGGTGTCTGGACAGACCTTTTCACCTCTCAGCACAGAGGGAGGACACATGGACTGGGGCATAAAGAGGGTCTTGTTCACAGGCGCTGTGCTGGGGAGCATCGCTTCTCTGGGGGCAGCCCAGGACGGTGCAGCATCTTTCCTGCAGCTGTGGGACACAGCCCCGAGCAGGAGCAGACTCTGCAGCCAGCTGTCTTGTCTGCACTGGTATTCAAAAATCCAAAACTGATCCAGCTACCCACCAGAAACTGTCTGGCCAGCCTCTCTGTCCCTCAGCAGGGAAACAAGATGAGTGTTTCAAAAAACTCAATTTTTTAAGATGAGCAATGCTTCTTTACTTTGCATCTTGCTCCTAACATTCTCCAAAAAAAAGACTGAGTGACAGATTTCCAGCTCTGGTATTTTCACATCCCTAGAGCCTTAACTTTAATTATTATTAAAAATAATTTTTAAAAATTCTATATATACAGAAAAAATTCACCTAACCCTTTATACATAAATTTACATTGCCGTGAGAATCTAAAATAAAACATATTTAAGTTTAAACCAAAACGATCATGCAAGTAAATTTATTCTGATTTTAAGAGCTGTCCTTATTTCTTCTCATTAATAGCTTTCTTTTCCACACTCTTCCCACCTAAAACCTCCTGGAATTACCCTGTCTGGGAAAAAGTGAGAAGCCAACTGTTGAAATGAACCACATTGCCTGAATTTTGAGACAGCAGCAGATGACCAAGGGCAGGCAGTGGGTCCTGTAACCCCTAGATGGGGAACCTCACAAACTCCCCCCAGCTCTACAGGTATCCCTTGGGCTGCCTGTGTTTTGCAGGAACAGCACCTCTACCACGGGCAGTACATTTTGTATTAGGAAATGCTATCATAAAATAAGTGGTTTTTTCAATTGCAAAGCTTGAAGATTTCTGGCACACAGTCCTGACTTTACTGTAATTAATGAAAGGTTTCAATTTTCTAGCTATTATTTCTCCAGCTGACTGATGCTGCTCCATTAACCAACTTTTTTGGGTTAACCTGCACTGAGGTCTGCTTGAGAACAAGTCAAGGAAGAGCTTCTGCACAGGAGAAGAACAACCAGAGGAGGCGGGGGATAAAAATTAAAAGCAAAGTCCAGATGCTCATTTCACATGCCCTGGGATCAACGGTGTGTGACTACAGTTTATGTAGGAAGAGCAAAATCGGATTCAGGTCTGGAAACACTTTCAAAGTTCAGGGGGTCTGAGATGGGGAGAAGCTGGGGGAGGCCTGGCTCATCAGTGCTCTGTGCCTGCCCACACCCACACTGCAGGTCAGAGATCTGTGCTACCGAGCAGAAATAAAAGCTCCCAAACTGCAAAGCCATAAAGGGAAAGGGGAGGGGGGGAAAAAAAAAAAAGGAACACACACAATTCACTTTTAAATGGATGAATAAGGCCTCATTGTTATGAATCCCAGTTTACTTTTCCTGGTCAGGCACTTGAAATTTTATTTATGCTTAATAGACTGCATTTGGCATGTGTAAAGATGACAGAAGCGTGAATTATGAACGACCTTCGACCTATTCAGGAAGTTGTAATAATTGAAATAATAGCGAAACGCGCTCCCCGCGAGCTCGGCTGGGGCCGCGCTCGGCCGCTGAGCCCCTGTGCTTTGAAGCACCCCAGCCATCCCCCTGCCCCTGCCAGCCCCACACTGCCCTGCCTGGACCCCCCTCTGCTGCCACCAGCATCCCCCAGAAGCAGGAGGGGTTAATTGAAGTTAAGGTTTTGGGGGGGAAAGCAGCGACTCAGTCACTGAGTGTGAGCAAAGGCAGGAAGTGCCATGCACACGTTTGTGGTGCCCCAAAGAGGAGATGAGTTCTGGTGCATCCTTTATTCCTGCCTACAGCTCTGGAGAACATTGCACGTGCTCCAGAGCTGCTGGGAAATTCAGGTTTTAGGGCAGGCTAGAGATGCCGCTCCAAGTGGATGCAGTTTGCCCCTTAACCCCGAGGCCACGTGCTGAACTCACAGCTCCCACCACAGGGGAGGCACCCAGGGATCCTGCCCTGCACTGGTGCACACAGGAGGAGCCAGCTTGGGATGGTGGGATGGAACAGAAGACCCCAAAAGTGGATTACTCCCTGGTGAGCCCCACCAGCACTCACTGGACCACATTCCATGGATGCACCCACCCCAAGCAAGGCAGCCCCATCTCCCAGCTCCTTTGGGGAGTGTGACCCAAGAGGCTGCCAACTGGCATCCACCTCCACACTGCTTTAGAGCAAGAGCGGAATTTGCTTGAAAAGTAAAACAAATTAAATGTCCAAAACTACTAATGAGCGTTATGTCCAAGAAGCTCCATCCAAATCACGAATTACACCCTCCAGACAAATGAAAAAGATAACAGACACACAACTTCACAACAAGCCGTAATTAAGAGTTTGAGGGGAAAAAACAAGAAAGAAAAAGGTCCAAATAGTACAGCTTCAATTTTAGCTCCCGTGATGAACAACTTGTGCAGCTGGAGAACTGTGTGATGAAACCCGAGCCAGGTTCCTTTTGCTATACTCAGGCAAATGATAAATTGAAACAAACTGGAGTTTTTTCAAGGGCCAAGGTAGAGGAGTCCTGCCTAAGAGCTGTACTGGGCCCAAAGAAAACTTCAGCAAAAATCCAGAGGCGAAAGTCAGCAAGCCTCTGCATGCAAGGGGCTGCGGGGGCACAAGTGGGAGCCCAGCAGGGAGAAAGGACCCTCCCTTCCCTCTGCAAGAGAGGGCAGGGGAACACCACAGTGCCTCAGCACCAGGGCTGTGAATCCTTTCCTTCTTCATTTCCAAAATGCCCCAAAATCTCTATGCAGGAAGGACTGGAGGAAGGATGCTCCAGGATCCCCGTTTTTCCATCTGGTGAGGGAAAATGTGCCTCCTGCTCCCCAAAACGAGAACTGCAGGATACCTCACTGCAGGGCACCCTTTCTGGCATCTTGGGGGTCTGCAGGCCACCTGCCCCCCAGTACCACTCAAGTTTTCTTCCACTGTCAGTGAATTTTAGCTTCTGTGAAAACCTTGGTTCCTCCAAGCTGCTCTGGTCCTGAAGAACCTTTTCCCTGGGAGTCACTAAACACTGACACCAGACCCCAATTTCTGTCACCCAGCTGTTCTCCTGAGCTGATCTAAACAATCTGTTGTCCTCTAACATCCATGAACCTCCACTAATGAACCACAACAATATCAAGCAAGGTCCAGTCTTGTCCTTCTAGGCTCTGTGGTTGCCCATAACTCTCTATGCTTTAATGAGCAGATGAGTAGGATTTGACAGCCCTCATCACAGAAAATCCCTTATCACTTTTATGAAACATGAATCATCAAGAAAACCTCATCACTTTTCAGAAATGGAAACAACAAGTTGCTAGGTTTGGTTCTAAACAGTTTATTAGGTCACATCAGGACAGTCCAATGCTAAGAGCGGTAACACCACCAGTGCATCAATTTCCAGATAACACAGGCAGCCATAAAGCCCAGACAGGAATTTCACCCACAGCCTCAGCTCTAACTGCAGCAAGTGGAAAATCACCACTGAGCAACTCTTCGTTCCACCAGCCCCAAGCTAAAACATCCCTTCGCCACTGGAGACAGATTTTTAGTGGGAGTTGAATTAAGCTTTATTTGCTTAATAACCAACAATTCACAGGAAGAATCATGGCAGAACAGAACCCTCTATGAGCTCAGTGTGTGCGTGCCCTCCTGACCCACAACAGCCAAAACCTTAATTTCACTCTCTGACAACAAAGCCCCAAAACTATTCCTTAAATACACAACTTTTGCAGGTGGCTGTGCGAGGAGCCCCTGCCCGCCACGGACAGGGGGCCGCGGCCGTAAAACCTGAAACATGAAGCTGTGCCTGCAGATTAAAAAAGTTTGTAAAACGTGTAAGGTGGGATCAGAGCTGGTGGAGCCTACAGCAGTAGGTTCACTCCTGTAAGTTTATATTACTGACATCAGGCATGCTGTTAAGAGTGTGATACTACTGGTTTTGCTCCCTTTGCAGTGGCACGTACTTGAGTATGAGGCAAGGAAACAAAACACACACACAAAAACCCACTAAAAACCTATTTCAGCACGCACAGCAATCTAAAACCTCAGTAAAGTGATCTTGAGTCATTCTGAGTTTTCCGTGGATAAACCAAGGGGACTCTTCAGGAGCTGCTTTGTTGGGGGGAAAGAGACCTGGAAGCCCAGGGCAGTTTCACAGGACTATGTGTCTGTATCACTGTCAGAACTCTGCAAGCAGTAAGCAAGATAAAAACAACATTCCGGGGTTTTAACTTCAACAGCTACCAACAATCATTCTAAAAATAAAAAAGTTTAAAAAAAAAATTTTGTAGTTTGAAGGTGACCGTGATCTCAGCCTGGAATGTGCGACAGACGCTGCCATGCCACTGCTTGATTTGCAACTGCACTTTCATTAACATACATCTTTAAAAATAATGCTTTTGCTGTGCTGACAGCACTGCCAGAAAGCCTAATAGAGCCAATCATTCTGAAGTCATTAAAAAGTTGAACTAATAGATATTTAACGATAACAGAGAGGAGTCATCCAAGTTAGCAAAAACTGCTCTAGAATCCTAAACTGACTCTGAGCTGAAAAAACACATTCCAGGGCAAGAACAGTGACAGGACTCTCTGCAGCTCTGCACACACTGTAATCTCTTTGGGGAAAAGAAAAAAACTGAGTGCCCAGTTTGTGGAATTTCATTATTGATATACACCTAAAATTACATATGTTCAGGTTGGATTGGGCATGACAGGAGATAATAGTAAGACAGCAAAAAGAAATCCTAGATCGACCTCATTCAAAATTTAAAAAAAAAAAGTACAAAAATGCAGCTTTTAAGCCCTACTCCAGCTGCAATCAAATGAAACATGAGTTGCATCCAGCGTGCATGTTTTGACTGCATCCCACCATTATCGAGCTGTTCATCTCAGCAAAGCTCATTTATACAGTCATAAGAAAGAGCCCAGGCCTTTTGTAAAGTTGATCCTAAGTGATGAAACCTAACCTCAGCCGTGAGTCAGGGGGTGGGGTGGTATGTCTCTGAAAAAACTCTGAGAAAGAAAATGACAAAAAAATGTTTTTCTTTCCCTCTTTTTGTTAAATGCAGCAGGTACAACACAGCAGAGCAACCAGATTACACACCGCCCTGGGCTCATCTCAATCCTGCCTCAAGCAGTCTGGGAACCACACCTATCAGTCAAGCTTGAATTTAGTAGTATAAACTTGTGGGCAGCATGAGGCCGGGAGCACTGGAAGGATCTTTTACCTTCTCAGGTACAGCCCAATGTTTGCTTGTGAATTTTACAGATGAGTTGAAGCAATTAGAGGTGAACAATTACTGCTGATCATGTGTCTGTGGCTCGGGAGCGAGCAGAGACTGGGGATGCTCCCCATGCAACTAGGGCTGCTGAGCTGCTGTGTGTCCCTGGGGGAGGCAGGCAGAACTGGGGTGTCCCCCCATGCCTGCACCCAGCACTGGCTGTGGCTCCAGCTGAGCTGGGCTCTCCTGCACCAGCTGGGCTGCATTGTCTCTGCCCTCCAGCTCTAGCCACAACCACTGACACGCATCCTCAGCTTCACCTTCTTTTTATTTCTCCTTTTTATTCCTTTCTTTTTTTTTTTTCCCCTTTTATTTTCCAGAAGCTACCGAGGCTGAGTGACCCCAGGCAGCCCCACACAGTCTATATGTGCACACTCAGCCCTGACTTGCATTTGTCACTCCTTGTACACGCACACGTTTGGCCATGTAACGTCCATTTGCCAGTTTGCCTTCCCATTATATTTTATATTACCTCTGGTGAGCTTGTGCCAGAAGAAAGCAGAAGGAGGAGCTGTTAGAAAGAGTTTCTTGCTTTAAGATTCGAGAGCACATTTTTAGCATTAACTTCTTAGGCTCTGGTCATAAAACGTTGGAGTACGCGGACGATTTTGTGGGTAAATGTGCAGCATTTCCAGAGGGCCAAATGAACAACAATCTCTTGCTGACAGCACCCAGATCACAACAAGCTACTTGAAAGACAACCAAACCTTAATTTGCAAATCTCAGCAACAAAACGCTATAAAAATATGGAATTATGAACAGCACGATACTGTGCAAAATAAATAACAAGTCTCCAGTGAATGAAGGGAATTATTGGCAGCAGTACAGCCACCATTACCAAATGTCAGAAATGTAAACACTAAAAAAAAAAGAGAAAGTTAAAAGCACCATAACTTTCCTTCCAAAAATGTCAGAGCACGGGTGTGCACTCAGAGGGAGATGCTGATGGTTCAGCCTCGCCTGCACTTTCAGCTGCAGATCCCCAACACCGACCCACAGACAGTGAGTTGCTTGACCAATGCACGTGATTTCACTTCTGATCTTTCCTACCTACACCAGCTCCTGCTCAATGTAAAATACTTCAATTCGCTGTTTCAATTAACCTACATAGTTTCCTTTTCCTATCGCTGCTCCATAAACGCTCTGCATGGAGAGAATTTATCGTTTTTCAGCACAAAGCATATTTCAGCTTGGAAAACGCAACTTGCTTTTACTAATAACCTTTATGGCTTCTTTAGTTAAACCAGCTGCTGTATAAAAAAGAAATTATCTCTCGGTCCGCTGGCTCGTTCCATGCTACATGTGCTCAGGGCTGAACTGTAAAAGTTGGAAATGAAAAAGATCTTCTCTCATAGTTTCTGAGAAAGTTATTTAACCCAGTTTTAATCAGCTATCTCGCATGAGTGAAATACGTAGCACTGGGCTGGAAATAGCAGGCTCCCTCACATTCATTTCCTATACGTATGGAATTTGATTAGAAAGAATGATTTCTAATTGAAGCTTTGTGTCTGGTTGTGATTCTTCTTTCAGTACTGTCAAGGCAATTAAATCAGCTAAAGATAATCTTTAACATCCACCTGATGCAGTTAATTAAGTGGTGAAAAATGAAACACTGATTAAATTAATCGAATTCTATGTTGCAGGTAGCGAAGTTTAAATTGGAAACAAGAATTCACAATCAGCTGTTGCTTTGCTGTTTTAGGTATTTTACTTTAAAGAAGGAAAACTTCCTCAGCCTAACTTTGCCCATTAAAATATTTCATAATGGCCTGTGTTATCCGCAGACAAAAGCAAACCCTGATTTAGGAAACACCTAATAACTCATCAGCATAATTGAAAACAAAATGTTTTGCTGCTTTACTGCATTCTTCCTCTGCCTATCCCAGCCTTTTTTCCAACAGACAAGGATAAATCCACTCTTTGTTGGGCTGAAACGTTATTTAAGTACAATAAATGAAAAGAAAAAGAAAACCACCAAAGACCCTGATTCAGCACATAAGTATTACGAGTTCCAGCAAAGTGTATGGCAAGGCACAATAATATCCATGCATGTGTGCATTCAAATCCAAAACCCCACACATGCAAGTACACTGGCAACATTATCACTTTTGCGTCCTCCCCTCTTTCCATTAAATTCATGTTACAGCATCCAACCACCTCAATGATTTAACACAGCAATACAGTGGACTGCAACAGGAGGCAGAAAACGTTCCTAATTCAAAATCAGCACATAATACCTTTGTATCCCTTAGAAAGCAGCCCTGAATTTTATCAGATTTAAGACTAAAAAACCTCATATAGGAATTGAACAACAATATGGAAAACTGAAAATTTGTATTTTCTACCGCCTATAATCAAAATTATTCCATTCTGCATTTCCATCTGTACCTTATCTTTTACCACAACAGCAGAGGCCAAAAGCTGTTGTGAAATGCTGCTATTTTTTTTTCCATTGACACCTGAAAGTTCCTTAAAAAAGTAAGTCCAGAAAGTGAACACCACGTACCTGATCACTTATTTGACATGCAACAAGGTTGTGCTGATTGTAGCATCCAGCAAACTTGATATATTTGAGCCAGTTTCCTACATCTGGTTGACTGGCATCTATGCAGAACTTCACATTGCAAAACTCATCCAAGATCTAAAAAGAAGAATATGAAAGAGTAAATCTCTCTGTCGCTGGCTAAGTATTCTAATCAAAAGATAAATCACAGGTTTCCAGATAAACAAAATAATAATAATAATAATAATAATAATAATAATAATAATAATAATAATAAATGTATTTATTCAGAAACATGTTTCCCTGCTGAGATTTTTTTAGGAACTGTCAGAATAAATACATAATAATAAAAAGACAACAAATGTTCTGAAAAATGTCTTGACACATATTTACAAGTAATCGAAATGTTGTCTAATTATTGCAATGAAACACTGTTAATTTAAGAGGCACTTGATTTTCTATGCATTCATCAATGACTGTGTCTGAAATTATTATTTTAATTAAATAAGAATCTGACAAGAATATAACAAAAATTATTAAAATAGATGGTGTTGGCTTCATTTAAGGTTTCTGTTTTGTTTCAGGATTTACATAGATTGCAGCACTCATTTAGAATTTTTCTATTTGTTGCTCTGAACCAAACTTTATCTGGCAAGCAGAGTTATTTATCTTGTTTTAACATTACACTTCCCAAACAGTCCTGTGCAACACTTAAATCCCTCCCCTTAATCGAAGCAAATAACAGAACTCTTTATGTCAAAATAAAGAGAATAAATGAAAAACAATGTAAACACTCATGCAAACCATGGCAGCATTCAATACACACCAATAAATGGTTCCAATTATGCAGACAATAAACAAATATAATGAGACTGCTCGTGGACAAGCTAAAGACGATGTTCTATTCTAATATTATGACAAATCACTAATCATTACAGCGGACTGAATATCATTATTCGCAAGCTTCACCATCGGCCTATCCCAAACTTCCCACGGCTTTCCCGGGGAGCTGACTGCTAAACTGTAACAACTTCGCCTCGGCACCGGCAGCACCCACCCCATTTTAAAGGCAAAATAAAGGAAACAACCTCAAACGCCCCAAACGAAAGCGAAGGGCGCGGGAGGCTGCGCCCCGCCGGGGAGCGCCTGGAGCCGCGGCCGGAGCCGGCGCTGCCGCTGCCCGGCCACCGGGAGCCCTCGGAAGTCCCTGCCGGGACCCTCGGCTGTCCCCGACCGAGCCCCGCGGGACGCGCTGTCCCCGCGGGACCTGCCCCGCTCACCCCCGCGCCCCCCGGGGCCGCGGTCGGGCCCGGCCGTGGGGTCGGGGGCGCGGAGGGTGCGCGCAGCCCGCGGGGCAGCCGAGCATCGCCCCGCCGAAGCGGGCTCTGCCCTCACCTCCAAAGAGAAGGTGGAAAAGCTCGCCCCGCAGCCCCGAACCGCGCAGCCCCCAGGCGAGTTCGGTCCCCACGGGCGCGCACCGCCGCCCGCACCTCCGGCTGCTCTTGGGAACGGGACGTTTAATTTTCCCTTTCGGAGAAACCCCCAAGGAGGGAAGGGGGGGCTCACCCCGCACTCCCCAGCGCCTGGGGTCTGCCCCGGGGCCGGCGGCGCGGCGACACCGACGGGGCAAAGCGGCCCCGTCCCGCGGGGCCGTGGCAGCGCCGCCGCCGCGCTCGCCGCTCTTACCTTGTGTCGCCGGGAGCCCGCGGGGGCAGGGAGGGGGGAGAGGGACAAATATCCTTCAGGCGGCTGGAAGCAACATCTCGGCGTTAAACGCGGGCGGAGGCCGCGGCCGTCGGGGTCCCGGGTGATGTGCGGGGGGCGGCGGGGCCCGGGCGGGGGCTGCTGGCCCCGGAGGGCTCAGCGGCGGCGGGGCTCGGCGGGTTCCTGCCGGCTCGCCATCACCGTCCCCTTTCGGCCCCTCCTGGTCTTATCGGCTGGCTTTGGGGCGGCGTGTGCGAAAAAAGTTATCGGGGAAGGGGGAGGAAGGGGGAAAAAAAAAGAAAAAAAAACACCCAAAACCCACACAAGCCTCTTCAGGGAAAGGAAGGGGGGAAAGAAAAAAAAAAATAAAAAAAAAGGAAAAAGAAAAACAACAACAAACCCCACGGCGCACCGCTCAACAAAACAAACTTCTTTCACTTCTCCGCCGGGGATGGGAGAAAAGTGAGTGCGCGTGGGAGGGCGGACGGGCGGCTCTCCCCCTCCCCACGCCCGCAGCCTGCCCGCGGCGCTGCTTCCCCGCCGCACCCCCGGGCAGCGCCCGGCCCGGCCCGGCCCGGCCCGTCCCGCTCCGCCGAGCCCGTGACGCCTTTCCCCCCCCCCTTCTCCCCGGCCCCCCCGTCCGGGGCGGCGGCGCTCCCGGCGCGCTTAAAGCGACAGCGGCCCCGCGGCCGGGGGTCACCGCCAGGTCGCGGAGGAGCGGCCCCGCCGCGGGGGCTCACCGGCAGCCCGCGGGGGCAGCCCCCGCCAGCCCCCTCCGGACGCATCCCCCGCCCGGGGCCGGCGGTGCGCGGTGCCTCGGGCCCTCGCCGTTCGCCTCTATTTATTCGCCGCCGCCGCTCGCCCCGGTGCCCGCAGCGCCGAGCGGCCGCCCCGCAGCGGGGGCTGCGGCGAGCGGGAGCCGCGCCGCGCTCGCCCCGACGGCTGCTCCCGGCGCTCCGGGTGCTGGCGCGCCCGGCGCGTTACCCGAATTGTTCCCGTCATCGCGTCACTCTGCTTATTAATAACGATATTTAATGAAATGCAACTTTTTCTTTTCTTTTTTTTTTTTTTTTTTATTCTCCCCCGGCCAATTTCGCGACGGTGCCGCGGAACCGCCGCCCCGCTTGCCGCCGCTTCCTACACGACTTTTAAAATTTTTTCTCCCTTTATTTCTTTGGTAACGAATCCCATGAATGGAGCGGCGGGAGGCCGGGCTCTACCTGCCGGCGGGGGCGGCGGGGCCGGGCCCGCTCCCTCCCCCGGGGCAGCGCAGCTCCCCCGGCTCGGGGCTCTCCCGGCTGCAATGGACCCGAAATCCAACCGTGCCGCAAAGCCGCAAACGTCCGCCAAGTTTGGAACAGCCCGGGCTCACTACGGAGAGATCCTCGTATATGTGCTTTGGGAACAGGGCAGAGGAAAAAGAAAAACTAAGAGGGCTGAGCTGTATCTTTTATTGCACCGTACAGAAGTGCCACCCACTTTTTTTTTTTTCTTTTTCTTTAAGTGCAGATATATTTTTCAGACTAAAAGTGAATTTTTCATCCCGGGGGGCCAAGAGGGGCCGGGGAAGGAGAGCGGGGGAAGGGCGAGAAGCCGAGTGACAGGAGATGCTGATGGATTCGTCTCAGCGGCCCGTTATCTGTGACATTGACCTGTTAGCTCAGATAATGGCTATTGTCCGAGGGGAGAGAGACGGGGTGGGGGGGAAAAAAAAAAGAAACCCGCACGCAGTGGTGGTAGGTAGGACAGGAAAAAAAAAGAAAAAAAAATCCTTTGTCAATAACCTCAAAAAACCCGGTGGGAGATTCCCAGAGCGCCCGGGCCTGGGAACCGGAGCCCGCCCGGTGTGCGGGGCCGTGGGTTCCTGCCCTCCCTCCACTCCCTATTGTTGGGGGGTTTTTTCCCTTCTTATTTTTCCTCCCTCTCTCTCTCTTTTTCCTTTTTTTTTTTTTTTTTTTTTTTTTTTTTTTTTTTTTTTTTTTTTTTTTACCCAAAAATTGAAATTGGCCCGGCTCGCGCTATGAGCTGTTCTATTTTCTCCCTGTCAGGATGAGGGATTTGCTTTATGATGCATTGTGTATTAAATACAAGTAATCTGGGAAACTGATTGCTCCAGCCCATCGGCCTGATCAGAGTCCCCGATAGGGAGCCGGAGCCCCCCCTTCCCTCCCCCTGGGCCGTGCCACAAAGGGAGGAAAGGCCGGTGGATAAACAAAAGCGGCTCCGGTACCGGCCCGCTCCGGGGCTCGCCCGCCGCCGCTGGGTGGCGCTCGCCGCCGGCACACCGCGCCCCCAGCGGGAGCGGGGCCGCCGCTCCCCTTTTTTTGGGGGGAAAACCCCTTTTTCTAATTTTTTTTTTAAAGTTCCCCTTCATGCAGCGCACGCATGTGTAACCCAGCGCGGCCAGAGGAGGAGGAGGAAGAGGGGGAGGAAGGATCATGCCCCCGAGCCGGGGCGTGGAGGCGCGGGGGGTCAAGCCTGGCCCCGCCGCCGGTCGGGACCTCCAGCATCCCGATCCGGGGATGTGGATACACACGTCAACACGCGGCGAGGTATTTCTTCTTTCAAGCGACAATCTTTTAAACGCCTCTTGCCGCCTTTCCCCCTCTCCCCTCCGACGGTTCGGTGGGCGCTTCAAGAGGCCCAAATATTTCCACAGGGTCCCGTTGGCAATTGTTTATTTAAAACAAGTCGCTCTATTAGTGGAGCAGTCAGGAGTTAGTACTCCAGTCTGCTAGTAATTCCCACCAGGCTGTAAACTGATGCCTCTTTTAAGCCTTTAACTTCATGGTCGTCCCAGAAGTAAAAGTTCTTCTAATGGAGACCCTATGGGCATCGTGCATTCCAGCACATCATTAAAGCAAAGCAAAGCAGCTCGGCCACAGCCAGATGAAATAACGGCACTGTCCACATTTAATGGGCTTCCTGGGGCCAAACGCTGCCGAGGACAATGGGGGAAAATCAGACAAGTCACTGGTGATTTTTTAAATACTGTAAATGTTCATATTATGCTTAATATTATCCTTTCGTTTGTAGACAAGCCACTTCACAACCACCTTTTTGAGAGGGGTTTAATGTTGTATATCTCAAGGTGACTAAACACAACACTGAGCATCCTGGCTAATACTGTGATGAGTGTTTGAAACACTGGCTGAGTGAACATTAATGGAGACAGAAAGGAAAAGCAAAACGAAACAAACACGCAGAAAACAACTGCTTCCTAACATATCCAAATGCCCCAGGACAGACCTGGGAAACAACAACAAGGCACAGTTTCTGCATGTCAATTCCTCCCACCCCGTGTTGTGGATATCAACTTGAAAAAAAAATAATAAAAACAGGTGAAAATACAAGTGTTGCTGCTGATTTCAGGGGGAAGAGTCAGATAATTTCCAGCACTTGATGAAGGAGTGGGGTAGGCATTGCAGTGCCCCCCACGTCGGTGCCCTGTCCCTGCTGCTCCTCCTGCACTCACACTCTGCCTGGCTCATCCCTCCCGGCCAAAAGGTGGTTTCCAAGTGGGGGAGAGGAGGAGAAAATTAAAGGTAAAAAAAAAATGTAAATAAGAAATTTCCCTTGGTCTGGAAATGGGCCCAACTGAAAGCATGTTAATCTCCACCTCAGTAATTTGGTTCTCCTGGAGAAGACAGAAGCCCTGCTGCTGTGCCCTGCACTTCATAAATCACGTCTTTATGTGGACAAGGTCAGGGCACCTAACAGCTCAGACATGGGCCTTTGCAGTGGCTCGGAGGGCTCCGGCATGTTTATTCTCTCGCACAGATCTCTGAGGAGCAGTCCAGCACGCTTCTAATTACTTTTGATTATTTTCATTTGCTCGGGTCAGACTGGCTTTGCCGGCACTGCTGGAGGGTGGGTTTCCTCCCCCCAGCCCGGCTGTGGGATGCAGGGGGATCAGTGCTGTGCCCTGCACCCCCTTCCCCAGGGCAGCGCAGGGCTCCAGGGACCCCTGGGGCTCACCCTGCCGGTGGAGGGGGTCCTGTTTTGGCAGCCAAGCCTGGAACCTCCAGCTGAGTCAGGGACCCCACAGCTGCCCTCCCCAACCCACCATAGCAGGACATTTACCAGTGTGAAATGAGGGGCGTGCAGAAAAACACACATTTCACCCCTGCCCCCTCCCAAAAGTACCTACTGCCTTGGGGAAAAAAATAAACTACCCTGTATCCTTGCAAAAAAGTTACAGCGGTGCATGTGCAGGCAATAAAAAAGTTGAAGGACCTCTGCTGTGCCTGCGGGGACAGAGCTGTGCTCAGGGAGCTGCGGAGCACAGCCGTGCACAGAGGCAGAGCCTGAGTTGGTCTGCTCTCCTCTGAGTGCTGAGCAGTCACAGAACAATCCATTGGGAATGCTCGGTGCCCATGCAGAGGAATGCACCATAGGGACACGGGAGTGTCCCTGGTAGTGCTGGGGTCCTGGTGTGGGTGAAGCCATCCCTGTGCTCCCACAAGTGCTGCTGCACTCCCTGTTGTGGTCTATGACAGCACACAGCTGGCAGAAGCCAGCTACCCAAGTACTGAGGAGAAGGGCTCCACTTCTTCTCTCCCATTAAAACGTGGGCTAAAACAGCATGTTCCTTCATATCCTAATTGAGCTTGACAGTGCAGCCCTGTATTCTCATCCTGGTGTGAGTGATGCCAGCAGACCTCCTGTCCTGTACCCCAGCACATTCCAGAGGTGAGGGTGGGTGTTGGTGCCCACACCAACTCGAGCAGGGGCTGCCTGGTGGGAAGGAGTTTTCTGGCGCTGGGTTTTGAGCCTGAAACCTTTTGGATGTTGGGTGTTACTGCAAACCAGGAGAAGGGAAATCGCAGCAGGTTTACCTACTTCATTGATCAGGAGGATGTAAAAATGTGTCAGTGGCTGGTATCTGGCTGCCTGGGTGATTTTACTCCTGTCTTGGGGAGGAAATCCTGCAGACACCCTTCCTTGTGGCAGGACATGAGGTTTGCCTTACTGCAAACAAACCACAGCCCTCACAGCACACCCCAAATTTGATGCTGGAGGAGGCAGTGCTGCTGGTCCACACCCCTGCTGTGAGCACAGTCCTTGCAATGCTTTCCTCCTCCAAACCTTTCCCTAGCTCTCCCTGCCAAGGCACGTGCTGTGGCGCTGGATGCTGAGGACTGTTGCTCTTTTCCTTTGCAGGGCTCATTACTTCCATTACAGAAGAGTCTGGAAGCCCTCAAATCCAGCCAGGGCCATTTTCACACTCGAGGTTACTGCCCCCACAGAGTGAGACAGCCCCTGCTGGATGAGTCTGGCACGAGTTTGGCTATGGTAAAAGTCTGGGGAGAAACACATGTTAGCCAGCTTGCCTTAGCACCTACAAGAGCCAGGGCAAGGCAAGGCTGACTGATGTGGCTGTTGACCTGCTGTCCACTCAGAAGCTGTGTTTTCCTGTGCTTCACTTTTCTCATGTTTTGAAAGGAAGCCAGAATCCTGGAGAATCTGGGAAATTCCATTGGCAATGCCCTTGTTCTGCATTTCCCCGTGTGTGCTGGGCAGTCTGGAAGGTTCTTTTCTTTCTCAACCACTCAGAGAGTAAAAGATCATGAGCATAGCCCTCCAAATCCTACCAACATGACCAAAAAAGCAGCAGTTTGAGTTTTTTTAATCACTTTCTCATTCAACCTTGTTGAAATACAACTGAATAAATGCCTCAGGTTTGCACCCACTCCTGCTTCCCATTATATGCTCATCTGTAGATGGAGCAGTGGGACCTGTGAAGCCAACAGAGGGTCCACGTAGGGTGGCCAGAGCTCCCATCCAATGCAGCTGCTGCTTCTCTGCCTGAAAACACAACTTCTAGCAGAAGCTGCCCTAAAAATGGAAGATCCCTAAGAAATACTCCATGAGAAGGCGTAATATCCAGGAGGGAGGAAGCACAAAAGGATTTTGCAGACTTGTATCTGCATAAGAATTCAACAAGGTTCAATTAACCCTCCATTTCTTCCATTTTTTAAATTTTCAAGGCTTCTCATTTGACAAATAATTTGAAGGCCTCCTTTGGAAGACTCCTTCCAGTCCCAGAGCCCTCATGGCACAGAAAGAGCCACACAAGGATGTTGTGTGGGAGCAAGTCCTGGGGAAGCATTTGGGTTTTCATGATCTGAAAGCAAAATTTGCAAGCCAAAAGGATGAAGAAGAAAATATGGAAGCAAGGAAAATGCCAGGCCAAAGGAGACTGAAGGGGTTAAACAACAGAACTTTACGCAATAAGAATTAATGTGATGCATAACAGGTAATTCTATTTTAATAATCAATTTTAGGAGTGACTGGCTATTTTCAAAGCATTCCTGTTGTAGCCAAAGTTTTAACTAGGCGTGCGAGAGTGGGCATAAACACCTGTGGACTTTATAAGAGTAAGAAGCAATTTATCACCCAATAAAAAGTCAAACACTCATGTTAAAATTTTCAGGTTTGCATTTGCTGTTTTAAGTGTCACATGTGTGGATGGTTCTGGGGGAGGTTCAGAAGAAGTGGATACACATCCTACACACAGAAACACACGTGCACACAGCCAGCACAGCCAGCTCTACAGCAGGGAAGAAAACCTGCCTGAAAGCACCAATGTTACAGTTTCATCCCTCCCACGTTTTGTGTTAAACCCATTGTGATCATCGACCGGAGTTGTCTAAAACCTGGACTAAATGGGCATTAAGTCAGTTGCCATATGAAATTACTGCCATTCGATTTTCAGATAAACCACAAAACTTGATGAACTAACATTGTTCCAGCTGAATTAACTCATCATCCCCGGGAAGAGAAGGCTGTGGAGGAAAGGGAGGGCTCTAATAGCAATGATTAATCCTCCTCCTATTGCAAGGCACTCGCCTGCAAGTAGAGAGATGCCCTACCTAAAGGCAGGCTGGGGATCCACTGTGCCTCCAAAACATCTGCCTTGCCAAGCCCTGATGGTAGGGTTAAACATTATTTACCTGTGGGTAGGAGAGGGAGAATTTTTTGTTATGGGCTTGTGGTGAAACTATAAATACACTAAAATCCCTGTCAACGTTTCAAGTCATGCTTGGCAGACAAATCCAGGGACTGAAATTCAGGAATGTTAATTTATTCAGCTGGTGGAGGAACATGCAAAGCTGATCCTTATCCCGTACTCAGGCAATCTCCCTGGGATTAAGCCATAAAGTGTTGGGGCAGTGGTGCCCTGTGAGTGGCTCGGGCTGCCCAAACCAGGCAGGCAGAGCCCTTGGTGTCCCCCAGCCTGGCTGTGCTCAGGGTCCTGAGCAGTAAATGCTTAACTGGCCCCGTGCGTGCACAGCAGCCCACCTGGGCGTGCAGGAGAAGTGCTGCTCCACATAAATTAGTCACACATGGGCAAAGGTGCCTGATGCGTTTGGAAAAAATCTTACCCTGAGAGCTACCTGGTTTGCTCTGAAAAGATTTTGCTCATCGGGAAAATTCAGGGCAGGGAGTGGGGAGAATATATTTGGTGCAGGTGTCCAAATAAACCTGTCCTATAACCCATGGATCACAATGGGTTATTAATGAAATAGCTGTGAACATCAGCGTATCCTTGTGGCAGATTTCTTTCATAAATGAGTTGAACATTTTCCAATTTCAGGAAAGTGCTGCTACCTATAAACTTGGAGATTAAGGGCTTTTTCCCCTAAGACTCAGATCCCTCGGGGCACTTGTGTTCTGGCATGCATCCCTTATTTGCTGAAGAAATTTCAAACTTGGTAATTTAGCACCATACTGATAAAACAAAGTGGGGAAGGGAAAAAAAAAACCAAAAACCAGCAGTTGGGCATGCATGTGAAGGAGGAAAGAGGTGAGTGGTACAGCTTCAAGCATTTTTTTTCTGGCTTTTTTTTTTTTTATCCACAAGCCATATTGCAGATTTTTTTGTGAGATTCGTAGAGAAAACATTCCCAAGGTACAACACATAAGATGCATATCAATCCACAAGCTGAGTTTTGCAGATGCAAAACGACCTGCAGAATTTGAAGGAGGATGGAAGCTGTTTTATAACCATTTTTCCATATAATTTATTTAAGCCTAAGATGTTGGGCTGAATTTGCCACTAGCAGAATTATGAGTATTAGTATTATTAGCATAACAGCAGCACCTAGAGGTCCCAGTGAAAATGGGGACCCTTTGTGGGTAAAAAACTAATAAACATGAGACTCTGTCCTGAAATCTAACAGTTGGCATGGATGGGATAAAAAGTGTGCCACATGGGAAGATTACCATTTTATTTTTACAGATGGAATACAGAGTTCTGTTCATGGAGAAAATCAGTGGCAGATTCTCATGCAATATTTTCACATAATTTTCATTCATTGAGAAGTTGTTTTTTATTCCTTTTCTTTGAATGCAAAGAACAGAAACTGCTCTCTGCCTGCTGGTGCTTACAGCTTCTCATGGATAAATAGTGGGAGTCTGCTTGGTCACTGCCAGTTAAAACAGCCTGCATGCTTTAATATGGCTCATCTGTAGCAGAAATTCTACTTTATCTCTCCTTTTTTAGCTAGGAAAATATTTTAGCCTTGGAAATGAGCAGTTGATACTTTGGAACAGATCTTTAAATATAAGCACATTGTGCTGATTGGTGCCATAAATGAAAGCTCCTCCTATAGAAGCAGTTTTGGGGAGGATACGTCAAACTCTGCCTTTGACTTTTGTGGCAGAAATGTGAAACGGAGTTCATGATGTCAAGTCTTGTTGCTAGGAGTCCCCCAGCAATCATGCAAGTGCTGAGCATAAGATGGATCACGATCCCCACCAGGGAGAGGGGGAGAAACTGCCCCAACCACTCCACTGTGTGCTCCTAAACCTCACTAAGTGGCTGCAAAAAGCAGCAGGGAATGGGCCTGTGCTCAATCACAGTTTTTTGGGTCCACAGAAGCAAAATGAGGCAATGTGTTAAGAACAGATGTCTTTCCACCAGGAAGGATTTCAGAGGCTGCGTGATCTGTCCTGCAGAGAATCCGGTATAGTAAATACAGCACTAAAGATCATTCCTTTCCTTGTGCTTCCCTGTGCTGGAATGCTCAATCCAGGAGATCCACTGGGTTAAGGAGCTGTTGTTGTTTTGGCTGAGGAAGGTGCTCATCTCTGTGGGCTTTTCAAGGAGTCGTAGTGAGACCAGGGCTGTCACAGATTCCCCAGGGAAACACCAGCAGCTCCAAGTCCTGAACACAGCACTGACCTGAGAGCATTGGGGCTCAGCTGGTGGCCAGAAGTGTTGATCAAGGCCAGACAGAGTCCCATTTCCACACAAGATTCCTGTCAGTCCTGGGGTCAGACCGGGCACTCAGAGCAGCCCAGGGCTGGAGATGGAGAAGCTGCTCCAGCTCCAGACCAAAGTCAGTCTTGGATCCTCTCACTGCCTTCAGCTCCAGGAACTGAGGGCTGGAGCACAGTGTTTTAGTGCTGTATTTGTGAGCCCTCCAGAAATAAATGGGAGCTAGAAGCTGTCCTGCCAGGCACTGTGAACAGAAGCTCCAGCCAGTTGTGTGTTGCATGAAGGATATCTGTCAGCTTGGGTGATAAAGCTGAATATCTGTCACGATATGAATGACCACAATTTTCCCTAGAGCTTGTGGTGCGTTTAACAGGGCTATAAAAGATGCAAGTGGGAGTTATGAGGGCTCATTAGCACTTCAGAATTACTTAATTATTTCATTCTCTAAATTAATCCATGAGTTTTGTCTCAAATGGAAAACAGTAGGTTTAGACCAAGGTTGCTGTGGACCAAGAAATACTTCTATGACAAGAAGAAACTGAATTGGTTTGAATGATTTATAAAATGTTTCATTCCAAAATATCATTTATATGCCCAGAAATATACGCAGCAAATCTAATCCAGCAAAGGAAAATGAACATTCTCAACACATGAATAAAGATGGGAAGTAATTCTACAGCAGATTCAACCTGTGCCTGCCTATGTATGACAAGTAACTGATCTGAAGCCTTTTTACACACCTGTTAGGTTTGTATTTACCCTGAGTTTAGGAGACAAAATTTGGGAAAAAAGAACATGACAGTAACCTTGAAGAAAGAAATAATAATGACAGCTACTCCCCACACTGAGTTAAGCACATCCTTCCTTCCTTTATCATCCACTGATGGGAAAGAAGGAGGAACATTAATGCCAGAGGCAAAGACTGACCAAAAACCCCCAAAACTCCAGTAAATCTTTTTGCTTTTGAAAGAGTGCACCTCCACCAGTTTAAGGGGTACAAAAAGAATACCAGAAAAGGGGTTTATATGAACAGGGTATGACAAAGACCTTGTTGATCTGATTTCCAACCAGCCACACAAAGTGTGGTGACCACAGATGATGCTGTTCCTGGTGATTCATTGCAACTCCAGTCAGTAGCCAAGTGTCCAGCAGACACATCTGAAGTGCAGTGACCTTGGCTTGCATGAGTGAAGCCAGTAGTAAAAGCAAATGGAAGTTAAAATGAAAGATGTATATTTTTAGAAGAATTTGTAGTGTTTGGACTCCAGCTTTAGATGGCTCAAGAGCATTTTGTAAGCCAAAAATCTGTTCTTCGCTTCTGGTTTGTTGATTAAATAGACTTGTTACCAAGAACTTCAAGCAGGAAAAAATTTGAAAGAGACTTCAGCTACGATATTGTCAGCTTCAGCTGCAGCACTGAACAACTAAAACATAACATCTCCTCAGATCTCAAGTTATTCCCACTGACTGCCGTATAATCAGCATGTTAAATCTGGGCACCTCTTCAGGCACAGTTATTTGTGTGATATATACAGATCGATACCTATTGATTTTATAATTTTGATTCATCTCCATGCAGTGATTCAGTTTCACATCACCTTATTTATCAAGCTTTTCTCCGTGCCTTTGCTTCCAAGCTTCCTGACACTTCCAGGCCACTTGAGGAGCATCCCACCACAACCACCCCTTTTGCCCCTGCACCCAGTGTCAGTGGGCACTCACTTGGTGACATTCCAAGGAATTTTGTATGCAAAGAGCTGACACAGGGTACCCAGGGTTGTTAATGAATGAGGGTAAGGTTCATAAACCTCCTTTGCTAATGCCATAGCCCCACTGCCTCTGCTGGATGTGGAGCCACTCCCCAACTTCCCCTGGAGGCTTTGCCTCCCCAAAGGATTGAGTGCAGCCACATGTTTCTTACCCAGTGGCCATGAAAGCTAAAACTTAAGGCATCATTCATGCCTTCAAACTTCCCTTTGTGCTCACTTACGAAGACACGAGGGGGATAAAACTTTGCACTGATTATTAAAATTTGTTCTTTTTACCCCGGAGCTTTTTTGGACCCGTGCTGGTACCCGAAGCCCCTCCCTGCTGCAGCTGCTGCTGGACAGAGCAGCAGACTGAGCAGAGGAGCTGGCACAAGAAGCCCGATGGTGACTGATTAACAGCAGCCTGCTTGACACACTGGAGGAAAACAACCCCATTGCTGCTGCTGACAGAGCATCAGGGAAATCCTGTTAACCTCACTGCATTGCATATATGCAAATGACAGCAGATTAACGAGCGCCAGCGATGCCACCACTCCCACTGTGCTCGCACCACTTCCCATCACAACAAATTATGTCTGGACACACAAGAGACACCCCAAATAGACTAAATCATGATTTAGCAACTCGTGTCTGCCCAAACTCCAGCTCAGTGGGGCAACCGAGGTCTCCTGCTGCTGGCAGCCCTTTCGCAGCACCGCAGTGGCCGGCGGTGGCAGGATGTGGGGCAAATGTGGTTAAAAACCATCTGCTGAAATTCATGTGCTGAATTAATTTAAGGCAAACAGCAGAAACTTCTTTATGTTGAAAATGCCCAACAGGAAGAACTGAACTCTGTTCCAATGCAACAATTTCCAAATGTTTTCGTAGAAGGTGCTGAAGGCAGCTGGGATGTACTGCATCTGTGAAATGGGAGTTATTGGGGTGGATGCCTTCGGAAGGGAAACAAAAAGGATTGATGAGGACTAAACATTTCAGGGGGGCTCACACACTCCAGCAAGATAGAAGCATGGGCTAATTACAAAATAAGACCTATCACCATGCAAAAATAAATGACTTCAGAAATAGCTTTAGATATCATGTTAAAAGCACCTTTGGGAACAAAAAGATGCTATGCTAAAATCAGGAGATCTTAAGAGCTGTTATTACACATCCATTATGTTTTCTGAGCTGTCGCGTTTACTTTTTGAAGTTCTGTACACATGATACAGCAAGGCAAAACATTTTATGTACCATAAGAAATTTGAAACAATGTTTAATGTTCAGAAGATAAAGTTAACAAAACTACACTTCAGTGGCTTTTTTATTTCTCTATTTTATGACCTTTCAAGAACTTAAGAGGAAAAGGAAACAAGAAGGAAGGATAAGCAACCATACGTTCCTGCTTGCTTTTTTCTACATTGCTGATCAGAGCCCAAGAAATCATAATAAAAAATGTCTTCTTTTTAATGTCTAAATAGGAGCTGTTGAAATGCTGATGGTACGAAGTGTTTCAGGATGGAAAGCATTTGTTCCTCTTGCAGCTATCAACAGTCATATGTTACATGATTTTCTGATTTTTCTCCCTGAAATTACAGAAGCCTATCACGTCCTCACGACCATTTGGAACAGTTTTTCTGCAGTTTCTGCTTTTTCTAAAACCAAAACCAGCTACCACGATGACTCGCAAGAACTGTTTCTACAAGCACCAGGCAATTCAGATTATTGATGTTTTCTCTGTTCCTTCTAAACATCCTTGGTTATATCTTGATGGCATCAACAGTGATAAGTGTTGAATTTATTGGGCAGTGATCCCCCCACAAACTTTTATCCATCTGGATGCTAAAATGCTCCTGATGCAGCTGCTGTGATCATTGATGTTATAGCAGAAACACACACACAAAAATCACTTCCTAACCCAAGCATCCACTTCAAATTCAAGTGGCTCATTTGCCTTGGAAGGAGAAGGCAACCACAAACAACAAAAAAAAAGAGAGTGAATGTGATGGGAGATTGATGCGAGTTTTAGAGCATGGTGTAGTTCACTAATTTATTGGCCTAATGAAGAAAAAATTGACATCTGAGTGGCATGAGCTACACCAAACACAGCATCCTGCCAAACCTACATTAGACAGAAACAGGTGCTTAGTTTAAACTGTCAAAATCCTCCACAGTAGAACATCTATGTTACTTGTTAATAGAAAGTTTGATAGAAAGTGAGGGATTATTTCTGCTGGTTTCAGGAGAAAGATGCAAGGGAAATAGCAAGAACACCAGCAAAGTTTTATAAAATGTGCTTCACGACATATCTTGAATGCTCAGTCACTGAACTTTTTAAAAATCCTATAGCTTAAAGACTATATTCAAATATATTTTGAACATTTTTTGACGTCTGTTATTTCTCTCAGTGACAGACTTTTCTCCCCTTAAACTAGAACTTTCAATATCTGTTATTTCTACATCAATATCTAATGTCTTCTATCACAACCCTGCAGATTTACTATCTGTGATTCAGAGGTAAGTCTGAGCAAATCAGAAGAGATTTTGAGGGCTAGACTATATACCTGCAATCCAAGTTAACGTGGTCAAATTCATTCCTGATATAACTTCACTGAGCATTTTGATGTTTTTTTACTAGGGGAGAATTTGCACTTGGATGGATTAATTCCTGGCATGAATTTCAGTGTTCAAATACAACTACTTAGGGTGACATCCTTTGACTAAAATCAAATGTATGGGGGAAAAGAGATGGGTGAGTGACTTGGGAGCAGCCTGATGGTGTTTTGAAGGATAATATCCATGCAGGATAGATCTACAGCATCTCCTTATCTGATATTATGGCTTTCTAATTATAGTACAAGGTACAATAAGTTGGAAGGAGCCTATAGCAGAGAGGTAGGATGCAACTCCCCTCCCCTGTGTTTAAGACCAAGGGTGTGATGGCAAAACCAGAGAAAAAGACCTGCTTCTTAATGGTATTCCAAACACCTCTAAGAGCAAACTCTGCAGGGAGCTCGTGTCACTCATGACTGAACAAGCAAACAGCCCAGGGATGGAGCAGCAACCAGTGAACGGGGAGAACCACATCCTGCCAGGACCTCACTGGTGGTGTAATGGGGTTGTTTATTGCCTGGGCATTTCAGGTGAACATGGAGTTAATGTATGAGCCTTTAAGAAAAGATCTTTAATGACCCAGCCCTCTGAAACTTCCCAAATCTGAAAGGACATCTCCGTACACGTAACCATTACATGGGTTCAACACCGACCTGGGGGAAGTGTCACCTCCTGAATCACAGGGGACACTTTCAGTAACATCAATATTTTCCATGGAGATCCCCCAGCCAAGCCTGCCTTGTCCCAGCCCTGCTTGGAAGGTCTTCTAGGGCTGTAGCTAAGATGGTATGGCTGGAGACCAACTCAAGGCATTATTTTATTTTGTTTTGGTTAGCAGAGTTGATATTTGGTCAAAGGCTCCTAGCTGTGAAACGATGAGGAGCTGCCAATTTCTAAGCTAAATGTTGTACATTCATATCCTGCTACCACTAAATCCATTATGATTAGTCAGGAGTGAACTTAGAAGGTTCAGAAATAACGTTTGGATAAACATCCCCAAATTTTGGATGCTTATCTGAGCCTGACCCAAACCCCCTGAGTATGCAGAACTGAGCTGAAAATCTGGCAAGAATGTTAATTTCCACACTTTTCATTTCTCTCTTGAAGGCTACATTTGCAGTTTAAGATATTTCCTTTAATTGGAATTAGCATAATACATTATTTCCCTATGGTGAGAACAGTTTTTCTCTAGTTACTTTGCCTGTTTGGATTTTGTCCAAGGAAGTACAAAAGGGGATGAAAGTGAACACGAAAATCCAAAGTAAATAAGTGAACCAAACTCTTTAAACCCCACAAATGGGTTGATTCTGCTAAAGGCTTCCCAGAAAATAAATTACTTGGTCCAACCCTAAAATGATGCTCTTCCTTTTTAATGGTGCCTCTGTACTGGTGCCAGCCATATTCCTGTCACATGCCTTTAGTAAAAAATAATAACTATTGATGATTTATGCTTTGGGGAATTTTGTGCCTTTTCTGGGGTATATCACTGCTTCAGATAGCATCTGATTTGTTTGATTCCATTAATTATCAGCACCTACAAAAATATTGTGCCGGGTGTGATGAGTCTTTGGGGAGCTTGGAGTTCCAATCAACAAGCGATTGACTTTGCAAAATTTGCAAGTTATAAGACGCCAACTCCATGTGTATACTGAATTCTGTGATATTTTCTGTGCAAGTGCAGTATTTAAGCAACCTTCAGATGAGAGGAACTTCACATCCAGGTTTGCACATGGGAGGCCCAGCCTGCTGTTGGGAAGAGCCAGCCTATGCAGGTGTGAATCCAGCTGCTAGACCTGACCTCACTGCAGACCTTGGGGTGAAGGCCCTAAAATGAAAACCCTGCAAATACCCAAAGTGAGGTTCTTTTTGAATTAACCTCTTTGCAAATCAGCTGGGGATGCGAGGTGCATTCGGAAGGACACGAGTGACCTCAGACCCTTTCTGAGTATGGGGCTGGGAAGGTCGTGTCAGCACCCAGCTGCTCACCCTTCCTCCTGCCACTCTTCCCAGGCAGAACTGATTATGGCAGCAGCCTGTGCCTGTGCAGGGGGATAAGCACATGGATACATCCACACACCTCCACAGACCCGAATGTTTGCTCACATTTAATAACGGGCAAAACAAATAAAAATGAGTATTGACATGAATGCCTGTTACCCAACGCTCCCAGGGAAGGAAAGCAAGGCCAAGTGCTATTCCATAAGCACTACTCAAAAATATTCCTCTCCAAGCTCGAATCCAGAACGTGGCATCGAGACCAGCCTGAGCACTGAAACAGAAAGCCAGCCTGGTGTTTCCCAGCTCCCTGCTGCTTATCAGGGAGATCTGGGCGAGCTGCCGGGCAGTGGCTGAGGGCTGTGCCGCTCCTCCCTGCCAGCCGGGACAGGGCCGCTTGGGAAAGGAGAAAATGTCATCCAGCCCCAACACAAAGGGCAAGATGGTATCTCACTGCTGCTGTGGTGAAGTCATGTACTAGGAAAAATATATTTAGCTGTTCCTGGGCAGTCCCCAGGAGGCTGCAGAGCTGGTCTGATACCAGCCTTGTTCACCTGCCCCAAAGCGCCGTGTGAGACACTCATGGCTGTGGCCCAAAGAGGCTCAGAATGACAATTGGCCCCCGTGCCAGTGACCCCCAGGAGCACTGTGGAAAGGGGGGAGGACGCTGCTTACACAGCTGGGGATGTGCCAATATTGAAGATGCCAGCTTGATCAAAGAAAACAACCAGGATCATACAGAGAGATCTGCTGTAAAGTCAGCAGAAACACACCCAAAGTGAAGAGCGAGGTGTGAAATATTCCCATCATGAAATCCTGACTCCACTGAGGGCAATAGAAGAGCCCTGACTGCCTTTTGGACAGAGAGGGCAACAATTCAAGTGTTTGTTTAGCCGTCAGAGAAGGAACATTACTTGGTGTACAGCCCACATTGCTTTGTGATAAACACATTATAAAACAGATATTTGCACATACTGCATACAATGGGAAAGTCACAGGGAAAGGTGGGGTAGGAAAATGGGTTTATAAAATTATAAAAATGCCATGGAAGAGGACAGGCTGGAGGATGGTGGCAGTTCTGTTCTCCTGGCTCAGCATTCTGAATTTTGTTGTTTCTTCTTGCTGTTTCTTCTGTCACGTTACCATAATTTTACAGTTGAACTCATCAGCTGGCATTAGTTAGAGTCACCCTTTTTAACAGCACCGTAAAACAAACAATAAAGAAGAATTTGTCTCTGCAGCCATGTACTTTATAAGGCACAAGTCTGAATAAATATGTAACTGTTCACACCCTTTGAGAAGTGCTGGAACAGGAACACACTGAACCCAGTGCACTGATTTATATCTAAGGCAACATCGACTCCAAAATAAGAGTGAAAATGTAGGTTAGATGGATTGTAGGTGATACAAAGAGTAATTGCTCTCTTGTTTTACACATTGGAGAGCTGTGTGGGGTGGGCAAGAGCCCAAGACAAGATAGAAAACAGCCAGCTTGAATGCATGGACTGGAAACAAAGGAGAGTCACAGCTCATCCTACCTGATTGCAAATACTATTCAAAACCACAACGTGCACTATAAATCAAGATGAAGGCTGGTAGGGTTGTCTCTCAAGAAGCTTCCCTCTACTTTCCTGGTAAGGTATGGAGCCCTTCCAAAAACACACCAGCTCTGCATGCAATGCCTGAACGGCTACGTGGAACTGCATGGCCACTTGCAATGCATGAATTCAATCAGCTGAAAGGAGCCACTGAATTTAATGGTGTTAATAAAAAGAAAGTTATGCATCCTCACTGACCACAGGGGGAAAGTTGGCAAATGGTTTGAGATCCTATCTTCTAGATTTCTCCTGCACAGGCTGGGAGAGCAGAGAGGATTACTCCTGGGCAGCCCTCTTAGGCACAGCAAGCTGAATTTTAATAAATGAGCAAGCAAACAGGCTGTCTGTGTAATTTTTGTATACACACTGTGATTTACTTAGTGAAATTCACATGACAAATAATAATTAGCCATTGCACTATAAACCCTCATTTCCCAATGCTCAGTACCAAACCAAAGCAGCCACGTGTTTAAAAGGACTTTGCCTCTATTCTTAATGTCAAAATGTTAAAAAAAGAGTTAATTTGGGAAGGGAATTATTACGGTCAGGTTGTGTGAGATTCACTCTGATGTACTCTAAATGATGTGTTAAATGATGATTTCCAACAGAGCCTGTAGCAGAGAGTTTGTTTGGAATGACATTTGTTGTGGCACCAGTGGCCACTACGAAGATGAATTTATATATACACTTAAAGCACCTGCCTGCAGAGGTGTCGCAGAGAAGTTCTGCATGAGCAGATGACAACAGATATTTTGCAAGCACTCACAACCTGAATTTGTGCTCCAAAATAGCAACGAAAAGGTTGTCTAGAGCACTTTCTCCACTTCTTTCATGAAACGCATGCAACTACACTCTCTGCTGTTGTTATTAAGCACTACATGGTGATTTCTTCAGTAAATAACACTCCTTTAGCAAACCAGCCACACTGCTAACCTTTTTAAACAGGTTTCTTGCAACCTGTTTAAATTTTAGTCGTGCAGGTTTTGCAGACCTGCTTGTCTTGGCTACGTGATTGTGAGCAGTGACATTTATAGATGAATATAATGTTTGAAATTCTATTCAGACCTATTTAGGCACCAGCATCTACACAAACAAAGCTCTGGTGCTCTGAGATTAGCAGAATACTGACAGAAAGATAACCTACACGAAGGCTGAGTAAGGAGCAGTAATGGATTTGCTCACTTTTCTTTCAGGTCTGTTAAGGATTCCTCCCCAGTGAAGTCACTTCTTTACCCTGCAAACAGTGAGCTCCGGTTTTACAGCTCTAAGATTTTAGATAAATACAACAGTGTCTGTGTTAGGAGACAGATGCCACCTCCCCTGAGGACAGTGATCACAGTCAGAACTTCTCTGCTGGGGATCCCTTTATTGTTTGGCCATCAGGTCTCACCTGCCTTCCTATCCCCTCCCTCTCACACATCCCAAACGTGCCACCCTCATGCCAAAAGAGTTTGTGGAGTTTCCCATCTTGTTACAGTGGCCAGGACCCAGCAGGATGCTTTCCACCAAACTCTTCCTCAGTTTCTAAGGCCTAAAATGCACTGAGTGAGAAAAGAATGGGGTTTTTTGTGCTGGCAGCCCTCCTAAAACACCATGGGATTTGTATGGCAAGAGCAGCATCCACCAGTGCACAACACCAAGTGGTTTCCCAAACACCAGCAGTGGCCTTTATGCTAAAACCACTTGTGTCTGAAATGCCTGCTGGGTTCAGCTCATACACAGCCAAAAAGCGAGTCTAACTTCCCAAGTGCTGTCTTTGCTCTCAGATGCTTTTTTCTTTACTGGTTTTCCACTGTCTGGCATTTACAATATACCCGCAGAGGTGGAAAGGCTTATATTTACCGGTCTTTCCTATCAAAGCTACTTTGAATTTCAGGCACAGTGCTGTTTCCATTTGGAAATTTTTTTTGTACGAGCCATTTACAAGACCTTTACAAGCCCTGGTATGCCAAGACCTCTCCAATTTCCCCAGTTTACTGCAAAGGAGTCTGGCTGGCATGAAGAAGGCTCCACCATCCCACCCAAACCCCAGCTGGAGGACAGTCACTGCTGCCTATTGACAGCAAAGCTGCAGGCAGGGAGAAGGGAAGACTGGGAGGCAGTGGAGGTAGGAATCAGTTTTTTATGTTCCAGAAGTCTTTTTTTCTGCCACACACCCCTAGCCTGGCTTCTGGAAATTTCTTCAGTTTGGATGGGATTTGGATTCTTCAGTTTGGATGGCAGAATAAACAAGTATACTCATTAAGTCCTAAATACATCTGAAAAAATATATATATAAATATACCTAGATGTCTGTTAATAATGGTGTAAAGCTCTTCAAACCTTGGTACAATTTATTTTTTAGCTTGCTACGACCCTCACTGCTACTGTTTCCATCATCTGGTATGGGACACATAAATGACCTTCTACTATAGCCCTGGTCAGCAGAGGTTTGGTGCCAGCTTTGCAGCAAGAAATCATCATCTAATGGCCTCAGCTAGGGCTGAAAGGCAGAATTTGCTGCCATTTACTGTTGGCCTGAAGTGGTTACTTCTCCTGTGAGCATCACATGCTGCCAAGCAGAGGCAGCACCAAGCACACAGGAGCTTTTTGGGAAACTGGAGAGGATTCGGGTACTCAATCCAGCTGGCTCTTTGGAAATTAAAGAATTAATACCACTTGGAAAGAAATTAAAGTAGAATCATGCCATAGCAAGGAGAATTGAAGAGGAGTGAGAGGTGGGAGGGCATTAGGAGCAGCAAGAGAAAGGCCAAGGAGGGCCCCTGGAGAGAGCAAACAGGGCTTTCCCGGGGCTGGGCTGGGCTCAGGACCACTTCTGGCTGCACTTGATGGCTTCACAAACACCCAGCACAATACACGAGTGTAACATAAGCCTCGACTCCTCGAGATTAGCCATAGCTGGGAAATAATGTTATCGCTCCCCATTATACTCAGGAGCCCTTGAGAAAAAGTCCCCAAAATTCCCACGAGCTTTAAACGAAGGTGAGATTTTCCCTGGTGCCCATCCTCCTTTCCTAGGAGGTCTTGTGTTCTGCATGTGTCACATTTTCTTCGTCTTTGCCCAACCATGCAAGAGTTCAGCCTTTTGCACAGAAGTTTCGCTCTCTGTGAAGGTGCTGCTCCTCTTTCACCATCTCTCACTCTTCTCCTTTGCAAAAGTTAGGGATCTAGGATTTTCCTGCTGGGTCAAAACCCAATCTCCTTCCTCACAGGGGCTCAGTTTAACTACACACCACTGTGCCAGACGGTGACTGTTAGTACCACCCAGTTTCATTAGTTATCAAGGGCTAAAGTTGCACTTCGAACAGCCATCAATCAGTAGGAAAAAATACGCATCGAATTAAAACTTCCAGCAAACTCCAACACCTTAGGGCTTTTTCCTTTTACAAGCAACATTTTCTTCCACTGAAAACAGAACTACTTGTGCAGGTGGTTTTTAAACACAAACAGCTGCTCCATGGAAATGCAGTTGGGGAAAATTATTCAGGAAAAAGAGGCAAAGACAAAGCCATGGGTGTGGAGCAAGAATCTATACTGCCCAAATTCCCAGGGAAATATATGAAGGAAAGAGAAACCTAAGATATAAACAGTAAGTGGAATTTCCATTGCACTGGTCCCAATAAACACACTGGTTTTGGGGGAAGGAAAGTGGGATCAAGGGACCAGAGTGAGGCAGTAGGTGTTGTGGGGGAAAGCGTGGTGGAGGGTTACGGCTCGTAAAAAATCCGCTTCATCTTTCAGTGTCAGAACAATGCCCGGGTGTATGGTGGGCTGTGTTATCAGCCAGGGAAGCAGAGCAAGGCTGGGATAAACAGCGCCAGACAGCCAGGGGTTTGTGGTCATGATTTACTCCTGCCTTCCCAGATAGTTCCTCCTTTCTTTCTGCTTAATTTCTGTTGTTCTGTCCATCTTTTAAAAGGTTCTGTAGGTCATAGCTGTTTTTAGCACTGTCGCCGTAATTTTAATTACCAATACAATATTTTTTGGCTATACAGAATTTTTTTAAAGCCTCAGTAGCTGTGTTTTGACCAGAACTACCACAATCACAGACAAATATTGCTGCTCTCTCCTTATTCCACTACCTTTCCCTGTTATGTCTCTCTTCTATCTATGAACTCTTTTATCACCTCATTCTCCTATGCATCTCCTCAAGTAAAAACTTCACTTTCAGGGCACTTTGGTGTGTGCCATCCCCATGTAGGGACACAATGACAACTCCCCTCCCAATTACAGACTGCAGAGGCAACCTTGAAACGCTGCATTTTCTCCAGCCCTGCCCTCCAGGCAGAGGAGGCTTTCCCTGCAAACACCCCCAAAGTTATTTCACCAGTTTCCTCCCAACTCTCCTTCAAATTCCTCTTTGAATTCATCAGGATTAATCTCCTGGTATGCTGCAGCTGCTGTCAAGATGACGAGTTCTGGGTTTCCTCCTCTCTTATATGCATCCATTAATGTTCTCTTGGATTGAAAGATCCTAAAGCAGAAACCATCTCTGTGCCCTTTATTCCCCAACCAGGTCTCCTGGCTTTTTCTGTCCTTGTGGTGAAGCCCTAAAAATGTTTGAGTAAAGACTGAAAAAAGCAATTCCTTAAATTTTGTACACGTAGGAGAGCAATGAACTCAAGAATGCGAGCAAGCCCAGGGCCACCTTCCTACCTGAGCAAGTGTAATGTCACTGCAATAAGAACCCCATTACTTTTCCAGGAGCTGAGATTGTATAAAATACTTCATGCACAGACATGAAGATGGAGTCTCACCTTGGGATCTGCATTCCAGGAAAATCACATTTCCTGGAGAAGAGGTGCAATGAAAGCCAATCTGATGCTGCTGAAGGCCCACATGGAACTTGTTAGTTCCACCATTATTTTTCCCCTTCTCTATACTCTATATGGAGGCAAGGGCTTTGCAACAGGATAAGCTCTTTTATCACACTGAATCAGACCAGTAGTATCCCAAACTGGGAGAGCCTAAGTGCCAGCTAGCCCTGGAAGGTGTGCAATGCTTGCAGCAGACAAATCAGTAGCAAAACCTTAAACATTCAGGAGGAACACAGAATAATCAATTGGAATATTAACGTGCTGGTAAAATGATTAAAGTTTGGCGTTACACATATTTTCAAATGTACTGACACTTCATTCTCATAAAGACCAGCTCAGTTATGTTTGATTTGTATTCATATCCTATAATGTGAATATATTTGCTCAAAATTGCTCCATAGTAAATCACCATCACAGAAATAAGCTTATATTTATTCTTAGCATTCATGAATTGCATGATGTTGGACCACCATATATTTAACACCTCCGAAGAAACCCAACCACAACTTTTGAAAGCAACACCTTTATATATCATTATGGACATTGTTTCCTTAACAGTTAATCACACACTCTCCAATCACATGGTTTTTACCTTAAGAGAGAAAAATGAGTGACTCTATAGCTTGAAATGCAAAGCCCTCTACTTGACCTTTTGATGTGAAAAACCCCATTGGGCCAGGTCCTGAAGGTGCTGAGCACTCTCACCCGTGCACTGAGCACCCTTGGCTTCCTCTGAAACTGACAGAAGTTGAAGGCATTCAACAACTTGCTGGATCAACCTTGTAATCACTAAAAGCTCTCTTCAGAGTGATATAAATACGGACAGTCTCTTCACTTCACAGATTTGGTCTAGCATTAGGGTTACTTTAAAACCAAAGCTGTCGGAGAAAATGTTGGATCTATGATATGACTTTGAACCCAGGTCACTAAAATCTTTCCCGACGCAGCATCTTCTTTGGGATTCTTAAGAAAGCTAAACCTGCAAAGACAAATATTATGGCAACAAAAATAAATGCCTGAGTTTTTAACCTTTTCAGGGAAAGTAATTCCTTTATTGGCTGCAGCTAAAACTTCCTACCTTTCTTTCCCTTTTTGTTGTATCTGTGAGTAATTTCTTCAGTCACATTGTTTATAAGAAGTGAAGTTATTCGTAATCATGCCTTAAGAGTATGTACACAAACTGGACATCCTAATAGAGCACTATGTATTAAATTCCTGATTGTTTGACATAAATTCTCTCTCTTTCTTTTACTCAGACAGGAAGCTTCCCATTTATTTACGAATAGGTTAAGACCCTAGTCATGTTCCTAACTGTGTTCCTAAGTGCTAACATATATTAAGTAAATTTAGAGCCTCTTCTGCATAGGAAACAAATTAAACTGGTTAAACATGGAGAAAGACTAAATGTAATCTATCTTTTGTCATGTTTATGATATCGGAACGCATCTTATATGAATGTTCCAATTTGGCTGTTACAGCAGATGGGTTGCTTATGATAAACCACAAGTACAGACAGAGAATGTGATAGTATAAATCATAAAGAAGATAAATAATGAAATTCTTTGAAATAACATTGGTTAAATATTTAGACATTTGGTTTCCAAGCTTGCTTGCACATATGAAATAGTATTCTCTACTGATGGAAAGAAATGCTCTCAACAATAATCATATTGGGACAACTAATAAGGTCTAAAGGACATATTTGCATTTAGAGACCTCGTTGGATTTATATAAAATTTGTATACACAGGGAAGATATTGGTACTCAGGGGAATAGTCCTGGATGGAAACCTGTATGAAAAAGTAAAGACAACTCACTACTGAGCCATTTTTCCATAGGTTGAGGCACACTGGAGTTCTCCTCCGTGCTTCTTTGTGCAAAGTGCACAAGTCTGGGGGGAAAAGTGAAGCCTTGTTTTTAACCTCCTTTATTTATTAACCTCCTTTATTTATAGCTGGCCTAGCTGAGGCAGGTACCAAACCTCAAAATTATTGCCAGGCAGAACTTCTATTTTCCAATTCATAAAAGTCCTAGAAACCTTACTTCTACCAGTAACTTAAGAAGGAAGATTAGTGTGCAAATCCAGTGAGGGATACATGCCACTGAGCTTACAACTGCACCAAAGAAAGTAATCCACTCTCAGGGATTTTATTTTTACTGGAAGATTTACACATTTCAAAGGTGGGTATGAAGTCCAAGTTCCCCTTAGAGAGAGATCAGACTTCTCGAATGCAACCCTCATCATCCTCCCTAGATGTCTAGAAAATGGGTGAATTGCCCCCAGGAGATACTGCTCTTTTTGAACTGATGGTCAATTTAAATTACTGAACAGTAGATGGCTAATGTAGGTCAGATGTCTAATGATGGCATTTTATGAGGCTGATGATGGAGATGACAATCTGGTGTTTCAGTTTTAAACACCACTTGTGTATTTTGCTTGGTGAGTGCCCAGAAGAACAAAGCTTGAGCACACACCATCTATGAGCTCTGTTAGAAAATGAAACTAAACCTGTGCCTCCTGTCATTAATAGGATACCTGCCCTGATTTTATTCAGAGCAGGCCTAAGGCTTATCTTCCTCTGAGTTTTCCGTGAGACATGCGTCATTTTACATCATTCGTGGTTGGTTCCATTCAATCCCTGCAGCAGTGAAAGCAACTGAGGCATTCATTTAACAAAGATATTGGTATATCCACAATGGCATCATTCCTCTGCCCAAATCCTGGCATGTCTTACATCCCAGGCATCCAAAGGCTGCAAGGGCAACCCAAAGCCAAGTGCAGGCAGCCAGTGCTGCCCTCCCAGGAACTGATGCACAATGAATTACACAGAAACTGGAGCACACGTGGTGCCCCTTTCTTTTAAATTAAGGATCTTGCCTTTTTAAATGAAGTGATTATGATGAGGGCAGTGGGATTAAGAGAGGACTGGGGCCTTTTGTGCAGGTGGTTTCCCTAATAGGAGACTTTCTAGCAAGAGAGCACTATATATTCTTCAGGCTCAAAGCTAAACTTCTATTAAAACCAATTAATTCATTGAACAGGCTTGTATCGCTTTACAGTGCCCGGGCCTTTACTTAAAAGAAATCAATTGTATGAGTACAGCTGAGAAATAACCACTATAATAGATGTTTTAGCTCTTGCTTTTACTTTTCTCTGATAGCCCTTAAGGTGGTCAGAGGTAAAAGCTAAAGATGCATTGTAGCCTGAGGGATGATTGAATGAAAAAATGGGGGATGGGAGCAGAGCTATGCTGATAGACCAATTTCCCACCACTGCAAGCCAGCGCAATTGATTGATGAATCCTTGCTCTGTCAAGAGGCAGCCCTTCAGATTTGATCACATAAATACTCATTCAACTCAAATTCTGCTTGACAAGCCTCAGACAGCTTTGTTCTGTCACAGATATCATTGGAAGGAAAATGCTCCATTAATCATCCTTAATTAACTTTACCATAGTCTGCTGGAACCAATATGTTCCCTGGCTAAATCCCTAAGACTTAGCTAGATTTCTGTAGTTATCAAATAGAAAGTTGTTTTTAAAGTTCCTCTCCCTCATTGCTGCTAACTACAGGAAATCTTTCCCTGCCTATTTTCTAGGAAGGCACTTGCATTGATCAGGATGTGGCTTAATCCTTTGACAGTTAAGCTCCTTTGCCAGAGACACACAGTTATATCTATTTCTGATTATAAAAGATTACTGATCTATCCACAATAAGTAATAAGGTGTTGTGCTTTCAAAGCACCCCCTTGTTTCCAGGCTGTGGCAAAGTCTCACAAACATAACCAAAAATAAAAATAAAACCCAAACAAGAACCAATGTGCAAAGAGGGACTAGGAAGAAACACAGCAATTTAGCTGGATTTGGGGGATAACTAGAAATAATACATAGTGTTTCAGGTGCAAAGTAGGGGGAAATCATGAAGACGTGCTCGTTAGCCAGGGTTGCCACTATCCCCTCTCACTTAGCAGTTTTGTTCTGCTGCAGGGCTGGAGGAAGTCCTGGGAGCATATTGTACCCCCAAGAGGAGGGATCCTCAGAGAGCTCCAGCTCTTGGTGGGTGTCCTCCATCCACAGGGATGCTCCTGAAGCACATGGAAGGGCATTTACCCCATACAGTTCCCCTTGCTTCCTTTGGTATTGTTGCATGATAATATTTCTTTCTTTACAGCATCTTTCTGATTTTTTAAAATGTGGTAAAAACCCTACATTCCTCAGGGATTTTCAGTGGGACCTGAGGGGTCTAATACCTTGCTGGTTTGGGGTCTTGCTTCTCTGAGGTGCTGCACAGAGGCAGTGGGACCAACAGATTTTGCAGATAAATTTCTTACCCATTCATTTCCATTGTCTGGGATACATCCCTTTGAATGCATTCACTGGAGATAAGGAAAGAAAATAACACGGAAGCATTTTGACTAAATAGAAAGAAGTGTGGGAGCCTTGTCCTCAGTGAAACAAAGCCTGGAATTGTTCAGAGTCAGGTTGGATGGGGCTCTGAGCAACCTGGTCTGGTGGAAGATGTCGTTGCTCACAGGGATTGGATGATCTTTAAGGTCCTTTCCAACCCAAAATATTCCATCATTCTATGGTATTTGTTAATCTCACAAAACCTTTCTTGTATGAGGAGTCTTTATTCCTGAAAACTGTATTACTGAAAGCTCAGGAGGACACGGGCTATCTATATTGCTAAACATTTATGTGTGAAGCTGGGTGCAAGCAATGAAATATAACCTAAATTGTTTAGCAAATTTAATGGTAAAAGCTCAGGCTCCTTTTGTTATGAAAAAATAGTATTTTAAAGTAAACACCGCAGTACAGAGGGGGGGAAAAAGATCATACTCTATCCCCGTGTACATCACAAATCTTCTGCTTGCTCTGGGGAGAAGTCACTTCATGTTATGCTCTCTACCAGCCTTGGACTGTGGTCAATTTAATCAATGCTCCTCCTGACGGCAGCGCTGCTCAGCCGAAAATGGAAGTGACCGTTTCAAGCTGTGCACTCCGAGCAGCCAGCTGGCCTATTTTAAACTCTCTGGAAACTTGACATACTAATGTTTCCTTTACAGCACCGAAGGAACCAGTTATAAAGGCATCTTCTCAGGCTGTACAGCAGAAAAAGGCAGAGGCATAAATCAGGGCTGCCAAGCCTTGCACACCAAAGGGCCAAACCAGAGAAGCATGGGCCAGCAGCAAAGTGGGGATTACTTGGGTGCAGAAATTAGAGATATCTACATTAAAAAATGGAAAAAAACTTATGTTTTCTCTTCTTGTTCTCAGGAAGAGCTGAAGCCTGAAGACATAACCAAAGCTGGGAGCTTTTCAACTCATGGAAAACTTCCTGGGTTGAGTTTTCTTTGCCATCAATATTCCTTTCCCCTTTCTTTCCCTCTTGCTTCCTTCTCCTTTCTCCACACACTTTTCTCTACCCTTGCTTTTTTTTTTTTTTTTTTTTTTTATTTTTTTTTCCTTTTTAACCAATACTTTGCAAAAATGTTTCTCCCTACTGAACAGGGACCTTCTCTGCCCTTAGCTGCCTCTCCAGCTTGCAGGGTTGTGAGTTAGGTTCCCCTCTCACCTCTACACAGAGGTGCTCAGAGACAGGAGAAGGGCAAGATATTTAAGGTCTCAGGGAGAGGGAGTTTCCTAGTCCTAGTTCCTGCCTAATTCCATCTGAAAAACAACGATAAATCAGATTTATCAGCACTAACTTGGGTTTTTCTCTTAATGCAGGTTGTCGGGAGGTGGGAGCCCTAGAGATCCAGCTTCTTCCAGCACTGGGATCAGTGGTTGTCTTTCTTGCCTCAAAATATAACCATGATATAACCTGATGGACAAAATGCACAACTGAAAGAATACTGAGAGCAGGAAACTTAAAAAATAATAATAATTGTATTACCCAAACCCCTATAAGAACATCCAGTCCATCTTTAAATCACAAAATGAAATAAACAGGATCAGATATATGGTGAAAAACCTGTAAATGTCCTTTCTCATTATGGAGGTCAAAGAATACATTAGTTATTTTTAACTAATGTCTTATTCGACCCCATGCAAACTTAAATCAGTTTGGGTCTGACTGATTCAAAGCTGTTCTCTGGTTCCCTGCTCTGCTGTAATAATTGACTAGGCTAGACTTTAGAAAGGTCAAAAAAGCAGCCCCGATTCATATTATTTCAGCTAATAACTCAGTTCTTAAATCAAAATTTAAGAACTAATCTCTCAAAGCACTATTTCCTCCCCCTCCATTAAATCCATATGTAATTTCAAATTAAATGATAGATGTCCAAAATCGTTACTTTTTGCTTAATTACTTTTAAGTTACTGGGGGACACAGCATGAGGGTTTGTTAGAAGATCTAGGATTGTCCAAAAAAAAAATTGGAATTAAGAAAATCTAAGAAAATCTCAGAAAATGCAGCTGTGACTGAAGAACCTGAGGAAAAAACAGCAGGCACTGGACAATCTAAAGCAAAACCAGGCAGACACATTGCAGCATCTAAGGCAGGCTCAGAGGAGGCTGGGCAGCAGGTCTGTGGGGTAGGCATGGTGGGGTGACAGGGAGGTTGCCAGCGCAGATGAGATGTGATGGGATTGGGGGCTTTCATGGAGTGGAAGACAACAAAGGCTCCATATTAACCCTTCATCACTCTCTAAATACATGAGTTCCAGGGTATGTCTTATTGAATGCAAATTTATAGATTGGCTCATGTCAATTGTTTAACATAAAAGTTAACGTGTAAGTAGCACATTTCTACCAAAGGTTCTGATATTGATTTGTAAAACCCCCAAACCCAAGCGCTTAAATTTCATTACATTAATTTGTGATGTTATAGTCACTCACAAAAAACGTACTCCATGTTCAATATATTCTCAATTCATTCTGCTGTCCTTATCTGACTCCCTTCAACAGAAAATTGGCCTTAATCCCAATGCAGGAATGCAAGATGAAGATCATTAGCAAGGAGTGGTGTGGACTAGGGCTGTCATTCTTACAAGCTCCTTGTGGTCATATTTAAGTTACAAAAAGAGAAAAAAGTAACTCTGCTTGCACATGAAGAAGGGGATGGCTTTGTCACATTGGAAGTCACCTAAAAAACCTCTCATGATTCCCAAGGGAGAGGCTGGAAAGAAGTTTGGCCGAGCACATCTGCATGCACATCTGAGGGACACTTTTGGTACATGCCTGGTTGCCCCACACATCTCCTCTCACCTCAGTATCACAAAAACAGAAATTCAAGCTAGACACAGCACAATCAGGCGTCTGTTGTAGTCAACCAGTTGACATAACAACGTTTTTTCCTTACCTCCCCCAAAATGCCTTTTCTTCCCCCACTTTCAAAGAGATTTTTTTTTTAAGACACCAAACGTTGGGCTTCGACTGCTGTTTATGGGACACTTATTTAGGACTGCAATAAACCGCGAGCGGTTTGAGGCTGGCTCCTCAAACTGTAACTACTCTTGGGTTTTTTGTTGTTTCTTTCTGCCGAGGGAGCCTTTTCTTCCCCGCTTCCCCGCAGCCACTCTGTGCTGTGCTTTTGTTTGGCCTCCCAGCACAGAGTTGTTTATTTGCACTAACAGCGCCGGCCCTGCTCCCCGTGGACTGTTTGTCCAGTGGCCTGTGGAGCCTCCATGACTTTATTGTTGACAAGTGGTAGGTGGGATCCAAGTTTCTGTGGTTAAATTGTTTATTGATAATTACCTGTTAATTACCACTGCTGCCAGCTTCCTATAATTTATCATGATCACTGGTTTTTTTGGTTGCTCTTTGAAATTATGATGTGAAAGAGGAGGGATAACAAAGAAGGTAAAAGAAGGAAGAGAGCCAAATTGTGATCACTCCTTCCTGAGTTTTAAAACTGCATCATTTGATTAATTTAACGTCTGGCCAGCTCTCATCAATGGAACCCATCAGTATGACAAGGGCATCACCTCCCCAGGTGCTGCCAGATGGGTCAGCTCTTCTCCAGTATTCATACAAGGAATGGATTTGGTGTAAGAGAGCCCAACCACACTTCCTCTGAGTTATAGAAAACCAAACTCTTCACAAAGCAATATTTTTTTCTTATAGACCTCACAAAGCTGTTCCCTACCATGTCTGAACAAGGAACATTTTTTAGGAATTTGGGGGTTTTTTTGTGGATCATCTGGAAGATGACTTTGAGCACTTAAGTTGTCACTGTAGGACATCTGCACCAAGATCAATAGTTCCCTCAGTTGTACCACTCTAAACTTATTGATCTAAACCAAGACAAGCCCAGCAGCCACATCCCCCAGATGTGGCACAGCTGCCCAGTGAATCAGGAAGGGAAGAACCTGCATGGGAAGAGAACCTTGCCCCTTGAGCACAGACCACCCTGGCCACTGCTGGAGGGCCAGTTGTCTCTTCAGAGAGCTTCTGGTGGCCACAGAATTTCTCTTTGAAGACCAAAATTAAAACTAAGCCCATATATTTATTTCCTTAAATGCACTTCCATGACTATGAACTCTGGCTTGTCTTAACCCCATGTTTAAATCCACAGTGTTTGGTGCAAATACATTTTTAAGGGGTCACAGTGATAATCACTATCCCTTCTGAGGTGCTGCCCAACTCTCAAATTAAGTCTGAGCAATAATACAGAGCATGAAAACCAGCACCATCAGCAGCCTTGGATATGGAAAACCAAAAGCAACCCAATGCCAAGGGTACCTAATTCATTTTCCTGAACACCTTCAACAAACCATTACAATTTCTGTAAATAAAAAACAACTATGTTTCCATATTTTGGTGAGTTGGCACAGTTGCCCCTTTTAGAAGCATTACAGCTGGGAAGGAACTGTGTCTTCATTTCAATACATTCATAGAAATTATTCTAGGTGCCTATTTACACATTTCCTGGCCCAAACAATAGCTGCCCCCAGCCCCCTGTGCCATGTGTGCATCGGTCACTACCTGGCATCATCCCTCTCGTGACTCAGGCTGTGTACAATTGTCCTGACAACTCACAACAGTTTATCATCATTGTTTGGTATAATTGGAAACAGAAGTATTTATACACACCCGTGTACCCTACAACTAAATTTATAAAGGCAACTGTCTCTTTTAATCTATAGCACAGCCAGTGTAAACAGTAATTTGAAGGAATATTCAGATTTATTACATTACTCGCTTAAAGATCAATGTTTAAAATGGATATATATTGCATTAATCCAAACACACAACAAATCATAAAGCTATTTACACAATAAATTTACAATTCCCGCAGACACTTTAATCCTGTTTCTGTTTCCAAGGAGCGCTCTTGTCTGCACACACACACATCCTCCCACAAACACACTCCCACACTCCAAAAGTACTATTGTAATGTTAATTAACCTAATTTATAAACCACCAACTAGACCCGTAACCTCAGCACAATATACATTTAACCACAAAGATGTGAATTAAAGGCACATTAAGGGGGAAGGGACAAAAGAAAAGAAATTTGGCTTTGGGGCTGAGGCGCGATCCAGACCTCAGCCCTGGCACCTCTGGTGTCACCTCTCTGCGAGTCAACAGCATCACTTTGGGCTTCAATCCTGCTCGTCTCACCTTCCTGCAGCCCAGCCATACCCCAAGTTATTTAAACTTCATTTCTGTGGTTTAAAATAATATCCCATTGACGTGGGATCCAAAACGCCTTCAGAGCTAATAAAATGTCACCCTGCCAAACTGAGGCGATACGTGCCAACCTTTAGCCCAGTGTGAAATTTTATAACTCAGTTATAAACCCCTCAAAAAACAGAGCTTATAATGGAAAGGCTGACAGATTCTTAACTATACAGTTTCCAGTGGGCTTCTGCTTAATATACTGTATTTCTTCGCCTTGAAGATATTAATTTACTTTTTGAAATGTTCATTGCTAAGATTAAGCGTAGGGTTTTGAAATGTGTTCATAGGCAATTTATGCAGGCACACAAATGTACTCTTCTCCAGATGGAGAGAATACTAATTTGAAAATGATTTATACGCCGCTCCGCACTGTACATCCATCCTCTGCTCAAAAGGTTTCCCTCTGACACAACACTGGGATCATCTCATATATTAACCCTCTGATAGCATTAGAAATTCATTGAAAAATTGATGAGGATTTTGGTCGATGGCATGGGCTGGAATAGATTTTGTAGATTTCAGCAAAAATTGCCAAGAAGGGCAGAATAGACGCAGAACAGACTCATCAACAAGTGAACACACTGGAAAATAAAGGTCTATCCATACAAAATATGTATTTCTGTGGGAGTACAAGCAACAGAGAGGTTGAGAAATGCTGTGAAAAGACAACAAAGTTACTAAATCCTTAGGAGAATCAGTCCTTAGCCCAATGACTTGGTATTTGGCTGTGTACATGCACCATACTGACCATGGTATTTCCACAGCAGCCCCTGGCTGTGCACAGGAGACCGGAATGATGCAGGAAAAGTGTAGTAACAGGCCCCACAGCTGACATTAAAATGAGCTTGCAGACTTACACATCACTTGGCATGTGAATATTTAGCAACAAACATTCCAGCAACTGAAAATATGTTTAAAAAACAATTCCACTCTTATACCTCCATCAGAGGTAAGAGTAGAAGAGAGAGTAGAATTTTCCACTTTTCCTTTCCTCACTTGGTCCCCAGCTCTTCCACATGTAGATGTTTGAGTCCTGCTTGGATGCCTGCTATGCACACATCAATGGTTTGCCGCCCAATATGACCAAAAAAACCACACATATACTTGAAAACAACCTATCTCAACATTTTCAAAGGAAAGATCTTTTCTTTGAAGCGACATGAATGCCTATATTCACTATAAATATGGGAGTATAAAATGCATCAGTGATGAAAAAAATACACTTGCCTTTGAAGGGTGAAGGCACGGGAGAGGTGAGCAGGATTTACTTTATTTTTGACCATAGTAAAATTTCCTGGGCTTTGCAGCCCCCGCTCCATCTCGTGTGGCCTCTTGGAGCACCATAAGAGAAATAGCAGCGGACACCTGAAGGCTCATTCAACACTCACAGGAGATGAGAGAGAGAATTTATAGATACAGTGGGTGAGATTTCTTGTGGAATATAGTCTGCTTCATCTCTACCTCGATTTTATCAATAATATACTGGCAGTCAAGATGAGTGGCTCCCACAAGAGACAGAGAAAGCCAAATATGTGCGCCATAAACACATGACCCTAAATTGCATTAAAATAAAAGGGGTAGAGGAAAGCTTTGAACTGCCCAGGAACCCTTCTGTTGTTTGAATTGCATGTTATGCTGTGGTCCTTAATAAAATTATTCCCCAGCTATGGACACCAAGGCTAAACCAACCAGTTCATTTGGGAAATTAGCTCATTGGAGGACTGCTGGAAGTGATGCTTTTGGTGAAGATGAGAGTGAGAAGGTCCCCTTATTCCTCAGGGAGCTCCTCTGAAGCTCACACTCTACTTTTGTATTTCACCATGAAGATTTTCAGGCATCACTAAATACAAACACAGAATTCTGTATTTTTGCCAAAGAGTTGAATGTAATTATGATTTTAGAAAAGATACTTCATATATCCAGTGGAGGAGATTCAGTATTTGTTCTGTCAGCTGGGAGAACAACTTCAATAGAAAACTATTTCATCTGCCCCTGCTTGAGATTATATATTTTATTTGAAATAATTTCCTCAGCCTGTGTCTGGAGGGAGAAAAGTGACTTGTTCTTATTTATCTTTCTTTTGGGGCTACATGAATTTCAGACTCATGAAAGTGAGCGACTGATAGCAGTTAAGCCAGGCAGAGCATTGGCAGGTGAGTTGAGAGCTTCCAGTCTGCTGCCAATGTGTCTCCACTGCAGCCCCAAATATCTCTATATTCTAGGGAATAGCCAGCCTTTAACAGGCACTGCCACTTTTAAAATACCAATAACTGTGATCTATGACTTGGATTTCCTATGGAATGGCAACTAGATTGGTTTCAAAAGTACTTCTCCCCTGCCTGCATTAAGGGTTTGTTGAACACCCTGTGCTGCAATATCCAAATATTAACTCAGGCCATTAATTCCCAAGCATGGGCACTAGAACACTGGGTGCCCACGTGGTGGGAGGGCTCCGAGGGACAGTGGGGCAGTCAGAGATGTGCCTTGAGAGACCACAGAGGGGAGAAATGCTGCAAGGAGCAAGGACTCTGCTGAGAAACTGCAGCTCTCAGCTCTTAATGAGAAACCAAAGAATGCCTAAAACAGAGATGGAAATGTGGCTTTCCAAAACCACCTCTTGTGGTACTCTAAAGCACTTGGCTTAATTCTGCCCTACAGTTTCTCCAGAAGGAGCTGGAGGCAGAGTTGGTCTTGTTTTTGTGCTGTGAAGTTGAGCCCAGCCTCACAGGTGATGTTGAGATCTATTTTGGGGTCCATTTTTCAGTAGCTACTGGATTTGACCCTAGATGGTATGCTCAGCTTAAACAAATCACAAAGCAGTTACAAAACTACAGCAGTTCCAATTGCCCTGGAAACACGAAAAGGACTTTACAGGAGCATCCTGAGGACAGCACCACAGCTCCTGCTTAGAAAACACTAGAGAGAACCGGGTATCATTTTTTTATGTTTGCTCTGGGATTGGAGGTTTAGGTCTCCACTGCATGGAGTATTTATGCCACGCTGCTCCTCACAGCCCATATTCTCCAAGAATAAAGAACAAACAGGTTGATCTTTATCTCCTATGAATCATAAACTATCAGTTTTCAGTGCAACCTTACCTCAGTGCTCTCCTAAGAGCAGGTTTTTTACAGTATGTGAAACCAAGAGTTCTAAAGAACCATAGAGCAGAGATGAATCAGTTAGGAAGAACCCATTAAACATGAATCCATGGAAATCCTCCCTTTTTGTTGTTGTTGAATATGCCTACAATAAACGTTACAGTGTGACTTGCAATTTCCTCAAGTTCCTTTTCTCAGAACAATGATGGTTGGCAGCCACTCAAGATGCTTCAGTAAACTTTGCAAGATAGAAAGCAATTTAGTTTCCCTGTAAGACTTCATTGCTAAAGTTATGCCCATTGATTTCCAGCCTCATAATTAAAATTCCTCATTAAACATGCTTGACAGCTGAATGTGATTCCTTTTACCTGCTACTGCTACCTTTTTTTTCCTTGTGATACCATTTCATTACAAAAGAACAATAGATTTCCTTTCAGGGTAATATAAGGGCACGGTGAGTAATGTACTTTCTATCCTACAGAAGGCCTAATATTGTTAATTTGCTAAATCAATTAAAAGAAACCACTTTGGAGCACGACTCAAGTCCTGCATATGGATCACATCAGCCATAATGTGCAGGAGTTCAAAGGCTGGCATTTCGCCCCAGTTGGCACCTAACAGTTTACTCTGATCCAGGGAATTTGGCTCTTGATTTCAAACAAATGCATCCTGAAGGCTTAAGGCCAGGAGTAGCTCCGTGTGATTTATGTTTCATATTTTCTCATAACACAAAACCTAAAGAGCTCAAAAAAAAAAAAAAAAAAGTTGTTGTTACAGGGCATTTGCTGCAATGTTCATGTAAATACAGAATTACTCAACTGCCCTGTGCACCTTGTGTTGTTTAATATGAGCTTTTCCTCTGAGTGGCTGTTTGATTCCCTAAAATTCCTCCTCCTCCTGCCAGTTCTGACAACCCAAAATGGAAATTACCTGTTTGTAAATGGTTCTGCTCTCCAGGCCAGACAGCTTGCACACAAAGCCAGCCACCACCTTTCCCAGCAGGAGATGTTTGCCCTGAAATATCCAGCCAGGAGATGGTACTGGCTGCACTGCAAACATCCCACAGAGCCCCAGCTGTGGAACCAGCTGCAGGACTGGGGGAACCTCACATCTGCTCTCAGCCCAACATCAACCCCACCTTCTGCTGGCCACCACAGGAGGGTGGATGCACAAGGAGATTTACCAAAAAACTCAGGGATTTTTACAGAGCTGACCTTGGAAGGGGCTGACTTCAAGAGCCCTCAGAGCACCCCAGGAATTCTTAGGCTCAAGCACTTGGCAAAGGAGCAGAAACTCCCTTCTCAATCATAAAATTAGCAATGAGAAAAGTTTCAAACGACAGATGCAAATTTACAGGCACAGTTAAAACATTTAGTACTGCCTGATATGCCAGGCTCCTGGTGCAAAACACATTGTCAGAGCTGCTTTAGAAATGAGAGAGGGGAATGGATCGCTGCTTACAGAACAATTAATTGTTCCACAGTTTAGGAGAGCAATTACATGCCTTTTTGTTTGTTTGTTTTCTCTCATTTTCAGATGGCTTTCCAAACTCCAGTTTGGAAATCCAGGCATCCAGAGAGCCAGTCACCATTCCAGTGGAGCACAAGGTAATTAGCAACATATTGCCATGCAGTGCTGCAATGCTGTGTCTTTTCATGGAAAACAAATAAATATGTTGTGTTACTGTGCACTGCTGGTTCCCAAAGTTGGTAAAGCCCAGCCCTGCATGGATTTTCTCTCCTGCACATGAACATAACACTTGTTTATAGCAGTGCCCAGTGACAGTTAATGTGCTGTCAGCATTTTCATTACAAGCCCTATTTTTCTATGGTTTATAACTTGGATATTTTTTCCTCCCAAAAAAATGTGGATGTAATGCTTATGGACCTGATAGTGTGAATATTTTAAATCATGCTAAGATGAAATTTGATACCACAGGCTGTGAATGTGAAAGTGAGGGATATTCATTCTGACTGAGATTGTAGAAATAAAAGCTTTAAAAGAAAACGACAAATAAGCATTCAAATACACTGGTTTTATGACAGATATTGCTAATTTTTTCAGGTGACAGGTGTGGAATGCAGGGAGGTAGTGATTACTGCTGACACTTGTCCTTTCTCTGAGAACTTCTATCCAATAAAAAGATTTCAGGAAGCCTAAGTGAAGAGATTCCATTGCTCTCACAGCTGGAAAAGTACAGATATTTTTTACTTGGTAGAAAAAACCATCAGATTAAGGTTTAAATATGACACCCCTCAAAAAAGACTGGAGCATTTGCAGTGTTTGCACTGCAGAACCACCACAGCAATGCAATATGTGCCTCTTCAGGACCAGCTGTGGGCAGGATCCAGGTAGGTAGGGGCAGGTTCAAGGCAAAAGAGCACCACGTTCATTTTGGGCACACACACTGTAATTTTTGGACCTTTTGGAGGTGGAAGCAGCAGCCTCCAAGTGATGAGGAGTGAACATGGAAAGCAGATGCCAGGAGCTGCTCAGGAGATGTGAGGACAGCAAACAGAAGAGGTGGCACTCTTACGGCGATGCTGAGCCAAAGCCACCCCAGGGGCTGCCAGCAAAGGCAGTGCTGTCCCTTCTTCCACAAAAACCATCAGGTCTCTTATTTTGGAGCATGTGCCTCGCTGAGGAGCTCTTTGGCTGTGTCTGATGTGGGTGATCCTGCAGTATATCAGGGAGACACAGGACACATCCCCTGTCTCCGCTCTTTGTTTTTTCTGGAAAGGAAATCCGTCTGCGCGGTCCCCTGGGAGCCGTGGGACACTCCACTGGAGGCCTGATAAGCACAGCATGAGGACCTTTGCCACTCATTGATGTTGGCTGAACCTAAAGCCAGCCTTTCAGGAGGCACCTTGAGCTGTGTGGGCAGCAGGACATCCATCCTGGCTTCCCTGATGGAGGAACTCACCCAGCACATGCTGGTGGCACCAGCCTGAGGGACTCCCTTTGGGGTCACAGGAGGTTGTGAGTGGCAAAGGAAAGATTTTAAATGTTGCAGACAAATTGTCTTTTCCAAGCAGCAGGTTTGCTGAATAAACTCCCAAATAGGTTAAGTGGGTCTGTTAGGGAAAGGTGATGCAGAAGTGCCTGGGTCAGGAGTGTTTGAGATTTGGAGCTAATCCTCCTTTGGACATGCAGTGCATCCACTGTGCACCCACCCATTTAAATAGGAAACAACAGAGAGTGAAGAAACAGTGGGAATGCTCAGAGGGCCTCAGAAACCACCCCACTGCCCAGGCTCCACACTCCTCTTTCCCACAGAAAAATACATTTTAGAATAATGAGTGCAAGGTGGAAGGGGAGAAGCGCAGGAGGAAAGGAGGTGGGTGAATGTTTGCAGGCTCATCTCTGACAATTCCACAGCATTATTCATTTCCTGGAGCTGCATCCATGGGAAGTGATACAGTCACTGCTCTTTGAAATATCCAAATGTACGAGGCATGAGGGACTTCTCTTCATTACCACGTCATTCACATTTTTGAACTCTATATCATCCTGATGCTTTGGGAGAATCTCCTCCCAAAGTAAACAAATTTTGGTGGGGCTTAGTGGAAATCTTTTGCAGCAGACAGAGCAATTTAACAAAATGGACATTTATGAAGAAAAGTTCCCACTTTTGAACAAGTCTGTGAATCAAATTAACACAACGTATCTAAAACCTCTACAGTCTCAATATTTTGTCACTGGGAAGAGGGAAACACAAGTTTTGAAGGTGAGTCTTGGCATCCAAATCCCTCATTAAAATCTGTCAGTTCTTGGAAACATCTGGATGTATTTTGTTCACATGAGAGCAAAGCTGTGTCTACAATTATCTGCACCAAATGAGGACTCACAGCAGATCCCAACACTCTTCAGACCTCCTCTCTCCACAGGATGCTCTCAATACCCTCTACCTGCCCTTTTTCTACCTGTTTCCCACCTATCCACCTGTCTGTGTGATTTCCTTCCTGCCTTCAGAGCCCATGTACAACCCAGAAGACCTTAAATGTCTCCACCAGTGCAACTGGGAAGCACTGGGGTCTCTAAGGGGTGCTCCCATAGTGACACATGGGATGTGCACTGATCTGGGGACAGCAAATAGTGCACAAGGAGCCTGTGCTGACACAGGCAAAGGAATACACTGACTCGGTGAAAATCCTCGTTTTCTGATCCGTTTGTGCACCTCAAGCACAAAGAAATGTTTGCTCTTAGTCCTGAGGCAAAAATAAATTAAACAGCACAGATTATCTCTAGAGAGAATCAAAGGTGAATTTGATACACGAGCATTTACTAAGGAAAATCTGAGAGAGGTGGCAAACACAACCATAGGCAAAGACTTCAAATTAATTTCAAAGCAGATCTGCCCTATAAAGTAATTGAAAACATACCCAGTTCCTACAGCCAGGTAAGAGCCTTGCCATTCCTGTGCAAGACAAGCCCAAGATGCTCCACATGGGATCCTGACCAGTCACATGACTTTTAATACCCACATGATGGCACTAAAATGGCCTATTAGATTTACAGTGTCATTAACCTTCCAAAATGAAATTACTGTTCTTGGGAAGAAAAAAAAAATAAATAAATAAAAAAAAAATACATATATATATATAAAAGTAAATAAATAAAAATAAGGAAAATAAGAGAATGAGAAAAAAGAAAAATAAAGATAAAGAGAAAAAGTAAGAGAAGAAAGAGGGGAAAAAAGGGAGAGAAATAAAGAGAAGGAGGAAAACAATTTTTTTTTAAAAAAGGACAAAAAGAAAAAGAGATGAGAAAGGGGAGAGTAAAAGGAAAAAGAAGTAGCCTAAATGCTGCTGGGTTTCGGGTAACCAGTCCATGAGGAAATGCTGACAGGGGTCACTGTGGCATAATCTTTCATTCAGCCCCAAAGCTGTCACATCCTCCCCAGATGTCTGAAACATAGATATAAATTTTCATTATCCAGCAGAATAGGGGCAGAGGTACACAAAATGATTTTTTTAGCAATCAAATTATGGCTCATTGTCAGATTATGTGTAAACAGTAATTTTGTGAAGTTTTCCTGTGGTCATTTATCTACACCCACGTTTAGTAGCTCTGCTGAAGCTGAAATAAAAAAGGAAGGTTTTTCAAATTACATTATTGTCTTCATAATCAAGTTGAGGGACCATAAAAACTGAATAAAAAATTAATATTATTATGGAGGAATTTTGTCTTACTCAACTAAACAGCGAGGTCTCAATATTTTTTTAATGAAAGCAGAAAGGATGCACCCCTTTAAAGGGACGAGGAAAAACTGCTGGTGGTGTATAAAACTAAACTGAGGTATCTCGAAGAACTCTAAAATCTCAGTATTTTCCCCAGGTTGAGTGAGCACAAGGTCACACCAGGGTGCAGCTAGGCAGCTGCTCAGGAGCTCTGCAGACCCTGGGCACTGAGAGCCAGTGGCTCCAGGGGACAGCCCAGTCCTGGCCAAGAGAAAGATGAGACCTCTTCTACCTGAACCAAGGCAAACAAATGGTTTACAAGTGGAGATGAAACTGCATTTCTTATGGAAAGAAAAAACAGGTCATGCCATAATATTTTATTATTCTTCAAGGTGAATTCAACTAAGTATTAGAAACATACAGCTTGCCTAGATCTCAGGTGGTTAAGATGAATATCTTCATGACCACCCCTGGTGACAATAATGACTGGATAACCTGGCAGTTTTAACAGGTAAAATATTCCTTACAGGTGATGTCTTTGCAGCAGTGTTAAAACATACCCTTTGCTCTCTGGTCCTGCTCTGCCTTCAAAAAAGCTGAAGAAATGGTTGTGCTGATGGTTTAGTGCACAAACCGAGGAAAAAAAATGCCATGTTTCATTTTTGTCTTGTTTACAAGACAATGATATTCACATTTCTTCATGCAAGACAATGACACCAACAGCTCTTTGTGTCAGGAGGAAGTTGCGAGGCAGGATCCTCTGCGAAGGGCTGGTATGCTCAGAAATGCAAAGCCCACGATATTATCTGCTTTATTATCTTGCTTTGGGACTGTACCAAATGCTCTGCAAGTCTGGATCACTGTCACCCTGTTACGATGAAAGAAGTGCCTTCGGTTATGAACTACTCTGGAGACACCAGATTAGAGTTCAAAGGCTATTCCTTGCATTAGCAGCAAATGCAGGAATTCTGAGGCAAAGTGATATACTTAGTGTGAGCTTTTGCATATCACTCTATTTCACTCCATAACCATGGCGCAGTAGTCAGAGCTACTGTTTGAACCTAAGCTCCCTACGAGTTGAAAGTTTGGGGCATGTTTATTGGATAACCCAGATTCTTTTCTAGTAGCCATCAGCAAACACTTTGTATATGTCACAGGCCTCCCACTCCCTTCCAAGAGAAAAGGATTGGATGGAAGGAGGAAGAAAAACACAGCTATTATAGATTTAATACATCCCCCGGAAGAAGTAAAGCATGCCCAACTTCAATTTCATACAAGGCATACAGACAAAACTCAATATCCTCGTTTAATCTGGGAAATTCCACGTGGAGAGGGAGTTTTATGGATACCAAGAGCCAGATTTCCCGCTATAACAGTCTGGCAGTGCATTTCCCCTGACTTGGACTCAGGCAAAGCTGACAGAGCCAGCTGGGCCACCTCCCTGAAATGGTGCTCCCCACTCTCCCACAACAAAGTACCACATCAAAAGTTGTTCCAGCCAGGGAACATCAGGAAATGCGTTTGGGCAAGAGATGTCTAAGCAACCCCACCCCCAGCTCACACTCCTGTGTCCAGGGACCTCTGTCTTGGGTCTGTGATTTTATTAAAAAATCCCACAACAAATTCCTGCTTTTGGTACTGCGCAACCAACGCACAAAATGATGCTGGGTCTGCTTTAAATTAAAACAAAAGTTGCAGGAGATAGGATCTCTGATACATACTGAGTTGCTTTTCTCATCTGAGATTCTTCCTCAAACAGCTAAAAACAATTAGGATAAATGAGTAGATATAAAGGTCAGCAGTACAAACAATTCTGGGAAAACCAGATAGCTCACTGGATAGTTCCTTTACTTCCGTCACCGCAGAATGAATAGATACAAGTCCAAACGCACTCCCAGCGATCTGATTAGAAAGATATCCAGGGCTCCTAAACAGCTTTTGTGGTTTCATCTCTTTTTTTTTCTCCCTAGCTGAATTCTCTCTGTGCTGCCAATCCACCCCAGATCTGGCAAGGCTGAGGCTTTGCTGCAGCAAAAACTCTTGGGGTGTTTTTGCCATCTTATGGTGGAAGGTGCCGGAGCCCATAAGGGAACGCTGACATGTGGCATTCTGGCACGTGAATGTCATTCCTTGGGAATATTAGTCATCCCTGTAATGTCTAATGACATCACTCTGGAAGGAAATAGAACAGGAGAAAAATCAATGGACAGCAGATACCTACCTATTATGAACTATAATTGTGCATTTACCAGTCTGCCAAGACATAAATCTAGTAGTTTAAAACCCATTTTAGCATACATTCATATATGTTAGGAGGCTATTAACACAGGGGTGAATTATAGCAAACAGGCTTCTAAGCAGAGTCAGGATATGTATTTTTTTAAATAATTATAACGTTCAGCACTGTAGTTAAGACTCAAAAAGGTTTTGTATTCCACCAGCTTTTATCCCTAACCAATCACAATGGCAATGAACACATCGTCTCAGATTGCAACTTTTCAACCCTGAACTCCTTCCTTGCTGCAAATATTGATCATGGGGTGCAACCAGGAAGGCCCTTGTTAAGAAAAACTAGGAAATAATTATTGTATGGGGTTAGAGCCAGACTCAGTTCTCACTGAACTGAGGGCAAACCCTTTCACTCCTTTTATTTTGTGTTAGATTAAACTATTTAAAAGTCTCAACTCCAAAATGGACAAGTTAGAAAAGCCTGAATTAGGCCTCCAGAGATGTTTGGAATAGTGTTTGCTTTGGCCAACAGGCAGTGTTAATAATTCAGGCTGATGGAGGAAAGAGCCGCAGCAAATGGCAGATTACACACCAACAGATTAGGAACAATTGTGCAAATACTTCTGCTGTGGTAGCTCAGGAAAAATCCCTTTCTTCTCCTAGCAGTGGTCTATCATGTAAGAAATCCTTAATAAATTTTGTATGAGCAAATAATAATGATTTTTGTCAAAAAATACAGTTTTAAAAATACTCCTTTTGAAGAGGAATTAGTGTGAAATGTTTATTAAAACACCAGAAAAACTTACTAATGATAGAGAACAGATACCCATGGAAATTAGAACATGTTCACAATACCAGCCAGAAATGAAAAAGCAGCAGTAGTAGTACAGGAAATCTCAGCTTTTCATTTAATATTGTTACATTCATTCACTCAGTTGAGTCCACCATAAACATCAGAGGTCTGATTTGCACACAGAAAAGTGCTGCCCATGTGCACAGATCTTTATTCTGATTGGAGTGCTTGACTTGGCTTCAGCCCTAACACTTCCATGAAATGCTGCAATTCCTAAATATATTACTATTGTTACATATGGGGAAATATGTGACTGTCCTCTTCCATTTTCCTCAGACTGCAGCCCACAGCCACCATCTTTAAAATCCCTTAAACAGTAAATGTATGTTCTACATAATCTTCTACCAAAATGTTTTTGGTTTTTTTTCTAGATAGCATGACAAATTGTTTTAACTCAGAACAAAGGTAAATTTAGTACTTCAGGGATATCTTTTTGGCTTTGACAAAACTGCATCTTCTGATTTAATTGATTTTGAGTAAAATTCCTAGAAATTATATAGAAACTCCAAAAGTTCAAGGTGATCTTAGTCCAATTCTTCCCTACCTTTCCTTTTTTTTAATTTTTTTTAAATCTGGAACTCACTGATTTTGACAGTGGTATCGGTTCTTCCAGCTGCTCCTGAAGATGTGGCAATCAGCAGTCGCACAGACAGATGAAATTACTTCAAAAACTCTATTACACTTTTAAAGACATCTATTATACCAAAGTGAAGCTTATCAATTAATGACAGGACTAAGGGAATATCTCATAAGTGTGTGAAAAATGAAGGAAAAGGTTGTGAGGAAATAGCTGAAGTTTTTGGAGCTGTTGCTGTGGCCCTTCAGAGGGGGATGTGCTCATTGAAGTGTTACAGTGGGTGCCATGAAAACAGATATTCTTACCAAAAAAGAAAAACCATCTTTGATTTTTTTGAAAAGCAGCTCTTTCATGGTGGGTAGAAAAAGAAGAGAAACTTCGCTATGCATTTCCCTGCTGCTGGAGCTCAGCGGTTTGTTTTCCACAACACCCACTCTATTTCTCTGCTATTACACGATCTTCCCCTTCACGCCGCGGAGCTGAGCGCGCAGCTTCCCCACACACCCAGCCTCTTCCTCCCAAATACTTATCTCAGATTGATGATGTGGTGCAGGGCCCATGGCTGACAACATGTGCATGAACTCAGTTTCCACACGGTTTCGCCAGAATACGAGCACTCGCTTTCGGGGCCAACGATTTAACGGCAATATATATTTACTTGCAGTGTGTGGATTCCTAAGGTCATTTTGCAGCTCCAGAAGTTGCTCTGCTGAGTAAGTCTTTCTTTTAAAGATGCCTCTTTGTGAAAGACATCATCCAGCTTCTAAGTCTAAGTTTTTCATTAAAATGTAGCAGGAAGGGTTCTCAACTGGACATGCTGATTCCCAGTGCCAACAGTGTTTTAAATCAGAACAAACTTTTTCAGAGCTCTAAGCACAGGCATAGGAGCCTGACTTTAGGCATCTGCTTTTAAAACTTTTAGTGCATTTTCTAACAGTTCTCACTGCCTTTTTTCCAAAAGTGAATCCCACCCTGAACCTTTTCATAGGTTTTCAGTTCCTAACTCAAGCATGAAAATCTCCAGGATTACTCCACATCTGCTCATCTCAGCAACCTTATTTACATCTTAGTGAGGTGAGACCTCTCCTATCGTGCCATGTCAAGACTGCTTCTCAGCTGTGAGATTTTTGGAAAGCATAATTGACATTTTTGTAATACACCAGCTCAGCTTTGCTATTTGCCCCCTTTCCAAAGAATGCTACGAGCAAACCACAACCAGAGTTTTTTTGGGAACTAGGTTTAACTACTGAAAGACTGATTCTGCAGGAATTTCTGGAGAAATCAGAAAACCTGAGTATTGTAGGTGAAACAAAATGCCAAAAGCAGAGCTGGGACTGGAGAGGGATAGATCTTCTCTAAATAGGCAGTAGAAAAAATTTGTGAAGACCTTGGCTTGTGCTCTCCCATTATTGAACTGCTCCTGCCATAAGAGCTTTGTAATTATGTAAACATAGAATAAAAGAGTTTGATCCAAATCCCTGTGAAAGACTCCTTTTGACTCCAGTGACCCTTAGATTAGCCCCAAAGCTAAGAGATGGCAGATTCTTGGGATATGAGCATCATCACCTCCAACGTGCAAGTATTCCCATCTTGTGGGGTAATACAAGCATTTTTCTGCATCTGAAATTAGAAATAAAACATACTAATAGGATATCTAATACTTCCAGTATATAAAAAAATACAAATTCCAGCTTAATCCAGTCTTTTCCAATTGCCAAGATGGGAGAAGGGTTGATATGTTCCCCTAACCCTCCCAAACTTATTCCAATCCTTTCTGGATTTTTTTATGAAGCCCATGAGTGCAGGTCAATTTTTAACAAGCTCTCAACCTTTTGGCACCTTCTGTTCCTTTTCAGATCATTTTGATATTTTAGCTATTTCCTGGCCTGCTTTCAGTAGTGGTGTGCAGGTTTTCATTTGCTGAGTTGTAAATAATTATGCTCTGCCGTCCTGGATTTGTCTTCCACATTCCATCTGGGATGAGATGGGCCAAATAATTTCCTGTTTTCTATATACAAATGATAAATGCCCATATTTGACATAGCTTTCAGTAGTTTTCATGCTGGAAACTTTCCTGATGCTTCTCTCAGTGTGTGATATATAAGGTGTCACGTTTTATTGCGTGAATAACTCAGTGCTCTGCTCCAATGGACAACATTTTTCTCAATTTTTTTTTTTTAACCTAAAGAGTCAAAATGCTTTGCCAGTTGGAGGATTTAATATTCTAATAGAGGGCAGGAAGCAAGTAAAGCTATGTGACAGAGCAGACACGGCCTGCACTCTAAGTGTGGTGAAGGACAATAATTATCACTCCACAGGGAGTGATTAGGCCCACTGAAGCTTGAGTGATTACCCTTTCCTTTGCTGACCCTATAATCAGGCCTGGATCTCTAAAGTTATGTGCAATTTTTAGAAGACAAACTCTTAAGGAAAGCACGAGTAGCTCTCGCACACCATATGCACAATCAGATAATTCCAGAGGCAGAGCAGCACGAGCAAACATCTACTATAGAGTATTTATATTACATCAGTGCCATTCAAATTCTACTGTCTGTGCAATAAACTCTTAATAATTAGTAGGGAGAAGAGAAAGAGCAATGCAATAGGACAGAGCAGCAGCTCTTACTAATAAAAAGGCATTATTTACCAGCACTGGCACAGGGTGCATGGGTTTTTCTCACGAGGTTTGTATAAAGGAAGAGAATGGCACTATCTTAGGCAGTGGTCTTGCCAAAATATTTCACAAATGCTGAGATTTTCAGTAGCAGTCAGTGGAGTGAACAGGCCAAAGCACATTAGTGAGAATAAGAAGAGTAATCAAATGACAAGAAACTGTAGAATGGGCCAGTTTGCTTTCAGGGCCTTTTCCTCTTATAATATCAATTATTTATTCAACAACATAAGATAAGAATTGAGAACACAATTGTTCAGGAGAAGTCAAAATGTTCCCCTTCACAATTTCTTTAGTCAGTGCACTGAGGGAAAAGCACGGCCTGCAGCACAGATAAACCTCACTGCATTTACCACTTGCCCTTACCTCACTTCCTTCTGACAACAAATCGAGGGTGAGCAGATAAGATTATAACCCATCTGCTCCATTTTAGAGTGACAGGTGTGTACCTTTGCAAAGCCAAAATGCAGAAGCTCTCACTCAGCTCAAAGGCCGGCAGGGCTGTGTTTATGATAACTGTCCCCACCCAAGGATGCAGGGAGCATTTTAGCTGCCCTGTAAACTCCTCTTTTTTAACCCTAAAAGAGCATAATGAGATAAAGATGAAGCTGTAGGATGTATCGGATGCACTTGGGAGATAAGCCAGTCGATTATCTGTAACATCTGAGCAGGCTCTGTGCACAGCATCCTGCAGTCCTTGAGTACCTGCTGGACACAGGCTGAAATCATTATCTCAGAGCCTGTCAGTCTGCAAGTCTGGGCTCAAATACTCCTCTGCCAAGATTAGAAGAGTTGGTAGGGAACATAATATTTGGTCAATTTAAAACACTTCACAAGTTAGATCTGAGTAGGGGGGGAGGCTTCAGATTGGGATGTCATTTCCAGTGTTTCCACTGACTCCAGAGAGACTCAGATCGTGGCTTTCAACCCCAATTTCTGAGAGCACCTCTGCAAATAATCACATTCTCTAGTCTCAGTCAAATACGTGTAGGAAGGTAGACAAGAAGCATTTGTCTGATGTCTTGACTTGGGACCTCAGCAACAGCCAGAGAGAATGAGAAAGAAAATCTGTTTGGATGAAAAAATCTTCACTCTGTTTAGCTGTGGAACAAATTGTGCTACTGTTTCATTCTTCTTTTGCCATTAGCTCTGTTATCATGTTGCTGGCAGTATTTCTCATCTCAACCTGCTCACCATATGTGCATGTGCTTTCTGTGCTGCTAATTGCCTCTTTTTGACAATATCATCTATACGTGCACACCATATTGCCATTTTTATCACTCTAAGCCTATTAATGGCTAGACTTATAGTTCCCAAAGGAATTAATATTAACCAGCTCTCTAAATATTGTTCATGTCTTTCAAAAACTCCTGACTTTTAGAGCCTGACTCTGGTTGTGTGTAATTGGGCTGCTGTATTTCATCCTCTGGGGCCTGGTGTCTTGAGTTTTGAAAGTGTAGCTCAAAAAAATTTATGAGAGCAATATTAATAACCAGGAAAGGCAAAACCTTAGGAAAAGTAAACAACTCGTTGGTTGCAGCTGTTTGCTTACCTAGGGTCAAAATCTGCCCTCAGATATACACATGCAAGTTCAGTGGGTCCCTTACATACAGATTTCTGTGGAAAGAATTTGGCCTGAGATGACTTCAGAGGTTTCTTTGTCAGCCCCATTTCCCAGAGAACACTGAACACTCCTACATGTATACACCAGCTTAGGCTTCTCTGCTAAAAAGAAAACAGTTGTAAGGAGATACTCATTTACCAGTGCCCAGAGAACGTGACAGAATTTTGACGAGGAATTTTATACCCCTAGTTAGGCTTAAAAAAATAAATGGTATTAACATGCCACTCAACAAACTGTCCCCACGCTGCTGGGAACCGTGCAAAGCAGATAACAAATGTGCAGCAAATGAGAACAGTGTCATGATTCACTGTAATTCCCAGCAAGACAAGACTCCTAAGAATACATAACATTCCATGGACTTTGGAGTGGGAGAACTCCAGGCAGCAGACTGCGCTCCCCGTGGAAGAAACATGAAATTAATACAATCAAAGGGTTTTAAAGCAACTTAATCCTTTAACTTTGGGAGGCAGAGGAGAGGGATTCAACGTATCACACATGTCATTGTGGCCCCTGATGGTGAATTGGGATGGGTAGAGCATGTTGGCTTTGCAGACCCCAGCTGGGGGCACCTGGGAGGGTCTGGGGGTGGTGGGACACTGCTCAAAGGAGTCGCTCAAAGTAGGATCACTCCTACACAGCTACTGCAAAGCTATTGCTGGAGCCAGATGTTTAATGATTAGATGTTGGAGACTCCAGTACTGCAGCATCTAAATCCTTCTCTGGAGCTGGGTTTAAATCAAAGATCAGCTAGTGGCCTTTTGCAGGTTTTAACCTCTTTTTCATAGAATCATAGAATGGCATGAGTTGGAAGGGATTTTCAAAGGTCATCCAACCTCTCTGCAGTTGTTGTTACTCAGCATAAATGCCCATTTTCTAGGAAGCCTGTGCGTAGACGTGTGTTGGCATTAAGATCTACATCTCCCTTATCAAGCACACAATGTTTCACTCCACATCCCACTTTTTCTGAAGGGGGTGGAGAGCTGGACAAACACTGGGAGGCTGAAATTTAATCTAAAAAGGATGCAACTGGTGTAGGCAAGATAAAGCATTTTGAGGACTATCTACTCAAGGAACTAAAGCACTGATTTGCATTCCCCTACTGTCCAAATTGTTGTTTTCCTCTTTTCTGACCAGGAGATGAGTCCCCTTCTCAGGGCTGCAATTTAACAGAAGACAAATGGAAGACAAATTCCAGGAATATTGTCACTGGGGACCATGGTTTATCATGAAGCAAGAAAGCAGTTTAGGAAGGGAAAGAAGGCCTCTCAATTTTTTTTATATAAAGCCTAATTAGTGCAATGATCCTTCAGACCATTAGAAGGTGTGCCGATATTAACTGTGTTGCACTAACTAGCTAATGTTCTGCTTTAAAAAACTCTTTAGTTTGACTTCTTTCTGAACAAAGGGACGACTGGAAGAAAGGAAGGGTGACATAATTTTTCCTTGTATTTTTTTCTTTTTCTCAGCTCATGAGGATTTCTTCAGTCATTTATACTTTTCAGGGCAAAAGTCATCTCAAAACAGCAGTAAGGTTAAAAGAAACTGATGTCTTGACCAGCATTAACTTTTTTACTGCTTTATAGTAAAAAAATAATAGCAGATAAGACACCTTTGCACATGCAATTACAGATCCCTATTGAACAAACCAGGAGCCTGCACTGAGAGCGTGCCCTGCTGACTCAAGCTGCTGTTAGGAAAGCATGCTGAAATGAGAATCTAATGGAAATTACTGTTCTCTGATGCAACAGTATTTAAATGTGGAACAGTGATCTTGATTGATCTGGTCTACATACACAGAAAACTGATTCTGCATACAGTGAAAGGAATGGGAAGGACAAACCAGTGCTGACTCATCCTAGAGGAATAAATTTGGAACTACTGGCAAGAGCAAGAATCTGATTCTGACTTGTCCCATCCTGACAAAAATTTCATGAGATAAGCTTAAAATTCATTGTTGTCAATATCCATCTGAGCTCTAAGAGGGAATCAACCTCAGTTACCCTCAAATGGCACCACCAGAGCCAGTGCTGGAGCCTGATCTGAGTGATGCCTGCTCAGCCCATCTCCTGCCCTGGTTTATGCCAGGGAATTAAACTTAGGCTGCGTTTTGATGCTGAGGATGTCAGTATGGATCTACTGGGGTGTGTGGTCTGCCCAGCTCTCAGGCTGCTCACTTTCAACCACGCTGAACCTTTCACTTGACTTTTGACCTTTCACTTGGCACTGTCCTGTCATTTCCTTGGTTTCACAAATTTTAGCCTCTCACTTGACCTGTGAACTGTGACCTTTCACTTGACCTCTGATCTCATAAATTCTGGAAGCTCATACACGCAATCGTGGAACAAATAAACAAAGCCCCTGCGAGACGCTGCTGCAGAATGAAGCCCAAGGGGCTGGGGAGCAGGAGCCCAGCCCCAGCATCACCCCTGGACACATCCCTTTGTTCCAGCCAGGACTGGCATCCCGTCAGTGGGAAATGCATCATACACTGCCATGGCTGTAGATCAGTGCCTGTGTGCTGTGTCATGGCAGTGGAATGTGGGATTGCTCAGCCTCCAACTCTGTAAGGATGAGCCTCTTCCACTAACCCGTGCAAACATCACAACTCCCAAAGCGCTGGGAGGCTCCTTCCAAATAAAATCATCAAAATTAATAGAAGCCTCTCAGTGTAGGTGTTGTATTCTCACCACAGTCTCCCCTGAGCTGTTTTCCCTCTCCTTGCCAATGCTAATCCTAAAGGCTCCAAACGCCAAGAGACATTCAACCATCAGTGTGGTGTGACAATGCATGATAAGAAAATTTTTGGTAAATCAGCTGGCTGAGATGGTGCTCTCAGCTGAGGACAGCTCTGTCTGTATCAAATCCAGAGCAGGGCATGCACAGAGGATGGCAGAAACAGCAGCAATGGTTACAGCTGAATGAAGTTATCAACTTATTGCAATAAAAATTATTCTCCTATACAAAGCAACAGTAAAGGTATTATTTCAGGGCAGCTTTACAGAAGGATGAGGTCTTCAGAGAAACTTCCAGCACATCTTCAGATGTATTTGTCCTGGTTTAGGGCATGAAGTCACCCCAGGACATTAAGTAACCTCCAAGTATGCAGCTATTTTAATGGTCCAGTCATTTGTTTTGTGGCGCAGTCCAATTCTTTTCAGCAATCCTCAAACATATAACATGAATATTGCAGGCACAACTTATAACACTGCTAACCCAGAGCAAACCCCAAACTACGTGTTTTCTCCTCTTTTTCTTCTTGGCAGAGGGAAAGACAGAGATTGGAAGAAGGCTCTAATTTCAGGATGCCCCAGTGTCAGGTACCTTAAAAGCAAAGCAGTTTCTCTTTGATATTGCAGGGACCTAAAGCCAAGCAAGTGGCCAAAGCAGCTCACATGTAGAGGGTAATTGTACATGAGTAGGAAGCAAGGTGACATGGGAGACAGACAGGAGCAGTGCCAATCTGCCAAGCCATCACAGAAGAGCTCTCTAACAAAAACCAGCTGGGGGACCTCTGATTTGCTCTGACACATAATGTAATGAACCAGCGCACGCTGTCACTTTACTTGAATTCACTGTGATTTTACATTTTGGAAGCAAACTATTTTAAATTCATGGGAAGAAAGACTATGCAGAGAAAGCCACTGGAAGGAGAGAACAGTCAAAACTTTGTGTTCCTTCGGTTATAGGGAAAGATTTTAAATTTTAAGGTGAAATTTTGCATGTCATGTGAAACAAAGAAATGCACCTCACTTGTAGGTGAGCAAATTTTGTGCAACTTTCAGAAAAACACTTAGCAAAGTTATAAAACATATATGTTGTATTTCCAGTAACGCAGGCTCATCTTTATTGGCCTCTTTATGGAAAGCTCCAGGCTTTTGTGTTTCCTCAGGAAGACTGTCAGATCTAGTGGGTCTCTTCTCTCTTGTAAAATCCTGCACTATAATCTTACTGCACACTTGGACCTGCAAATCCATGCTGAAGATTAGGCAACACATTTATTCCAGGATTTCTGTGACATGATTTTCAGTTATCTTCCAGCTTGTCTGGAAATGTCAGGTAGTTGTTGTTGGAAGGAAAAGGCAAGTGGTATGGTTTGAAGGAGGATTATTAATGGAATTTTCTATAGGGCAATTTTCCCTCTGCGCTTGTCAAATCCTTTCATTAGTGATTTTATCAGAGAGTAGGGCTGTGTAAACAAAAAGGGTATAAGATGTTTGACATTTAATAACAGAAATAGCAAGTGATCTGTTACAACACCGAAACTCATCCTTCACCCTTCAAGGAGTGAGAAAGGCTCGTGGAGTGGTGATTAGAGATGACTGTGTGGTATCAAGGAGGCACACCTTGATAAGGACCAAAGCATATCTCCATGAATTCAGCCAAGGGATTATTCACTGTGTTACACAACGCTCTGCTGTGTTCTCAGGGACACCGCGTGCGACTGAGTCACCCACGGAGAATAAAATCCAGCCTGGAACAGGTTTACAATAGGGTTACTTGGTCTGGGAGAGGGAACCAAAGGAGCCTGGATTGTTTAGTTTAAGAAAACAGAAGAACCTGGCAATTCCTACCCAGCTCTGCTTCCCACCAGCCTCAGTGGGAATAAAGGCTGCTGGTTTCCTGACTTTACTGGGGGTTTTGTCGTTGAATACAATGGGAGCAGAATCAGATCTTGAAGAAGAAAAACAGAATTGGACCCAGAGGAGCCAGGGCTGGGAAAGACCCAGCACGTTCTGGTTTAAATTGAGCAGGGCTATAAAAAGCTAATAAAACTCATATTGAAATATGAGTTAAAAGAAGCGCGTATCACTGAATTATGTCGGTCAAGACAATTAATTGAGTTTAGTACTGGATATATATAATTTTTGACGTGCTTTAATTTATCTCAAGTAAGTCTATGTTGCTTTCTTGTGATTAAACCTGTTTGTTAAAAATCATCCTGCCTACAGAAACAATAATAAAGAGACAAAGTAACTTTTTCCCACGCTTTGGATTCAGAAACTCTTTCACTGCAGTGTCAAAAGACTGGAATCCCATTTCCTGCCCCTAATTTCAATGACCAGCTCAGTGGTGTTTTACTGTCTATATATTTATCAAGCAGAAAGTAAATTATTTTGTTAGACACATCGTTCTATTTCCAAGATAAATCTCAGTAGTTAACTTTTATGGAAACTAAGAGGAGAGTCCAATGAGGCCCATTTAAAGCCTGTAAGCACCTGAATCCTGTTTGCCTTTTTAAAACTTCCTGAATATGCTCAAAACCCACTTTTATCCAAACCCAAATAAAGCACCACTGGCTGGTCCTCCTGTGCTCAGAGCAATTAGAGCCTAACACCTATGATACACACCTGAATTCCTCTTGCTCCCTGTATTTGAATGAAAGAATCTATTTGTGTGACATAAACATTCACACACACCTTTTAGAGCCTGACTCTGAAGATACTCCATTCAGATCCTCTGCAGCAGTTTTTGATGTAGAATGGACAATTATTTTGGACACAGTGCACAGAGCCACAGTCTGGATAAATATTGGCAAGTCAGTGACTAAAACCTAATGGGAATGGTGATTGTCAAACATGACTATGAAATTTAGCAAACACATCAATTTGCTTACATCTCACTGAGGTGACTTGACTGTCCCTAGGAGTGAGGTGGACACCAACTGCAGAGGAAGGCACCAGGGCTGGCAGGAGGAGGAGGAGGAGAGGTCTGTGAACACAGGGAGCAGCCAAAACCCAGATCACATATTCTTGATTCAATTTAAGCAGCAACATCTGACTCGGAAAACAATGGGCATCTCTTTTATAGCAAGCAGGAGCACAAAGTGATTCAGCCAGGGAAGTTTAATCACTCAAGGATATTTCCTGGGACAAAGTGAGTGCACAGATAGCTAACAGTTTTTTATCATCTGCTATGCTTTTAGCTCCCCTTTCCTCTCTGATTGGAGCTCCAGCTGTAGGTCACACGAGTGATCCCCCACTCATGGCATGTGGGATTTGGGATCATCCACGCATCCTCCACAGGATCCCTGTTTTGGAGGTCCTATTCACCACACATGGCTCTGCTCCTGGCCCCCTTCCCCCTCCCAAACCTGGTCCCTGCAAGCTCAGCCCTCGCTACAACACTGACATAAAGTACAAATAAGTTAATGAAACCGCAATATTTTTTTCTGTGTAGACCTGGACTGTTTCAGCCACGAGCAATGTGAGCAGCCACAGGTGTTGCACTAAATAAAGTAATAGAAAATGTCTCCATTGTAACAGTGGAAGCCCTGTTTCAAAATCCCTCTCTGCTTTTTATTAATAGTTGGATTCCTTTCTATCAGCAGTCATAACTGCATTTACCTTATTTTTCAGCAAAAATATTTTGCTAAGAAAAAATCTACTAAAAATTACTACTGCTTTTCGGTCAGTTTGTGCTTGAGCAAGCTTTCAATCTTTTCACAGAAGGGGAGAACATAAACTTGTGATTCAGAAAAGAGAGGAAACCGGGGGTTACAAAGGTTGAGAGGCCAAGTAGTATGAAACAGACCCCCTCCGTCAAGTAAAAAACTTGGCAGGATAACTAGAAACAGACCAACCCTAAATCCAAGGGTTCATGAGCAGTAACATAATTAGCTGGAATAAAACTAATATTCTAGTGTTAAATTTCACCTCAACACAGACCAGCACTTATTAGGGAGAAACCAGTGAGAATGAGGAAAGATGTGTTTCATTTAAGAAATTTACACTGAGTGGGAATGCACACACAGGGGTTATTTCCTAAAAAGCCTATTTGGATGTTCCAAGTGACTGCAGTCACATCGGCTGCCCTGCTCTGGATGAGTTTGTCAGCCTTGCCCAAAGTGTCTGGTAAAGCCCAGTCCACCAGAATCCTGAAACATTTGTTCCTGGGAAAAGAACCACAAATACACTGGAAAAAATGTTGAACAGGAAATGTTTGACCACTGCTACATCACAAGATATCAAAAGAATTTCACATTGGTTACTTCCTTCTCTGAGGGAAGGCAGGGGGTGCTCAGCTCAAAAATAAAATGGCCCCAGAGGCCCTACCCAAACCCCCGAAAAGAGTTGAGGTTTCAGCAACAGTAAACACAGTTTCTCCTTTCCTTTATTAGCAAAAATGGGAGCAAAACCTTCAACAACAACACACATGGCAAATATTGGTGCTGAGAGAGGAGATAAATAACGCCAGCCATCCATAGATCGGGCGCAGGAAATTCCAGCCATCTGATGAGCTGTTGGCTTAACAAGCAGCTCTTCACATGTCAGCGGCCAGCAAAGGCTATTTTCTTTTTTTGCTGGTTCCTTGGAAAGGCATAGGAAAGGCAAGGCAGGGGCAAAGCTAAAGCAAGGTTAGGTGCTGGGAAAGGCATGGCAGGGAAGGAAGGCAAGGCTGCCCTGGGGCAGGGCAGAGGATTGGGTGCAGAAGCAAGCGGAAAACCTGTTGCTTTCCGGAGACAGACGGGTGTGTGTCTGCCCCCGGGACTGCAGCGCTACAAATTCCGAGCTGCTCCCGCAGCCTTGTCGCGGCCTCGCCTCGGGCCAGCCGCGTATGGTTTCTTTTTGAACAAGCTATCTTTTAACACTCACAACCGGGATGATTTAACAGAAAGAGAGCGTCTCAATTTTTTTTTTTTTTTTTTTGCGAGCGACATCCCCCCTAGACTCTACCCAAACAAAGCTACTAATGTGTGGTCATTTTCTTGGCAGCGTGGCTGCATGCTGATAACACCGCTGCCTGCTATTCTCCCAGGAGCGGGGCTGCTGGAAGACTGCTCCCTACCTCATCCCCTGATGCTTCTGATGCGGGTGATCCTCCGACTGCACGGCGCCAACCACAACATGCTACCCACCGTGAGAGAGCAGGACACAGGCTGCTCTAGTCAGGAGTTATCGTCTATCATACTGATTGACGAAACCAAGAGTGAGCAGAAAAAATAAACACGAACAGAGGCTGCAGTGTATGGGGCAGTCAGCTGGGAGTTTTAGTATTTGGCCTTGGTGATCCTACTCTCATGGTAGGTTATCTTTTCCTTGTGCTATCATTTATCATAACTTTGAGGGCCAGAGGGAGAAACAAACCTACAATTTTTCTATTGGTTACATTCATTAAACTCTTCTTTTTTTAGCACCACTTCCTTTGCCCCTAATAACAATCCCACCCCCTCGATCTGTATTCCCTAAAGGACAGTGAAATCAAATCTAAGTACAGTCCTCCCCTTTTACTCCTATTACAGCAATAGACCATTGCAAGCAATTAACCTCTGTTATTCCATCAGACCCAGGCCTCAGCCGCACACTCGCCCGGCAGTGCCTGGCTGCAGCCAGCATTAACTCCTGCCTCAGCTCCCTCCATCCTGGCCCCCAACGTTATTTGGGCAGAGATGTTGGTTTTGTCACAACCGTCTCCTTTTCAAACAACGCTGGTTGACTTTTGCAGGCATGGCCCAAGTCCTGTACTGGGCCTGACAGCCACCATAAAGCACTCCCTGAAGTGTCAGTAACAAAGATGATTTGTAGGGGCTTGCAGTCGTCCCCTCTTTCTAATAGCTTTCTCATTCCAGCACAGAAACACCGAGCAGAGAGCAGCTGCTTAAAGCTGATACAAGCATTTCTTCTCTCAGCAGGCCATTCTTGCATAACCATTTATTTTGCAGAGTTTTAAAGTGCCTGAAGGATTTAATTATGTACATAGACAACCCCTATAAACTCTATTCTAGGCTTTTTATTGACTTTTGTGCCAGGCAGCTCTTAGGCATTTCAATTAAGTGTTTTTTTATAAGAAAAGCAACAATATAGTAAAAGAATATATTCTTTATAGATAGTTCCAAACAGTTTGTGCCGATTTAATAAAGGTTATTTAATTGACGAGGATTTAAAATATCTTCTGCTACAACTTGGAATACATGTCCTTTTGGACTGTGGATCTGTTTAAAGGGGCCTGCCAGGACCACTTAGGTACCAGGGGAAAACAGCTTGGATCTGATTACTTAATCCTAATAACGTGTTGTGAAACTTTAGGAGACTACCTGTCATCTAACATTGTGGTCAAAATTGAAGTGGTAAATAGCTAAGAGCTGAAGTTTGGTATTGTCTCAGTCAGGGTTTTTGGGATCCTGGAGCAGGATAGAAGAAATTTTCCATGTTCCCAAATTTTCCGGAAAGGCCAACATTGCCTTTATCTGCTTTCTAAACTATTTACAAGGCTTCTGCAAACCTGCCTTCATTATGGCATAGGATATTTCAGTCCCAGCAGGTGGCCAACAGGAGAGCAGGCCTGTTTGTGAAATATGTAATACCCTTTTCATATACTTTAACCAGAAATGTGCACCTCAACAGCCCTCCTAACCCTTCTAATTTCCCTTTCTCCTCTTAATCTGCTCTGTGAGCCATGAGCATGCATTAAAATCTCCCTAAAACATTTCACCCAGAGGCAATGTAATTCCGCAACAAGCAACCAACATTTCACAGCTCTGGAGTAATAGATTAATTTGAACCTAATGTTGCCCGTCGTTTACTGCTCCAAATGTTCTGGTGTAGACATAGCCCCGAGGCGCAGCGCTGTGGCATGCGCGGCTCCTGGAACCAAAGCTACAGTTGGCTTCACATCTGTGCATCACATTTGCCATGTGCCTCATTATCCCGCGCCCCACTGTGCCTACCTGTCCCAATCAGCTTCTCAGCCACAGGCTATCCAATTTTTTCCCCCCCCCCGACTAAGGATCTTTGTTCTCCTTCTCACTTACTAAATTTTTGTGAGACCTCTGCACCCGAGCAGTAGGGATTCTGCGCATGTGAACCTCCAAGCTTCTCCAGGTTCTTAATTCTCCATTAGGAACAGGAAAATTACAACATTAAGTCTCCGACATGTCACTGCATAAATTGTACCATTTGCAGAATCTAATATAAAGTCAGTGACTAAGCACATAAGCATGTAATAAAGAACTGAGTTGTTTGTTTTGACTTTAACAAGTTCGGTCTGCATCAATTATCTGTAAGTAAAGAAAGAGTAATTTCCAATTCCAGATAAAAACCCCTGTCACAGAAAGAAAAGATTATTACATCCAAAATCAAAACCAACTGTTCCCAAAAGTTTAAAGAGCCAACCTTTTAAAATTCATTGATACAAGAGCAAAAATACATATATTTGTGTGTTCAGACGAAAATAAAATCAACTTTTAACAGAAAAGTGTGCCAGTTTCAGTATTTAAAGTGCTGTATTTCATTCTCTATTTATAGAAACATGTGCAAAAAAGGCACAGTGCCTTTATCTCAAGCCACTACACAGCAAAGAAGAGAAAGTAAAATTCAGTCTCAAGCAGGAGCAAGGATTTATCTCAAACCAAACATATCAGTCTGAAACCCAACAGCTCATCACTGCATTAAAAGGTTACTTTGTTTTTGCTTCAGTATACAAAGCAGTTGAGTTTGCTTTCAGTTTATATCCGTTGGATTTTTTCCAGTGAGGAGAAATTAAAAATGCTTTTGGTCTAACAGAGCAATGCTCAGTCTCTTAAAGAGATGCAGGGGGAACTGGAGCCTAATGGACACTGTTCTGTTTCCTTCCAGCAGCACCAAGGAGCCTCAATGCAGGTAAAAGACCACATTTCTACCTACTCACAGCCCCTTCATGCTGGAAGAGGACCTGACACAACTGAAAGCCCCTTACCCAAGCACGGTTAAATGGAATAAACTCCAGTGGCACAACCAGATTTATCATCCTGTGAGATCCTGAGGTTCTCGCTGCAGACTTCACCTGGCATAATTTGTAACAGCAATTTTTACCTGCCCTTCCCTGAGTAGCTGTCAATTCTGCCACCAGTTTTACCTGCTGCAGTTTACGAACTATATTAGATTTCTACACATAATTCCAATGCATACACTCCTAGCACATTTCATTACATGCTTGAATTAATTTATTCTATATGGAATTTGTTACCTTTACAATAAAAAAAAAAAAGTTACTATTCATTATTGAGAGCAGACAGATGGAACATGTTCAATTTAAGACATCAATAAGAAGGGAGGAGGGGGGGAAATCTTATAATCCGTGTGGCACAACCTATTCCATCTGGTACTTCCAACTTGTCTGCCAAGACTTTTTTTCCTATATATAAGTGAATGTTTCTCTTTAGAGTTAACGGAACATTCTTGGGCATTAAGACTCTGCATCTGATTTATAGATAACAAGCAACAACACACATTTAACATACAATATTTGGAAAGCGTAATCTGTTTCATAAGGTAAAGGTTGTGGGCTTGACCTAGGAGAAAACAAAACAAAACAAAACAAAAAATAAAAACCCACAAAAAAAAGCACAAACTCCAGGAAATTGTGTTTATCTGAAAATGTTATCTGGGCAGTCAGAACAGAAGCTGCAGCTTTTGCTTTAATGAACCATGAAAGTGATTCAGCAAACTGCTTTGGTCTCTTAAAAAACAAATATTAAGCAACACCAATGCTAATTTATACAACAAAAAATAAAGTTAGACATCTCTCAACAGGAAGAAAAACATTTTTAGCACATTCCTACAAACATCCAGCATCTAGGAGATAATGCCAAAAACTGTGAGGTTCTGGCACATGTCAAAATCAATTTTAACTGCTGGTTTAAAGGCTACTCAATTAATGGAAATTTATTTCCAATGAACGTTAAGATAATGGAGCTAAAGCAGTATTTTTTTCTTAATACAACTCATTCCAAGAGTGTTTAATCAAATAGGTGGGGAGTTTTTTTCTAGTGTCTTTTTGACAGAGCATTAACAGTACATTTTCCATACGTTTCATTCCCATTCTTAAAGCGTGTCCCCTAATTCCTGCAGTGCTTTGCATTAAGCTGTCTCATTATACCAAAGACATTATGTCACTTCTCTGTTTATGAGCACACTGGCCCTCAGCCCTTGCAATAACACCCAGCCACAAACACCCACTTCTGGCAACCAGCCTAATGACAGAAAAGATTGTTTCAAACCAAAAATGAAGAGGAATCCAATTATCCACCTAAACCTTAGGCACGGGGGAACACGTTAATTTGGCATAATCATGTGCCAAAGGTTCACATTTATCTTTTACATCTTGGGGAGAGATTATGTGGGCGGCCACGGAAATGAGTGGTCGTGCTGGAGGGCTGCTGGCTCTCACGTGGGTGCACTCGGTGTGGAAAAGCAAAACAACGAGCATCTGCCTCGTGTATCCGATGTCTACCTATCACCTCCTGCATCTCTAGCATGGAAAGAAAAGTGTTTTCACTGCTAATTTTACGGGATTTGGTTGCAAATGTGTCATATTTGCCTTCTTTGAGTGCCGCCAAATTTTCTTGTGTTTAAGGAGAAAACTATCGCAGAGCGAGGCATTCCTCTGCAGATGGAACGTGGAGGGGTGAGGTTTGTGTCAGCTGTAGGACCTCTGAGCCCAGCACAGTCAGAGAGTTAAGCATTCCTAACTGTATAAAACTGGACTAGCCATGATTATTCAGTGAAGATATTCAGGGTTTATGTAAAAATAAAAGGCTTCAGCCTCACAGGGGTTTTCTGGGGTATTGGTGAAAGAAGAGATCCCACCCATGTGCTGGGGCACCAAGGTCCTCACCTGCAACATCCCTGCCCCACATGGGCACTCTGGGAAAGCAGGTGGGAAGGATACACAAGCAGAGGAGAAAAAGTCTGCAGAATATTGTGAGGACGTTTGAAAATTAGCAATACATTTCTTTTTGCCATTGGTCACGGCTTTTTTTTCCTTCTGACTTTCGGTCAGAGTTTACTCTAAGGCCAAAAGCACCGCGGGGTCTTTTTCCCTTACTGAAGTTACTGCGTGAGGGAGGACATTTCATTCCTCCCGACGTCCAGAACCTGTACATGATTAAAGCTGAGCTGGGGCAGAATTAACATTCTGCTAACAAACGCCTCCTGCCATGGGGATGTGGGCTGGGAGGGCCACGGCCCCGCAGCCGCTCCCCTGGGTCAGGGCATGCTGGGAGGGGAAATAAGCTACAGAGCAGACAATTTTCAGCTTGACTGGTTTTACTTTCTCTACCAGGCCTCACGAAAACAAACTGACAAAACAAAGGACACAAAATTAATGACCCATGCCTTCTGTCAATTGACTCTTAGTAACAGTGGCTAGTTCACCTTAATTTTATTTTATTTTTTTTTTTCTTCCTTCGCTTTGAGTGAGTCACCGTAGGCAGCGGTTAAGGTTCATTTAAAAATTCTTCAGAGGCATCACTTGGTTTTCATTAATTTGGTGACTGTAGTTTCTGATGGTGAAGAACAAACAATGCAAAAGAGTTTATTCAAATTTAAAAAAAACAACCTCTTAGCCACTGTGTGTGTTTTTGCTGTAATGATTGTAAATAATGGCATAACTATATCCAAGAAAAAGACACACTACTCAGGGTTGGCCATTTCCTCAAAACATTTTGCCCTCTTCATTTCCTTTTGAAACACCATTATTTATATGGCTGAAGTTTCACTTGACAGCCCTCCAGAAAGCCAAGTTACAACAAACCTTTTACTGTGAAGCAACAACGTGATTTCTGACTTGCTTTACTCATGTTTTCAGCAGAGATGGATTTTATGTCCTAGTGAATCCCACTTAAAAAATGCTAATATCTTGATCCCTCTTGCACAGCACAGTGTTTCCCAAACCTCGCTGCAATCACAGGTTTTCCTTTTATAATTCCTGGCACTTGGGGAGAAGGTGCCTGATGCTCCAGCCAGGAGCACTCACGTCCTTTAGCCCTGCATAGCTAAAGCGCTGCACAACTTTTTAAATATTTACCCCATTATATAAATGTCCATTGAAGGGCACTTACATAAACGATAAGCGCTTACAGCAAACACTTTTAGAGAGCAGGATCTGTGGTATGCAGAGGAGATAAGGCCACTTCCTGCAAATCCTTATTCACAGAATTAGTCCTTAATCAGGCAAATAGACTCCCTGATATCAATAGGATTTCACATGTGAGCAAGGGTGGCAGGATTGGGCTCTTAATGGGACGTTTCAAAAATTCATGTCTCTTCCCAGTAAAACCTGTGAGACCTAATATTGATTTTTAGTGGCAAAAAGCATCCCACTGTGCTCATCTTAACCAGCAATATCCATACTATGCAAGCTGGTATTCTCCCCTCTAAGAGTTTAGTTACATGTCTATGTAGATTAACACCATTATTCACCAAGAGTCCCTTTTTGGTTTATAAAAGGCTGTGCTCAGTGGCAATCCCTATATAAAATAACTAAAAGGTATGTCACAGGCTAAAATATATCCAACAAAAAGACAGTATTCAGTCAAGGAAAATGAGCACAAAGATGCTTCTTGCCAAGAAAGAAAACAGTAAATTAAACACCATTGGAAGGTTTTAGAGAGCTAGTGTAAATGCTAGAACAGGTAGTCCTGTGAGAGATACAGAAATGTGAACCTGATTTACAGGTCTGGGGAGTGAACTGGAGCAGTGGCATGTCTTGGAGTGACTGCAGCAGGCTGGGGATGGGGTCAGACCCCACACCAGGGCAGGACCACAGCTCCTACTCCAACTCCCACCTGTGAACTTGAAATTCTATTCAGGCACCAGAGGAAAAAGAGAACCAGGATTGCTAAAAGTCTATTTCCAGGCAGCCTAGCTCACCACTTGCTGTCTATGAACTTCCTAGAAAGTTGGAAATATCATAGCACTGCTCGCTTAGTGCCACTTTTCATGCTGTTTGTCAGCATTTCCATTACAAACCTTTTTAAAGGGTTTCCAGCTCAGCCACAAAAAGCCACTTCAGGCTGAAAGCTGGCGGACAGCTTCCCAGTCTGGGAGTGAACGACTCTGTCAAGCTAAACAAAACGTGGTTTATCTCTCTTCAGCAAAGGAAAGGCTCTGGGAGGTTTGAAAATTAACAGGAGCTTCTACTTATACAAAGCTGTATATTCTTGTCCTATTTTCTATAGCATTAGCATACAAGTTATAAATTGCTGAGGTTTTTTTTAAAAAATTTATTTAAATTACAAACACATGTAAATATGATCCCTCTTGTTATTTTGGAAGAATCAGGGAGATTTTGCCAACGTCCCTCAATTAGGCATTCAGCTGTTGGTGACAATTAGAGAGAAGGAAAAAAAAGCCAGAAAAAGCTGGTTTTTTTCACTTACTCTACCTCTTGCAGCCAAGTTCTGTGAATCACAGGGTGTTGGTAGCTGAGTATTGACCAATCAGCTCAATCAACAAACAATAACACACAGCAGCTTCCTTTTATCTGTAAGTTCCAAGGCACTTGAGAAAGAGGCACATCTACAAGCAAATTTATTCTGCAAGATGGTCGAGGTCCCTTGAGGCTGCATGGGAGGAAAAGGGGAGGTTTATAAGGGGATAAGTGCCACTGCCCTGGCTGCTGGTGTGTGCTGGCACAGTGACAGACCTGGCACTGCCCACAGCAAATACATCAGGATTAGGAATTGCAGCTCTGGGGTGCACTAGGGCACAACGGGAAGCTCGAGGAGAAATCAGCCAAGAGGCACAATTAGGCAAGTTAATGGACCTAAAGTCCACCCGGGGCTGTAATGAAAGGTATCACCTCTGTCTTGGATCACTGGAAACCAAAACAGTATCTCCAAGGGAGGGTCACTCCAACCTCACCTGATCCCTAAGGCATTTTCACTGGGATCTGCTACTGGTGTTACCTGAGATATGGGATGGATAGGTGGGTGCATGGATGGGTTTTCAGCTGGACAGGAGCTGAGCCTTTTCTTATGCCTTTCTGCTGCTGATGATGAGGGGATCCCTGTGCAGGGGCTCCACGTGCCTGGGGTTCCACAAGGGCTTGGCAGGGATGTGCAGAGATTCTTTGGGGCACAGGACCACTCCCCAGGCTCAGGGCAGCAGGGATGGGAAGGACTAAGCAGCCATCAGAAAGGAATAACTGAGATTATCCATTAAAAAATCCACAGGTCACAGCAAATATGACTCAAGGACAGCCCTGGCAAACTGAAATCCCCACATGCACTGCTCCCAGGCAGGTGGGGGAGCTCAGCTTTGTATGAAGGCAAAAGTGGCCATAAGGGTTTTCTTCTATTTTTTTTCCAGTTGGAAAGTCACCTGCTTCAGCCAGAGTTGTCAGTAAACCACACACCATGAGACATCTGCAGGACTAACAAATACTTTCTTCCACAGCAAGACAGGCTTTTTTATTAAAGAGAGCTGAGATGCTGTGTGTAGGAATGCAGAATAAGACACCAGAAAAACTGATAAAAATGCAGGAATATTAGCAATATAGAAAAGAAAAATATTGACACTGCCTGTCCATTTAAAAATGCCTTTAGAAGAATATTTCAAATTGTAAGAGTTTTGAATGTAAAGGGGTCCATAGCAACAAAACACTGATATATCTGCTCCTTTTCCTTCATCTGTCTCCAGTATTCATTCAGTGAACAGATGCACATGGCAGCCACTGAAATAATGGGATACTGGTTTAAATGATCACTGGATTAGGCCTTATGGTCTTCATTCAGCAAAGTATTTAAGCATATGTTTAAGGTTAAATACATACTTTTCATGCTTAACTCTACAGGAATAAGCTTAAGTATATGCATCAATTTGAGCAGACACTTAAGAGCTCTGCAAAATCAGGATGGACATGCTGAGACATGTGTTAAGTGCACAGAGCTCCTTAACTGCTGCCTCCTGCAAAATCTCTGGTGGATTCACTGAATAATGGAAAGTGCCTGTCTCCTGTGCACAAACTCTGACCTGGGACAATTTTGGGTGATGCCTGTGGGTGCCACAGGTGGGTCCCCCAGGAGCTCTGTGTGGGCAGTAAAACCTGAGGCTGAGAAGCTGCTGCAAAAGTGCTGGGTGGTCTCTGGTCATGCTGGAGCAGGGGTTATTTAATACCATTTGTAATGGTTGCTTGGGGCAGGTGGTGGCTCACTGAGGATGGGCTGTAGCACAAATGTTGCTGTATGTTATGCTGGAGAGGCGCAGAGCACACAGTGAAGGATTAGTAAGGATTTGGTCCCAGAGAAGAAGTTCACTTCCCAATCCACTTGGAAAATAAATTCCACTCTAAACTCATGCTATTTTTTATGATGCACAAGGATGAAAAAAAAAATCAACATAAATATTTGCAATTACGTTACTCAAAGAGCTTGGGAGGATTTTTTTTTTTTTAATCTGTTGTATCAAAGGTATAAAGAGAACTCACTTGATCTTAGAATTCAGTAAATCCCAAATATTTAGCCTAAACTATTTTTGGAGTTGTCTGAAATAAAGGTTTTGCAGAATGCTGAGCCTTATCTAATTTCACCAGATTATTTTAAAGCTCAAATCAAACCAGTATAAATAATGGGTAGAATTACTAACCTGCAGGGAATGTCATCACAAATTTCCTGGAGTTTTCCATGTAACTATGAGCATGACTGGTCTATTTACTGAAAGTAGTATATACTGTATAATGTTCACTGAAAACTCATGTAACTCATGCAATATGATAACCACTAGGGTGCTACTGTGACGTAAAGGATATATTACAATTTTATCCAATTCAAACAGGGAAAAAAATGCTTTTAATCGTCCTGCCCTCTAAACAAATACTTTGTCTGTTCTACTGAACTTGAAATTCAAGGTTATATATAAGTCATCCTGCAATAAAAATAATGTTATGGAATAAACAAGACTGCACTGCGATATGATTTGAGTCTTCAATCACTGCATTTTTTTGGAAATATTTATATGAAGTGAATGTGTTATGTGTGCCAGGATTTTTTATGGTTCTTATAACGCAGTTGCAATGCATCGTATTGTTATGTGCAAAAGCTCTGGTGACAAGCACATAGATTCCAGAGCCTGGGCTGGCTCTGGCAGGGGGAGATGTTTCATGGAGATGATGGGTTTAGCCCTGCAAGGAGCAGCCTGGCTGCAGTGCTGTCTCAGCCCAGCACAGGGATGCTGGCAGAGGAATTTCCACCACCCACAGTTGGGGAATGGGGCATCCCTTGTCCTCCCATCCTCATCGGCTGAGCTCTGGGCAGTGGGTGCTCTGAAAGGGGCAGAGCAAAGTCCCTTTGGCAATTTGGGGGTGTCACAGCTTGGCCACAAATGCCACAGCAGAAGTGGATTATGCAGTAAAAGCAAAATAATTTTCCTGCTGTCACACTGCAAAATTTGTCCTGCAAAAGGCAGAATCTCACATTGCTTTGCACTGGACTTTTGTGTGATCAGAGGGCACTGGTGTGAAGGGAGAGACACTCCCAGTGCAGGATGAGCTTCTGAGAGGCAGAATTACATCCTGCCTTGGGTGCCTTTAATAACTATAATAAAGGGAGAGACAGAAATCTGAATTCAGCTCTTCCTCTCTAATATTTCCCTCTTTTTCCAGACAGAGACCACTTAGGCCTGGCCACCTCCAGTGGTGGAGAAGGTCGTCCTGTGTTTCCAAACTATCACCTTCCAAAAGTTTGGGCATTGCTGCCCTCCCAGGGCTGTCACTGTGATGGAAAGCTTTCATTCCCTCACAAACTGCTGCCCAGGACAGTCCCTTACAGTCACAATCTTTCCAAGGGCTTTGAACCCTTGGAAATGCATACAGACAAGGATCCTATGCATACAGATAAGGAGGAACCCAAGGTTTATACAGCAGCAGAAGATACCTCCACTGATTTTCTTTTTTTAATATGATCTCCCACTGCAAAAAAAGTTGCTTTTTACACAAAATTTTAGGAGCTTGCAAGGATTTGCAGCATTAGTAATGACTGCTGCCCTCACCCTGCTGCTGATGGCATCAGTCCCTTCAAGGGATGTGTTCCCCATGGCCACTCCATCAGCTCTTTTTTGCTTTCCACAAGGATTTGAGGAGAAAACCAGAAGAGTGACTTAGTGAAAACACATCTGTCAGCAGATGTACAACCCCTCTGTGTAGCTACACCCTGACAGGCCATGTGTATCACCAGTAAAAGGGAGGGTTCCCCTTCAGACACCCAAAGGACATTCATCCTTCACCTAACACCATCCTAAATGTACAGGAGAGTAGATCCTGAAAATTCAATCCAAGATAGGATTGAATTTTCACTCAGCTCACAGCTTGGCTGCCAACATGGGTTTGTGGATGTAGATCCCTGTTAACATCTCAGGAAGGCTCACGTTTTAGTTGCAAACAGTACTGAGGACCAGCCCCTGCTCTGCCCCTGTCCCTGAACTGTCTCCTCTTTCCCCATCCCACTGCAAGCTCCAGGGAAACACTTTCTCCCAGAGCCTTATCACAGCAGACAAAGAAAAAAGCCAAATCCTGAAGATTTACTACCAGAAGCCCTCATCAGAATATACCATGTATCTCATAAAATAAACATGGTAATGAAAACCGGTTTTACCGAAGCCCTCAAACATACGAGCATTAGCAGCTGCTTTCTGTAAAGCTGGTGTTGATGTCAGGGGGAGACAGACACCAGCCTGGGAGAAGCTGTGCTGGAGTTAAACCCACCTTGGCTGGAATTTGCCATGCTCTGTAACCCCACACTGATAATGAGTGTGTACACACAACTCAAAAGCTCCAAATAACTGACTCTGAAACCCAAATCTGAGTTGTAATTAGACGCCTCTTTTGCATAAACAAAATCAGACTGTCTTGTGCTTGCTTTAGAAATTGGGCTAATCTTTGACAGGTTGTTCTCATTTTCCAATTACCCACTAGGGAATGCACATTGGCACTCTGGCAAATAATTTTTGGCTGTGGCCCTTGGTTGCAAATAGTGTCATTGCTCTTGGTTAAATCTGTGAAAATTATACCTCCAGCTCCTCACTGCTGGCTGCCTGCTGGAGCACCCTGCATGGCTTGGAGACTGATTCCTTCATCAGGCTCCATATGCTGCTGGCTAAAGGCTACGAGCAGGGCAGAAATCTGCTGTTCAAGGAACGACCAATGCTCTGTGCTGAGTGACAGCCTGACCAGAATCTGCTATTTGAGTTCCCATGAACAGGTTTTCCTATAAAATCAGCATCATTCATTTGCACTGCTGCCACAGGCAGAGGCCAGGTGAATCCATGGGTTGCAGAGAGGCCTTGACAGGAATTTTTGGCAAGCATTTTCCCAGTTATATCTGTGTGATTTGGAAGAGGTAAAATGTTTCAGCATTGTAGATGGAGGAAGGTTGCAGAGAGGACAAACCCAAAAGGTGTATAAGCACATGATTGATTTAAACCAGCACATGAGTCTGCAAGTGGAATTTTTTCTTCTCTCTGTTTAAATATTTGGCATCAGACAGAAGTCAAAGTGATACTTTTCCACCAGGACTTTTCTTTCCTTTTCCCCCACATTTGCTGAGGATGAATTCAATAATAAACCTCATGAAATTTTTTAAAATTTACCTTAAAAATGGATATGGCAGAAAAACGTTTCTGAAGCAGATCCCAGAGCAACCCCCAGCCCTTGGAGCCTCAGGGCTCCAGAGATCCCTTTGGCCTCAGCTACACAGTGATGCCACAACTCTGCCACATTGTGTTTCTGGACACAGAACAACATTGTCATTTGCTCTTCATGGGACATAAAACATGTTTTGCTTTGCTGAGCATTATGGATGTGAATTATACCCAAAAACCGAACAGGAATGCTACCAAAAAACCTGTATTTTAACTTGAAACAGTCTAGTTTAGACCACGTACACTAATATTTATAGAGCCAAAAGCAAGAAGTTTAAGTAGTAATTTGATTTAAAGTAAAATATAAAACCTTAATGTACTTTATAGTCATAGGCAACCCTAGCCACGTGTCTCTCTGTAGTAAATAGATGCACATGGGTAGATACACATTTACACATACACATTTATAGCACTGGGGTCCCTCTAATCTGCAAAACAATCTTACAGGGTTTTCTTCAGTCAAAACGAATTAGATGAATTAATTAAACAAATCAAACTAAACTTAGTCACAGCAGCTCTCATTGCCTAAAGAGCCTCATAAATCCGATGAATGATGGGATGATGGCAAATACATCCTCATTACCATGCTAAACTCAGTTTGCTAAATAAATTAGTCATGTCATCGATGTCGTCACTGCATTCCTCTGCCCCAGCCACTGCACAGCTGCCTCTGCTCCCTCTCCTGCTCCCCCAATACCTGCCAGCTTCAAAGGGGGCACTTGGGGGAATTAATGACTCAATGTTTGCAAAGCACCTTGAGATCCCCCAGACGAAAGGTGGTTTATAAACCCCTCCTGGATTGTCCTGACTGTGTCAGCCAACAGGAGAAGCCAGCAGTGCTGGACCTGCAGGGTTTTCTTGTGGTTTTGGAGGTGCCCATGAGCCACGTGTTGGGGTGTGGGACAGCCCTGCATATCCCAGGCTGCAGGACGCACCTGTGCTGGCCCACGGTGCTGCGAGTTCACTTTGCCTCCATGGATAGAAAAAAACTCTTCTCTGTGAGGGCAGTGAGGCCCTGGCACAGGTTACTCAGAAAAGCTGTGCATGCCCCACCCCTAGAAGTGTTCAGGGCCAGGCTGGATGGAGTTCTGAGCAGCCTCCTCTAGTGGAAGCTGTCCCTGCCTTTGGCAGGGGGTTGGACCAAGGTGATCGTTAAAGGCCCTTCCAACCCAAACCTTTTTATGGTTCTACTATAAACATGGCAAGGTTTATGGTTTATGGGGCTGGCTGGAAGACTCTGCAAATGAGGTCCTTGCTGGTGTTTGCAGATCTGGCCCATCCTGCCTCTTAGCCCAATGCTCATCCTTCTCCTTGTATTTCTCTCAAGGACACACAATATTCCCTAAACCTGCAGAACAAGTTCTGTTGCTTTTTGATGAGAAACAACAAATTTCTCCCTTTTCTTTCTCTACTTACAGATTTTTTTTTTATTTATTTATTTTTAATTTCTGGCAAGCAGAGAGACACAAGGCAGTACCATCCTCTGCCACTGGATCCCTCCACCCTCCAGCCAGGCATCCTGTTCTGTTCCCAGCAGGGACACTCAGCCAGAGCTCACGTCATGGTCCTGCACATCACCCCGTCACCACCCATGTCCTCCAGGGATCTTGCCAATGCCTCTGAGCAACAAGTGACAGTGACACTCTGATGTTTTAAAAGCTTTAAAGGAAAACCAATGGGAAAATAATTCAAAGCAGCTATACAGGTACTAAACTCCTCCTTTGCAAGAAGCTGCCAAATTTCAAGCAGAATAGCTGGCGTTTTCTCTCACAGTCTAGGAAAGGGGAGGAAAAAAAGCAAAACTTCATTATGTAACTTAGAATAGAATGAGTTAGGCCATCTTTGGTTCCTGCTCTGGCAGAAGTCCCAGGTAATATTCCAGGAAGCTGCTTTTATAGGCAAAGAAACCCGTAAGCAACTATCTGAACTCACCATGTGTATGTGCATATCTCATTTACTTCGGGGGAAGTTGCACACATGCATTTGCAACTAAAACTTCTCTTCCAGGTGTAAATTGAACAAAAACATCCCTGAGGAATCTACCTACAAGCACCGGGACTTGTCTTTGCACTCGGCAACATTTGTATTCCTCGGTGCAATTTTCAGCTGTGCATTGCAGGAGGGAAGGCATTACTCAGCCTGCTTTATTTTCATATGAATGAGGGTTACTGTAAGAGGGAACATTGTTTTTAATATTGGCCCTGAAAAGTACAAGCCAGCAGATGGCAGTTTAAACCACATTCAGTCCAAACAACATCATATTTTAGCCAGGGCCATTATTGTCAGATCATTTCAACACATATATTTGAAGATTTGACTGTGAGGATGGTAAGGAGAAAAGAGTGGCTGGGATTGCTGGCAGGACTGCTGCACGCCTGTGGAAGGAGTTTGCACGTGGGCTGTTTCCACTGGTCAGCTCTGCAAGGCTGTGGGCTCATCCTCAGCTTTGGATGAGCGGAGAGGGGATGGCAATGCCAGAGGAGCTCGGTGTGCCCATCTGTGCCCCTGTGGGTGCAGGCCACGTCTCCTCCATCCCCCCTGCCAAACACACACCCCTGTGTGATGCTCATGTGTGACTGCCCTTGCCTGGAGGGGTGTTTGTGTGCTGGCTGTTCCCAGGGTGCTTTGGGGATGTTCATTTTTTATCTTATTTACAGCAGAGAAGGTGTTTGAGGTTTGCAGAAGGGCCTGAAAATGGCTAGACTGTTGCCTGGTCTCATTTTCCTTGCTGCATCAGTGAATCTCCCTCAGTGCTTGCACTGTTTCACTACGTCCAGGCAGGTAGTTAACTTGTGCCAAGTAATTTTCCTAATTCCCAATATTTAACTATGGATAGAAAAGTGGGGGGAAAGGGATTTACAAATCTAAACCAAAGCATTCCCGTTCTTCAGTGGGGTTTTTTGCAGGAGGGAGCACCCCACAGCCTCCTGGTGTGGATGGGAACACAACTCCCCACACATTCCAGGATGATAAACCTTTGATATGCCTTACACTTCACTGCCCTGAAAATGCAACTTTCCACATTTATGAATACAAACAATGCTATTATCTCTACCTTTCTAATATTTAACTAATCTAAACACTCAGGTAAAATGTTATCTGAAATGGTACTTCTATAAATGCATTAACTTTGTCTTCCTTTGACTTTTAAGATATCTTTCCTTATTAATACAGCTGAAAAGATTGTTTGGAAAGCCTTCGTAAAGTGGCAGAGCAAACAGATGGAGGGCGTTCTTTAGTAGTTCTTTATTATTAGCTTTCAAATGATGATATCTTCTTGTACTTTTCTTAACGAGAAAATAAATAGAATTTGTCTCACACACAGCTGTGTTTTTCTTTAGTTAAGGAATGCACAAAGGGAAATTTAAAAATCATGCATTATCAGTGAACAAGCTAGTTAAAGTAAATAGATTCCAGTCAAGTTGCTTCTAAAAGATTAAAGGTTAATGACAAAACACCTCGATCAATAGATTTATGAATTATCAAAGTCTACAAAAGGTACCTCCAATTTTCTGGCGTTATCTGCCCAAAAAATGCTGAGGACAGACACGCACCATCTCTCAACTGAGCTGCTGCAATTTCTGTCATATCATTTAGTGCTGTTTACAGATCAACTGGCATTTCAAGAGCATTTATTAAAGCAGTTATCTGACCCCAACTGATTCTTTTAAGGAATTCAGTGGCTGACGCAGGATGCTACTTTAAACATACAATATGATGTCCAAGATCTTTCTTATTCTACCAGAGATTATGTGGCAAAGCACTGAACTGAGGAGATGCACAGCACTCTGGTACCACCTCAGTAGTTCTCACTTATCGGGGCCTTAATGCTAAATAAATACGTCTGGATTTGCTAAGTAACCCATAAAACAATTACCCAGCTCTCAATTGTGTCTGAGCAGCTCTAAGACAGCACACCAGGAATAGCATGAACTTGCTAAAGTCAGCTTGTAATCCCTTTCTGGGACAAAGAGTACCAAGGTAAGCTGTGCCTTTTGAAGTGTGTGGAAGGTTTGTGACAGCCAACCCCATAAAACCACGGGCAAACAGTCTGGCACAGGTGGATTCCCACTGCCAGCAGCCAGGGAGGTTTGAAGTCCACAGTAGCTGTCCCACTGCAGGAAAGCTGAAGTGGTTTTTCCTGGCATTCACTGATTGCATTTCTTAGGTAAATCTTTTTTAAAGTGTTTATCCCAACACAGCTTCTGCTGGAACATCAACTTTCCTCAAGAGGGTTAACAGTTTAACTGAGTCTGAACACATTACTGAGATTATTTATTTGTTTATTTGGGAAATCCCTGTTTCTATGTTGAGAAGCATAAAGGCATTAAAGGCTTAATGTCTTTGTGTGCCATACATGGGCAAACAAATATTTTAACTCTGGTCTTTAATGATTCTTATGTTCTTTTAAATCCTGGCCCATACATCCTGCTTGTCCCTAGGAATGTGTGTTTTAATGAGATCAGTGAGAGCTTTAAGAAAAATTAAGGTGGCGTTGGGTCCTACATGGATTAATCTATTCAGAAGATAAATTGGATCCATCAGGTCAAAGCATTTTCACTGGAAATTCAACTCACCTGAGTCTTCAACACCTCTCCACCCTTCCCCCCGATGGAAAAGTGAACAGCACAATATAGGGCATTGATTTAACACAGGAGTGTGTGACCAACTTGTTTATCTCCACACTAAAAAACACTACCACAAAATTACATTAACCCCTTGAAAAAGCCTTAAAAAACAGAACTTGGGGCCTCCAGTGTCCAAACTTCCAGCCAAACTCCAAGGAAATGGAGGAGCTTGGGACAGGAGGCAGTGGTAGTCTGAGGATTTGGTGCACATGCTGGTGGCCTGGGGCTATTTAATACAAGTATCTTAATTAAATGGTAAATTCCAAAGGAATTTCCAACTATTCCTAATTGCCTATTACTCTATCAGGCCAATATGAGGGGAAGAAAGGAAAATCCATTGGAGCATGCATTTTCTGCTGTTTATATGCCATAAGAACAGTGCTATTAACCCATGCTGGCAATTATGATGGGATTATGGCATGCCCACTATGGAAGAATTTAATTGCAGTTATATCAGATTTAAGGCCCTTTCAGAGATTATTTCACTCTTGGCTATAACACCAGCCCTGGGTATCACAGCAGCTTTGGGGCTGAGGCCCTGCAGTGTGGGAGAACATCAGCTCAGCTGCCACACAACATTGCTCTGGTGAAATTTGCCCTCCAGCCACACCAAAACCTTGTCCTCATATAAACCATGTCAGTGTCAATTTGCAGGAGCCCATGGAAATAAAAAATCAGCATTGTCTGGCAGAGGGTTCCATTGCCTCACCTCAGAGAGCAAAACCCTTGAGAGGCCAGTGGATCTCACCTGCAATCCCAGGAAATCCCACCTGGCTCTGATTTGAGTTGATAAATCAAGACAGGTTTTACTGGAAATTGAGCTTAGATTTGTGCAAAAAAGTTTGCAAACCTCAGCCTAGACATCTGCCTTCAACAGGGAGCACTTTCTGTAGAACCTCCAGTTTCCTGGCAAATATTTTCAGGGCTTTGGTTTCTCATTCCTATTCCTCCTGGCTTTCTCCACTATGGAGTTACATGCCACGATGCAATAAAACAGAAATCTTAAGACACTCTCATTCTCTGTTAAAAGCAGCTAATAACACATTGTGCCTGTATCTGTCCCCATTGAGAAAAATTTATGAAACAAATTGTCCCATAAGTTTCAAAGAAGGTGCCAAAAAATAGATGACTGCAGAGTGGTGTCCAAAGGAATATTTAATTTCTTCTTTGTAGAAAACAGTAAAAAAAAAGAAAAAAAAAACCAATACCAAGCTATTTATTTTTTGCAGTATTTAGAGATGATGCAATGAGGGAAAACCCACACCTCCTAGATGTGAATTTGGGATTTTTATTCTCTACATGCAGCTTTATTTACTATGGATCCTGTGGGCATGAAGCCCAGGTACCTATAGACTTCCAAAATGAAACAGGAGAACAAAGAGACTGAATGCCCTCTTCATGGCAGGTTACAAACATTGATTTTCTCTTATTTTACCCAATTTGCACTTAACTTTTTCTATTAACCCTTTGGTTCTGCAGTTTTACAATGTTAAGCTCCGAGGCTGCAGCCTCAAGTCCATATAATTAGGTACAGCCTCTGGAAATCCTTCAGCTCAGTTCAGCTCATCCTTCAGCTTCCTCCCCAAAAACTGCACCTGTTTCATATACACTTCAAAGCACAGGTAACAACTTTTAGTATTTCATCTTAAATCTCAAAACCTTTGGTATTTTTCTTGCTGCTGGGGAGTAGATCTTCAGTGACTCTGGAGACCTACCCAGACAAGAAAATTAGTATTTGAATGCTACGATTTGAAGTGGGGAGGAAGAGGTTGAGGGGGCTCCTCCTTGGGTGACAGTAGTGAAAAAGCAACAGTGAGCTGATTGAGATGAATGCTGCCTTTAAAAGAACCAGAAGTATCTATTCAGGGAGAAAATAGGACTATTCCATAAAAGAGATGGGAATCAATTACAGCCTCTCATGAATACAAGGCATGAGCACTAGTTAAAGCAACAGCTCTTGACCCACAAGGATAACCTATTTCTGAACCACAGATCACTTTGTAAGAAAACATATGTCAAAACATGCATCTGAGATGCTGTAGCTCCTTTCTTCATCATTATTGAAAAAAAAAAAAATAACCCTCTGCAAGAATACAAATTACTTTGTGCAAAAATAAGAATTATCAGTGCAAATTACAGCTGCCCCAATGGAAGAAACGTGCAGTACATGCAATATTAGGCACCTTTGCCCTGTGAACAAGGCTATAGCCGGAACATGACTGCCAGGCAAGGAGCAAAAGAACAGGAAAAAACAAAAATAAACTCAAAAAGTCATTGGATCAGAAGCAAAGGAGATAATTTAAGATTTGATTTGGTAAATTGGGAGGACATTATGGAAAAAGTGGTTGTAAGGAAAATCGAGGATTTGAGAACACATCAGTCCAGCCGAAGTCACACAGATCTTTCTTCATAAGCAATGGCTTTTCTCCAATTTAATTTCATTTGGATCAATTACCATTAGCCAGATCCAAGCACAGACTTGAGTAAGCCAAGCTGAGGGAGAGGACATTAAAACAAATAATAAAGGAATTGTAACACGCTGAAGGGAAGATGGTCAGGCTTACTAAAAGCATGGACACTGCTTCAAAATCCAACACACAAATCCAGCATTAGTAGCCTGGAAGAGAACAGGGCAGTGCTCAGTTTGTATTAACCTAATAAACTAAGGAGTAGGGATTTGGAAATTACTGAAGTTGTTATTGCAACTGTTTACTTTGTATAAGCAAAGAGGGGGTTAAGCCCTTACAAGAGTCACTCCCAGGAATTGTCAAACAATTTACAATCCTGAGAAAAAAATGCATCAATATTGGATTTGAAACCCATCTTGAGAGACTGATCAAATATGAAATCAGTCCTAGAGAGCACACTTCAGTGCAATGCCTGAGCCCTTAGATAATCCCCAACACCCTGAGACTGCCTTCCCCCACCCTGTCAAGGGGAAAAAAGAAGGAATGAGAGAGAGAAAACTGAAGGGCTAAATCCTGCACTCCAACCACTCCAACTGAATGAGAAAACCAGATGCCTTATTTGTAAGTGTGAAAGTGGATGAGATGTCCCTCAGTTCCCAATGGCTTGCACTGCAAATCCTGCACTGGGGGCTAAGGTCATTGTTCTTGCTTTTTAATATTTTAGCTATTAGTAATAATTATATGGATAGTCTAACAATTACAAATGTTATTAATTAAACCTATCCCATTGCCCAAATTACAAATGTCATTAATTAAACTTATTACATTGCCCCTATAATATTTAATATATATTTTAGCCATAAACCAAAATCTATTTAACCTTGCATGAGTTTGGATGGAGTGTGAATCATATTCCTTTGAAAGCCAGTGGGATTTTTGGTCCCATCAGAAGGCTGTGGAAGACAATAATTACAGTGCAATCTTTTTGGCTTTAATTTAAGATGAAGACACCTGAGGTGAAAAAGTCACAAGTATGTTTGTAGTCTAAAGCAGAAGGAATTGCACACTGAGATCTAAGAAGAATAATTTTCAGAATGTGAAGATAACAATTTAATTATTTCCTTCAGAAATTCAAAACTGAATTACCAAAGCCAGCACATCCACATAATTTGGGACAGTGGCTGAAGTCTTCATTCCTTTACTCTTCGTTGTCTCTGCTCACAGCTTGCAATTAAATAAAATGCTATGAAAATTCAGTGCCAGCTGTTAGCATCATCTACCACTGACAAAAAATAGCAGCAGGGAAAATTAAACTACCTGGTGTCTGATTATAATTAAAGTCCAATGGACCAGGCATGGCTGCTTCTCTCTGCACCTTTCTAGGGACCACCAGCTCCAGCTGAAGGGCAGTGCATGACTCTCTTTCTAGTACATCCATAGGAAATGGCTGTGAAAATAATTCTGCTATTGGCAGAATATGGGGTTTTTTTCAAAACTAAGAATAAAACCACAGATCAAAATCCCTACTCTTCCTGCAGTATTTCTCATACTGATAATTAAGTCCATTTTGCATATTGCAAAATCACACTGACTGTCACTGTAAATTTTCTCCGGTTATTGACAAACTGTTTGCAGATCCAGAGATGAGTGGGCCTTTTTCTAAATCCATGATTATGTATATATATATCACCTACATCACTGACATCATCCAATAAACTTAATTGGCGGTGGTTTGTCTTAACTAACCTATGTTTTCAAGGTGTTGTCATGCAGAATGAAATGTGTGTGCATTTAAAATCTGCACCCCCCGGGATGGCTGGCATAGGTACAAATTCTCAGTTATAAAGCTGAGTTATAACCCAGCCTTCCCAAGAAATGCTGATGGCATTAGTGGTGTGATTTCTGATAAGATGCCCAAGCCTTCCTTCCCTTGGTGCTACCTCTGAACCAGCATGTGCAGGTTTCCCAGCTGCCTCCAGGGATGGTTAATCACCAGCCAGTGATGCATTTCTCTCCCTGGCCACACAGACCAACAGGGACAGCATGTACATTGGTCCCTGCAATATCATCACCTCACTCTGCCTCTGCAGTTTTGCCACGTGAACTTAATTTTCCATGGAACTGTCTGATGAAAAATAATGAACAAATTTCTCATATTCCACAGACAGGGACACATCACGACAAGACTAATACCAGACTTATGTTATGATTCAAAGGGATCATACAGCTCTGCCTCACCAGAAACCACTTGGAACAGGATCATTGCTTTGGATGCGCACAAGGCAGCCATGGAACAAATGAGCACGCCAAAACACAGCAGAGCTCAAGACACTTCTGAGTTTTTAATATCTTATTAGAGATGAGCAAATGCATCTGAGAACAAAGCACACAATTAACTGATCTTATTCCAGACCCTTTCAAAATCCAAGCAAGTGAAGTCCCTCTTCCCCTCCCTGCCACTGAAGCCCAGAAGACACATTATCTTTGAAAATATGCTGCAGAATTCCCAGGGTCAGCGGGTCTGGCATCGTCTGCCGGGCTGGCTGCAGACTCGGCATCGCGTGCGCTGGGGCTTCCTCGGGGGAAGCAGCACTCGCTGCATTCCACCTTCTTAATGGGGTGTAATCAGGAACACGTTTGCTTCAGACCTATTAGTGAACTTCCCGCTTTCAACCCAGACTCTTTTCTAAAGTCATTTTTGTAAAACCTCAGTATCAAACTGTTGTCGTTTTGTTAACAACGGTACCTGGCGTTCTCTCTGATGAGATCTCAGCCCAGTGTGTTTCCCTGCTTTTTGCAAGAGAAAGAGCAAGTAGCATGTCTGTGTTTTCCTTTCTCCTTTAACTTTCTTTTTCTTCTTTTATTTTTTTAATCTGTACAAAATAATGGGATGTTGTGTTTTTCCGATACTGAATGTGAAAGAGAGTCACAACTCAGAGTTGGAAAAGCCTGCCTTAATTTTTGGCTACAAATGCTGTATTTGTTTTTGGATCACTGCATAAATGGGGTAAGATTAATACTTCCTTGGTTTCAAAAACTCACTGTACAAATTTGCCTGACTCAAATACTGAACTTGTGAGTTGTCAGTTTAAACAAGCAGTGTGTTTCTTTGTCATTACCCAAAAGAAAAATAAATTATAGATCCTCCCTCCCCACTGCACTCCAAAGGGCTGTCATTTAAAAAATGACAGTGCTGGTAACTTCATCCACAAATTTTGCTCAATATCAAAATTGCCCAGTTTTAATACTGGGGCATTCCATTCAGACAGAGATGCTGACAATCAGCCCAGCTTAAAAACTACTATTGGGCACATAAATAGCCAGCTCAAAGACTGGCTTGCACTGAATCAGATTTATTAGTACACTCACAAGACAAAAGGGCAGAAGCAGCTATCTCATGTGACTGAGCTGCTCAGGCTATTGTATTTTACCCAGGCACCCTTGAAAGCAGCTGGAAATCCTGGATTTGGCTCAAACACACCCAGAAATAGCACAGTTCCATGGGGATGAGGAATGTGCCCATTACCCAGCAGGTTTGCTGTAGGGGTTTATCCCCTTTATTGTCCAAGACCCTCTGCAGGCAGCTCCCCACACCCAGGGCCCCCTCAAGAGCCCCCTCAAACAGCTGGGGAACCTCCCCAAAATCACATTTCCCTGTTAGGTCAGTGGAGCACTCCAGCTCTGGCCTGCTCTGACTTTAGAGGACGTGGAAGGAGTTCTCCAGCCTTGGCTGTGCTCTGAGTGGAGTTCCTCCCTGGACTGCATCCAGCCAGCACGGCTTTCCCAGCCCAGCCTCCCAGAAAACCTGAACAGAGTCCACCCTGTCAGCCTGGCAGGGAGCACGGCTCAGAATTCATTTTTTATGAAAGCAACACCAGAAACACCTTTCAGTGTGCATGAGCATCTATTCCTACACTCAGAAAAAGCTCCCTTCCAGCTCTTGGCACTATCTGTGACCACTAGAAGAAGAAGTGTTAAAAACCCTCTGTCTAAATCACTGGACTGGGATTAAGATAAACTTAGGTTCAGTTCTTAACCCTACCACAATATTTTTGTGCATTACAGCTGCCTGTGAAACTCTTCCATATCCTGGAAATCCCAGTTTATAGAATTGCCAGAGCTGCATAGAAACAAGAAATTTCAATTTTGGAGGGAAAAAACCTCTAAATTTGAACTGAAAACCAAAAGGCCAATGCTGCCCTTGAAACAAATACTCAGGAAAAATTCCTGGATTTGGAGACATTTAAACACATAAGTCAATATTTCATTTAATATTTAAACTTACTTAGGTTAAGTCTTTTCACTTTTAATTCTTATTTTAAAGCATGAAAAATGTTAAGAGAAAAAAATGTTGTATTACAAATTTGTATTTAATAGAAACAAATTATTCTATGATATATATATAATCTCAAAACAAAAAATATGCTGACACTAGAGAAACAAAATGGGAAAACTGAACACAAATGTTAATTTTTAAATAAGTCACTTCAACTTTCGCATTAAAAGTGTGGAAATATAGACAGTCTCCCACAAAACACTGGTGTCCTATTGGAAAATTTCTGAATGGTTTTGCCTACAGTGAAACAATATCACCATCAGGTGCTGTGTGGATGAAGACACCAGATGTTCCTTGGTATCTGCATAGTCACCTTCTTTCAGAAAACAACTGATAAATAGCACCTGCTACACATTTTGTTTCTCATGAGCCAAAAGGCCTGGAAAGGAGAATGGAAACACCTTGTCTTTTCATGCCTTCAGTGACTCAGGTGGCTGTGGAGCCACGTGCTGAAAAGGAAAAACTTCCATGCTCATTTTATTTGTCAACCAATTTTTGGAATTTCCTATTATTTCTAATCTCTCTCCCAGATGAGACCAAGACCTCAAGGAGAGAGTTGATGGTCAGGACAAGTGTTGGGATAGGCAGTAGCTGGGTTTAACTCCCTGCTCTGGATCAAACACCTGACCAAGCAGAAGACGGCTCATGGAACGGTAACACCAGCTCAGCTGGTGACTGACACATTGCAGACACACTCACCAGCCAGGGTAGTCATATTTTCTGTGCCTGTAACCACCACAACCAACCCTGAGACACATCTCCAAAGGGGCTCAATGCAAGGAGAAGATTCTCATGAAAGCCTTTTGGGTTTAAGGTATCCATATTTTCTGACAGAAAACAATTTCCTTTATTCGAGCAAGAGAATCACCAACAGCTCCAGGCTGGACACTGGTTTTGCCTTGAGGTAACATCTTTCTGCTTAGGAAGCAGCTATTTATCAGCTGCTCCCAGTGCCCTGGACTAGGAGTGCCCATCCCACTGCTGGGATCCCTCTGCCCACCCTCCCTGCGCTCTACACTTCACCTGCCACCTGTGACGAGCATCCTGCCTCTGGAAAGAGTCTTCTCCCTCACTAGTGGTGCTTTAAAAGCTCCTGGAGGATTGGTTTTCAACAGCAGATGGCAGGATCCCATTGCTGGGACCCCTCTTCCCACCCTCCCTGTGCTCTACACTTCACCTGCTACCTGTGACGAGCATCCTGCCTCTGGAAAGAGTCTTCTCCCTCACTAACACTTCACCTGCCACCTGTGACGAGCATCCTGCCTCTGGAAAGAGTCTTCTCCCTCACTAGTGGTGCTTTAAAAGCTCCTGGAGGATTGGTTTTCAACAGCAGATGGCAGATGTGGGGACGCTCACCTGAGCCTTCCTCAGAGACCTGGCAGTTTAAAGAGTTTATGGCCAAACTTCAGCAGAGCTGCTCCAGCCGGCTCCCGGGGAGAAATCTCACACGGCGCTTCTGTTTCTCTTCACTCATTCGGGCTCCATATGTGGAAACCCAAGGTGTAAAAAAACAGAGCCTGATCTAAATATTGCATAGCCAAGCCCGGCAGCTAAGCCATCATTAGGTGTTGACTTGACAAATTTTCTGGGGTCAGTACCTGTGTAGTCTTTCCTATAAAGCAAGCCAGCTTGTTTCTCTCTTCTTGCTGTTGCAGGCCAGTTTTAAACCTCCCCGAAGACTTTATTTGTAGGATGTGCCTTTGCTTATGGAAAAGTAACATGTGCAGACAAAATAACTGGTTTTCAGGTTTGATACTCAAGCCCAGCTGAAACTAATCAAAAGTCTGAGCTCTTTGGACCTTGGAAGGGCAAAACTCCTAATGAAGACAGATGTTGGACAACAGGGGGAATGAAAGGGTATCTGGTCTCCTCTGTACCACAGGGTGGATTTCCCAAAGGAATTAAAGTGATTGAGTTGTGTCCTTTTTAAACACAATCCTTCTATGTCTTACACTTAAAGTCATCTCACATGTGTACTTTTCCCTTCTTCCTTCAAGACCTATAAAAGATGCTGGTGCTTGTTTGTTTTGAGGGATATAACTGGGAAATCTTTCACAGAAAAAGTTATTTATCATTAGCTTTGAGGATTTACTCAATGACTTGGCCAGCTCAGCCAAATCCCACTTATGCACTCATTTACCTGTGACACAAGCTCAGCTCCCACTCAAACACCTAAAGGAAAAATGTGATTTCTCTGCAGTGACAACATCCACCGGTTTTTGCTGTGGAAAATGTGTTAAAAATGAGAAAAACAGCTCAATGCCAAAAATAGCCCATCCCAGGGCTGCTTTAGTGAGACCAGAGTCTTTCTTAATATCACATATATTGTTGAAACTGATGTCCCATATCTATCCTAGCTGAAGATATTGAAGAAGCTTGTGTGCCATGAGATGTGGGCATGGCAGTGGCATCTCCTTTTCTACCCCAACTCTTGGATCCATTTATGCCCTCAAACATGTCATTTCACTATACTTCATGTTATATCAACTTTTATTGCTCCACATTCTATTGGCTATGAAATGATCCAGCCCTTTTAAAAAGGAATAAAAAGTGCAAATAATGGAATTTGCCTCTATCACTGAAGAACACCAGAGTTTTACCAGGAAAAGTTAAATAAATAAAGGCCCTTGTCCCCACCCTGCCTTGCCATTTGTAGTTTCCCAGTTCCCTTAATGCCTAACCTTCAGTTGCTGTGAAACCAGATGGTTAAACAATTAGATAAATCACGGGCATTGCTTACTTTGTTTCTTCTGTAAGCACCAAACAATAAATCTCACAACTTTCTTGCCACGAAAGCGACGGTGAATGCCCAACCCCGGCTCAGCAGCTGGACTCCTATTTCCTGGGCCCACAGAAGACAGAAAATATCACATTTCTACCTCATTCGACCCTTTCAAAATCCCTGTCACGCTTCATTGCTTTACAAGGCATCATTTCACTGTTGCAACAAAGATTACAGGGAATCTAACAGGTAAGGCCCCAAGCAAACACGGAGCAGAGCAGACCCAAACAGGAGGCACAAGGACTTCATGTCTTATCTGCTCCCCATCTTGGCATTTCTAACCACAGCACTGCCCTGCTGACAGCCCTGCCTGTCCTCAGGCAATGAATCTGTAATAAGATACACACACACAACAAATAATAGAGGTGGTTTGTTGTGTTTGGGGTTTATTTTTTTCCGAAAAAAATATATACCAAGGTAATTAAATTGCTAACATGATGGATGGCCTCATTTTATATTTGAATTCAAAGTGACTTGCTATAACATACAAAAAAGTGACTTGCTGCAAAAAAACCTGTAGTGACATAACTTGCACTGAAATAAAAATACGGATATTTTCCTTGAATTGTGAAGAATCCAACTTTGGTGTTCTTGCAATGACAATGTATAGCATTTGGATGTTTTACCCCAAATCCTAGAGCATTTTGGAGGTATTAAGTAACTCAAAAGTAGAGAAACTGAGGCACTGTGAGGTTGCAATATATTTCAGATAACACAGAAAAAAAAATACTTAGGAAAAGAAATATCACAATAAACTTGGAAGGAGACTAATTATTTCAGTACTGGACCTTATAGAAGCTCTGCAAAATAAGATATTGTATATGGCTTTGGCAGCATGACTTGTAGTTAAAGTTGTACAGATCTCATTTTCAGCTGTACTGGCCTAAAGAGACTGTAAGAGTATCATATCAATACCACTGTGACATCACCATGATATGGGAAAACTGTCTGATTTCCTCATCCCCCTTTCTCTCATCCCACAGGAAAAAAATAAGAAGCACTGACCAGCAGCTAAAAATATTTCAGAATAGCTTCAGGACTTTCACAGAGTCATTAAACAAACTAAGGATTTGATGTCATGTTTGAAGGCTGTTGTTAATGGGAAGTTTGGGTTGTAATGCGTTATAATTTAGGAGACCTAACTTTGCATTTGTTCTCTTTCTGTGAGAAATTTGTGATCCATACTGCAAGGTGTGGAAGCACTGGCCAGCAGCCATCAAAGTATTAAATGTAAATGGCTTGTTACCTCAGCAGTTATTTGCTGTGCAGCAATGCTGGGCTTAAAAATCCACTCCAAAACCCTGTAAATCCTGGTATATATTTTCTTGCTTTTGCCTGACACTCACAGAGTTAACAGGCAAAACATTTCAATAAAACTTCCACACAAAGGAGCTAAGATGTTAAAAACTCACTGTTCACATCTGTTCATCATTTCATTGTGTGACCACACGTTAGATAACAGTGCGTACTCGCAAGAGCACAATACCCAGCCCTGACCTCAGTGTGACATCAAACAAGCACACGGGGGAATTATTCCTGGCTTTTGGCACTGGCATGGTTGACTTCCACAAAGGGGAGAGCAGAAAAACTCTGCCTGACTAGTGGTGAAACAGCAAGATTAGCAACCAACTTTTATCAGCCCTCTGCTGTGGGTTTCTTTGCAATAGGAAAATGTGAGAGTGTAAATAGGTCCATCCCCTAAAATTAGGCAAACATCATAACAGGGCAGTTAACTAACCTGTAATTACACTGTCACTTGTATTAACTCCATCACCCGCTAATAGAGTAAGTTATAGTGGAAGCAGCCAATGTTGTTAGGAGGGTTATTTGTTTTATGCCTTAATTAATCAGTACTGACACTGAACCACATCCTTCCTCCTTCCTCATTATTTAAATCACCCATTTATATGGATGAGCTTCTTTGCTTTGTGCATTTCATTAATGCCTCCACATGCTCCCACAAGGAAAGCGGTGGGTGCTGTTCCGGAGAGGGGCCAACAGAAACGCCTGGAGGTATTCTGCTCTCCCAACCTTTATTCCCTGGGAAGGGCAGTGGGAAGTCAATGGGGTTAAGTCTTTGGGGTCTGGTCCTCTCACAGTGAAAGGGAAGAAGCAGCATCCCTGTGTTTACCCAGTTACAAGCGTTTTATACTTGAGGAGACAGAGCAGGACATCTTTTGGGAAGGCAGCACCACACAAGGAAACCAGACAGGCACATGCTTAAGTGATTTCTTGAATCACGGTCCTGATCCTAAAATTGGAAGTGACGGGTAGAAGTTCCCTTACCCGCCGATCACCCGTCCTGAGGCTGCGAGTGAAATAGAGAAGTAAAAGCTACTTGGTCTGCAGGATGGAGATCAAAGTGTGGTGGGTTGAAATTGGCTAGAAGGCAATTAGAAAAAGTGAAATTCAGAATATCTTCTGCAGGGCTTTATGTAGCGGTACACAGTCTCTTATAGTTCCCCTAAACTTTGGGGGTTTTTTTGCACCCATGTTTTAAGGGGTTATCTCTGCAGTGCTTCATAGCAGAAGAGCCAAATCAAAGTCTGAATCAAAGTATTGATGGAACAGTCTAAAGCCAGATTTTTTTTTTACAGTCATTTATTTTACATTGTCCTTTTCCCAAGTTGTTTCTGAGTGCACACCTACCAGGCAGACACTTGCTGTTGCACACGTGTAGACTCTGCAGAGCTGTTTGAAAAGGCTACCAGAATTTTTTAAGTGACCACTAACTTGTTCAAACAAAATGCACAGATTGGCTGACATTAATGACTCTCCCTTGATGCAAGCAGCCTCTCTGAGGCTCTCTTGGAAGGTCAACAAGGAGATGGGGAAGCCTGGCTGAGCACCAGGCAGCAGGACAGAGCCCAGCCTGGGCCCCTGGGAGACACCCGCTCACAATTTCCATGCTCTGCTGCCCTCCCTGGCACCACAGCTAAAGTCTAACATTGAAAAAACACCCCAAACCTCTTTAAGTTGTTATTCTGCTTCCTGCCTTCAACACAAGCAGCTCCTGACACAGTTCAGTCACTTCCAAAGTGGGGCTGAGGTCTGAAAATTCAAAACTCACAGAGGATGGAGAGAAGGATGCATAGCCAGGGTTAGGAAAGCTTTAATGCTGTAGCACTGTCCAAAAGCAGCTTAGCAGGATAATGGAAAAGGTCCTGTATGCCAGAGGAACAAAATCTGAACCCAGCCCGTTCAGGACTCCCCTATATCCCCTTCAGGATGTCCAAGAGCCTCTGACACTACTCCAGACCCACACCATGCTGCCTAGGGCAGGGACACCTGGAAACACAGGCTCGTAGGTCAAACTGGTTATTGACAGACTCTTTGGAAGCTGCTCTTTCTAAAAGAAGACAAATGGCACAAGGCTGTGCATAGTTTACTTGAGTGAAGCTCAAACACAGCTTTGGTGGGCTTTCAGAGGACAAAAACCAGTTGCACGATTTACTTCAAAGCTGACAAACGTGATCCTACTTGCAATGGTAACAAAGGGATTTTTATAACTTCAGGAATTCTTAACCTGGAGTAAGCTGAGGTGATCTAGTTCAAGAAAATATTTTAAAACACTGTGAACTATTAATTTGGATAACATTCTTGTTTTGGATGAAACATGTACAATTTTACCAGTGCAGCTTTCAAGCAGCAGCTCCATGCCATCACTGGTAGCTGCAAACCAACACAGTTCTCAAAAAAGAGGAAACATTATCCAGTGCCACATTCTGAAACCAAAGGCCATGTGCAGCTCTATTAACTTGTGGTTCAAGGCCAATAATTAAACCATTCAGGTTCCTTCCAAATATTTTTCTGAGTCCCCAAACATTTTGCCAAGCCATGAACTAATTTTCACCACGAGGGCTTTCTCGGATTTAGCACATATTTGGAGACAGTTGCTCACTCGGCAGAGCTCCAGGGGCTCTCAAAACCTTGTGGTGCAAACTGGCTAAAAGTTGCCAAGTGTGTATTGTCCCATGGAAGCTGGTGTGTCAGGAACCATATAAACCAAACCAAAGCTGTAAAACTTTTCCATGGAGCTTGCACCCAAAGCCATGTGAGGGCCTGTTGCCCACACTGTGAAATGTTGCTCAGACAAACCGGATTTTGTCCATCCTTCCCTGTTCCCTTCTGACTGTGAAGGAGGCCTTGGCCAGAATTTTTCTCTTTTTTTATTTTCTGTGAAATACCCCATCTTATGTGTTTATTAGTGAAGAGAAAAATGATGAGCCTCCAGTGGGTTTCTTGATGTTGGTCCTTCCTGGCCAAAGCCCAAGAGTTTGAGTGTCCCATCACACCCTGTGTTTTAATGCTCTATTTTTCCAGTCACTTAGATCTGGATATTTAAGGTGTATTTCTAGTAGAATACACAAAATCTACTACATACGTGAATGTCCACTTAAACCATCTGACAAGGGAAGCATTTAAGGTCTGACATCTTTGGAGCAGAGCAAAAATCAGAAACTCTGCGACCAACCAAGTGCCCCATCCTGCTCTCATTTCAGTCAACAGCCCTGGTCCCAATGGCTCAGCGCTGACAACTATGAGAATTGCCAAAGAAATGCACATTAATTATCATTACTGTGTCTGTTATTGTATAACAGACTGTGATTCTGTGCTTTATCTCCTGGACCATTATCTCCTGCCATGTGATCTAAGTGTTGATACTGCTAATGTAAAGGAACACAGAACAGTAGTCATTTATCCTGCAAAAGACCTCGTGCTTTTCTTGTTCTATCAATCATTAAACAAGTAATGTCTTTTGTGTTATTGCCTTGACATTCATTAACACTCACGTCACAGGAAATCTTTGCAATTAAAAACCTTATTGACGATCTGTGGTTGTTTCTCATTGGCGTGTAACAAGCAAGATAATAAAAAATTAAAACAATAGTGTTATCATAGATAACTGAGGAGCTTTTTCCTTTTTCTTTTTGTGCCTCAACTATTTTAACATTGCTGGTCTCTTTTTTAATTTGAACATGGACTCGAGGGCTATGAATGCTGGCAAACCACTTTTTATCAGCCCTGAACATCTGAACACCCCTTTGGCACTAATCCTGTATCACCAGCTTTTGTGGAAACACTCAGCCTTGGAAAAGTCAGGCTATATGAGGACAAGACAAAAGTTTCTCCCTCCATGCTATTCTGTCCCTCAGAGATTGTAAGGACCACGTGTGCCAAACAGTGGCACAAGAGCACTGGGCTTTGCCCACTGCACCAGACTGGTTTCCACACTGCTGCTGCTGCCCTAACACCCTGCAGGGGATGGAGGGAGGTTTGCAGGGAGCCTGCAGTCCTGAGAGGACACACAGAGAGCTGGAATTGTCTGCAGGTGACCAGCAGCTTGGGTCTGCTAGGCAGCAAAGTGGGGAAACTCTTGAATATGACTTTGCCTTCTGCTGTCTCCAAAACCACCCTCCCTTTTTACACTTACGTGAAGTCTCACAAATTTAGGCTGTGCTTAATCCAGATGCTACCTTCTGTTGGAAAAAAAAGGGCCAAAACCTTTTGATCTAGCAGCTGGCTGCTGGGAGGCACCAGAGGTGAATTTGCATGTGCTGTGAGCCTTATCTGTGCTGCCTTTCCTTGTGGGACAGGGCACATTACAGCACTCACACTAAAGTGCTGCCTCTGGAGCTGAGGCTGTGCTTCCTGCAAACCCAGATTCCTGTCTGACTCGGGCCCCACAGTCTGAGAGGTGCCTTCTGGAAGATAATAAGCACAACCTCAATTCCCACAGACATTGACATAATTGAAAAATTAGACCATTAGGCTCTTACATTCTTACAGGGTGTTTTAATTGCAGTCCATATATCTTGAGCATATTTACTGAATGCTCCATCTACATCTATCCTCTCAGAGCTAGCTGAGAAGTGAGGTCAAGCCTCCAACTCTGTTACAGAATTCAGACAGGACAAAAATATGAAATCAGAATCTTCCTTCCCTTATTGTTATTATTACTATATACTTATTATTATTACTTCTATATTACAGTGCTGGAATTCCTAAATGCAGAGACACTAAGGCCAGAGGGAACAATTATCAAATTTTGCATCTGATATTTTTCTTAATATCATGATTTTTGCATTTCCGCTCTGTGAGACTACTTAAAATTCACACCATTAGAAGAGAAAGAATCAGAACCATTCACTCTAGAAGCTCTACACCCATGAATAACATCTGGGGTAGGCTTCTGTGTACATCCATATATCTTGACAATAACCAAAAGTGGAAGCAAAATTCTGGAAAAGATCCTATGGTTAATGGAATATTTCTGGTTCTCAGATGTGGTGGTCTTTCTTTGAAGCCTAAAACTGCATTTATGATCAACCAGGGTGTTAAAGAGCACAAAGTATATTTGACATGGAAGCAGATTGTCTTTTGTTGGGCACCAAAGTAGTTAAATAAATTCCTATCTTTTCCTTTTTCTGGTAATTTAAGCATTAGTAGTGTTGATACCAAATCTAGACTGCCCATGGCTTTTCTTTTGACATCAACAGTAATGTTCTTAGAAGCAATCAAATTTATAAAACAATCCAACAAAAAAGCAATCTAACAAAATATGACAAGTATATTTCTCTGCAAATTTAAGTGGAAGAAATTATTTGATATGTTACAGCCATTTACATAATTCATATTTTATGCCACAGATTAATTTTTTTCTCCTATCCTGTAAGAAATACAACCAAGTGTTTAAAAAAACTTTATAATTAAAATAAGTTATTTCCACTTCTGATATTTGATCTTGTTCATAAAATTTAATAAGAGAACAGGTCTGAAACCAACAGCAACATTCAGTAAATTAATTTGACAGCAAACCCTGCTCTCCCCTTGGTGTCTCCACAGTTATTCAATGTGGAGGCCAGAACACTGCAATTTTTAACACAATCTTTCAAGGCCATCTAAATTTTTTCCAAGGCTTTTTCAGCATTATACTATTGAAATCTGAAGCAAGCCTTAGGAGATATTCTTACCACAAAAGAAAATTTAAATATATATATATACACATGTCAGGAATTCTGTAGGAGATAAAACAAAGAACTTCATACAGAAATCGTGACCTGCTCCCACTGCCAGTGATGGGCTGGCTTCACACTCCAAACAGGGCTGCTGTGGGGAGCAACTGTACTGAGAGGGAGTTTTCCTGTTAAACCCAGTGAAACCACAGAGCTGGGACTCCAACAGCCTATTTTCTGTCCTGACCAGGACACAGATCCTTGTACCACCTACAGAAAGTCCTTTTTATCTCCCTGCTCATCAGCTCCCTGTGAGTAATGCAAGGAGCATGTTGGGCAGAAATAAGAGACCTCAGGTATTTGGGCATTAAATGGATGAGCATTGTGGAAAAAGTGTATTGTGAGGGGAATGTATAATGCAAACAGGGATGAGATAAGAGATATCTGATTCACACAGATTATGCCTTTTGTGCCCAATATATGGGTGGCTAGCAGGTCACTGTGCAGGAATTACAAGTAATATAAGCGGGCATGAGGAAGCAATATTTTAACTTGAAAGGACTTGTAGAGGGATGAGAGAGAATTTGCATAAAACCAATACAGAGCAGATGGGAATGGACAAGCCTGCTGGTATCAAACACATGCCAAAGGAAAACTACAGAAGAACAAGGAAGTTATTGTTGATGGCACTTCAATATCCTAACCCTATATGAAACCAATAAAACCTCCAAATCCACCAGAACAATCACCTCAAGGGTTTAGCAAAAGACCCCAGGTTTCTGCCAGAAAAATATTACATTACTGGTGACAAAAAAAAAACCTTATAATTAATTGTTTTAGAAGGAAAAATACCTATATATGAAAAAAAAGAAGTTGAGGCTAAATGCAAAGGTTATTGCTGTACTAATGTGTGTTATCTACTTGCTATTTTTTCTAATTCTGTTTTGTGAACATGAGAAAAGGCAGTCAATGCCAGAAATATCTTTTCTGACAGCAAATATTTGGGCAAGTTTATTGTCTTTAGCCATACACCAGACCTTTAAAAAAAAAGAAAAGAAAGAAAAATAAAAGAAAATTTGTTCTGGATTCAAAGAAGATTGCAAAGGCAAATAAATGTTATGTTGATAAGTATCAGTGTTCTAGAATTACGACCAGACCAAGGTGTTTTCAGAGGCATGTGTCAGGGGCAATGGTAAAAAGCAGAGAAATATGTAGGCAGAAGTGTGAAAGAAGTCTGGGCAGAGGTGTGAAAATAGTTTATAGTTTATTAAAATAGAGGCAAGAACGCAGAAACTTTCCCAAGCTGCAGCTGCCCAACTGTGCCTTGCTCTGAGCAAGAGCTTCTGCTGAGGTCATTCTGGGAAGCTGGTGCCTCTCAAGTGCCATGGTCCCTTCTTGGGACCCTTGGCAGGAGGGATGGAGGTGTGTGGATCTATTTAAATCATCATGGAAGGAAGAGAAATGTGCAGGTCACTCCCTCTCTGCAAAGGCAGACTAATTTTATTCTGTCTGTACTCTAGAGGAATCAAATGCTTGATGGATGGAGCCTAAGAAAATCCTAATTCAGGTGGAGAATTGTAACACAATAACCCATGAGTAATTTGTTATAGAGTGACTGGGTGCTGGGAAATGCTGGGGGAAAGATGGAAGCAGAAAGTTAGGAATTGGGTAAAGGACATGCTGTGCTCCAGCAAGCACAGGAGTGGTTTTGACTGAATCCCTGTGATGATGCCACGTTGACAAACCTCTTCTCCCATCACACCCATGGTGGAAGAGAGGCCAGGCATTGAGACACTCATTTTTCCAGTAATACAGAGCTATGGAATAAAACTTCAAACAAAGAAGCAGCAGAGATGACCACGGGGGATTTAGTTAAGCAAAAATTTGGTTGCCTATGTGGCCTGAGAACTGATTTCTGAGGAACATTCCTCAATCCTCCCTGGCCCTGACACAATTATTCAAACATATTAGAGTGTAACCAAAACCTTTTCATATCGACATGGTAAGCTGAGACACCACTTGACAGTGCTGAGTTTCAGCCTGGCTGGACACAAAGGCCGAGCATACCTCTGCGACTCAGCACCCGAAACCCAGAATTACATTTCTGCTGGATGACACTTCAGTGGTGACAGACATTAATAGCCCTGTTAAGCATAGATAACACAACGCCACTTCGGTGTCTCGCTAGGAGCCCTTGCCAGTAATGAGCTTTAAAGAAACAATGACTCACGGTAATACGAATTGTCACAAGATCTCACAGAGAGGGATATGAGACAGCTCAAGGACGGTGGCACACGGCCTGCCCCTGTACCCTGCAGCACACCTCTTCTCACGGCCAGATGAAGGCACAGATAATGCGACCGAGATGAACAGACAACTGCGTTCAAGTCCCATGAATCACACGGAGCCTTCCATCCCCCTTCCCAAACAATCCTGCTTGGCTGCCAATAAAGTTTCAACGGTTTTTTGGCACTGCCTCCCCTCCCAGCAACTGCCTCCCTGAATTTCTTCCCTTCTTCCTCCCGGATGCTGCGAGACCCAGCTCTGCCGTGTGCCCACAAGGCCCTTGTCACCAGCCACGTGCTCTGATGGGACCTGATTCTCCAAGGTGGGAACTAATGGCAGATAAAACTCTCCTAAGGATTAGACAAAGAGAAGAGTTTTGTCTATGAAAGCACCTTTGTTTCCAAAACTTCCAAGTATTTCTACCCCAAAAGCTCTATTTCTTAATTAAAACCAGGCATTTTCTTACCTGCAGCACCGCACACCTTGGCTCTAGAAACTCAGCCCAGCCTTGTGCAATCAGGGCTCAAGCCATCACATCCAGGTGTGGCACAGAGCAGGGCTGGCTCCAGATCTGTGCACCAGCTCCACCGTGCAAACAGGTGAAAATACTCAAATCCTCACAAAGGAAGAAAATACTGGCAGCTTTTGTAAGGAATATTGTAAAGGATCTTACTGGGTGAACAGCAGCTTGGGAGCAATGTTTATGACAGAGCTATAAACTCTTGAACAAATTAAAAGGATTTACAAGAGTAATTCAAGTCTCAAGCCAAGCCTACTGAACGGCGGGAGAGGATTCTCCCAGGGTCAGAAAGAAATTATTAGCACTGTACTTGTGGAAGAGGCTTTAGTATCATTTCTTGCCCTACCTATTAAAAAAAAAAATTGTCATTTCAGTTATGGCAATGAGTGCACAGGAAGATCATTCCTTATCTCCCCAGTGCTTCACCTGCCTCTTTTTATAGACCCTTTGTTCTTGTTTCAGCTCACCTGTTACAAGAGGCCTCTCTTTCCCCCATCATTTTAATGACCCAACACTCCAGACTCCAGATTTTAGCTCTATCTCAGAGATCTGAATTCAAAGCCTCCAGCCAAACTGTTTAAAGTTCAATGGGCTTGCATACATACTTTAAGCTAAAATTAGCATTTTTTTAATACCCATGCTACTTCCTGTCGATATTATTCCACTTGTTTCATCACTGGTGGACATGGATGAAAACCTCAACAACTTCCTGAGATCTGCAAAGATCTGCATTTCTTGTTTGGCTTTAATATGGTTGCCCAAACACCTGCTTTATTTGCAGAGATCTGTGCTATTGAGTGGTGATCAGTGAGAACTTGTGACTATGAAAAATCTTTATTGCAATGTGAAATTAAGGAATTATTTAAGATAAGAGGAACAGAGAGCTGTCTGAACACACTGCTGAAAGTAGTGGGGTCAGCATCCACTGGTGTAAGGCAGAGTGCCCTGAGGATGTTGCATTCCCTACCCAGGTTGGAGCTGGAAGAATGGAAAAGTTCTCTGGAATCCAATAGCAATGGAATCAGGAAGGAAGAGTTGCCCAGCAGAAGTCCATGGAAAATATTAGGATTGCCTTAAAGTATGGAAAATAATACTGAAGGATATAAAAGATGACAATTGCCCTTTCCATGAATTTTTAAACTCTCCTGTAGGTATTCTACTGCTCCCCATTAATTCCTAGAGGATCATTCCAAGCCCCTTTCAGGATCTACAGTAGCTCAGGCATCACCATGTGGTGTTTCAGTCACAGGAACTTTTATCTGAATGCACACAGAAGGGCAAGGTACATGCTAGAGCTGCTCTGAGCACAAACCATGCAAGGCTCCTTTCCTACGAACCAGGAGGAAAGTTACCAACACACAAAGATCCTCCACACTGTATTTTTCACAGGACCTTTGCACTGAAAAGCCTCTGAAATTCTTTCCCACTAATGCAGACTGGAGTAATGCAGTAAATGGAGAAAGATCTCTCCAGACACTTTCCTTTTAGATCTCAAAAGGAAACATTAATCAAGGAAAAGATGGGAAATTATGACACCTAGCTGCTAAAGTTCAGCCCCAGCGGCCAGCTCGGAGCTGATCACAGGGTGCAGGTGACTATCCATCAAATGACCTATCATAACACACATTAAAATGTCTGGCTTAATCAGGACAGTAGCCAAGAACAATATTATTCTGCTGACTTTCATAACAGCAGGTACAAAAGCAATCCCCTTGAAACACCAGTCTGCATCCACAACTAAATTTGATTAACTAAACAAAATTCCAAATATGACTTAAACTGAATTATACCATCTCCTCCCTGCACATCAAGTACAGGACAGGGGACACCTTGTAGAAAGTAAAGAAGATATTAGAGCTGCATAGTTTTAGAAAATGCACAGAAATCTAAGCTTAACTCCTGGGTTGCTACCTGTAATTGCATCAAAAAGCAGAAAGTGAGATTGAAGGTTACTTTATCACCACCTGATAGCGAAGTGGAATCAGTTGTAAGTATGGTTATGATTACTTTGCAAAATACTTTAATGTGGGTGAGGAAGACTATCTTTATGGGCCTATTATAAATTGCACCACTTACTCATTAGAAAAAGACCAGTGTGACTTTGTGCTCTGCCCATGTTGAACTCGGCAGGAGGAAATGATAAAACCCTTTTATTGCTATGATAAAGACACCTCACATCTGCGGGATTACTTCCTCCTGAGGATCTCTGAGCCATTTCTCCCAAGCCTTGGTGATCACAGCGTGGCCCAGCTGGCCAGGTGTTTATCCTCAGCAGCCCAAGGAGGTGAGGCACAGAGCTGTGTGACTCAGGCACACACAGGATGTCATTAATCAGGGCCAGGTTAATCAGGCCACAGCCCCAGGCATTAATCAGAGCTCTGCACTTGCCCCTGTTTCTCCCCAGCCCTGGACCAGGGGCTCCTCATCATTCCTACACCCAAAAGTGTTAGCTGGGTCCCTGCTGTGCATTGAGTGGATGCTGGTGGAGTTTCCAGGGGGGAAATGCAGGTTTTTTTCCATTTGCAGGTGAGTGGGTAACACTGCCACGGAGAAGAGACACAAGGCTGGTGTCACCAGCTCACAAGTGACTCACAGGCACTGACCCAGAGCCAGCCACCAGGCCAGCTCAGCACCTAGACAGTCCTAAAGGAAGAGATTTTATTAATATTTAATTTTCTGGGGGGAAATTGTGCCTGTGGCAGAGCAAGTCAGTGGGAACAAAGAGTGTGGGCCTGAGCTCAGTGCTGAACTCAGGGTCTGAAGCAGGTTTTTCAGGCACATGCTTGAAGGTTTTACTGGAGGAAACCTAAAAATATTCTGTTTCAGTAAAACTTATTTATAAGCACCTAGCTGGTAAGGATGTTTTTTCTGCCAGCATGTGAACTAATTTATGATCTATAAAAGTAACAAATATAAGCACAATAAATTACTTATTTATGCTACGAAATCAAATCTCCTTATCAACGAGTACTCTCACTGCCACTGATGTATGCATTACTCTTGCTCTTTACTTGGAGTGGTTTTGTGGAAAGGATCATTATATAATTAAATGTCTATAGACATAGATGTGTGCTCAGTGCCCCAGCAAGCTCTGGCAGAGGGACATTACATTTAGTTATGTCAGTTACTGGAAGGAAATTTCCCAGCTTTGCATCAAAAAAGTAAAAATTAAAAATTTTTAAAAATCTTTGTCAGGCAGATGATGGATTGTTCTAGCACTATACAATGAAAGAAGAGATGGGCATATATTGTATACAATGGCTTTGGTTCAGAAGAGTCTGAAGCAACAAGCACAATAATGGAACTTTTAAGTTCTATATCTGTAAACCAAGTGAAAAGCAGAGAAACCTTCCATCTCAGATGGATAAACTGCTTACCTAAACAGAAGGCAACACCATTAATTTTCATAAATTGCAATGCAGGGGTGCACAGGCTGACAGCCCAGGACAAAACAACGGCTCCTGTAGTCCTGAGCAAACAGCCTGGGCTGGCTCCTGCTCCCTCGGAGCCCAGCCATGGCTCCTGAAGCACTGCCTGATTTCCACGTGGTGATTTCCACTCGCAGAAACAGGATCTAGCTATGATTCATAACGGGATGTCCAAAGCCATTTCCGAGGATGCTCCAGACGGCACAGGCTGGGGCTGAGCCCTTGGGGCTGGGGAACCACAGGAGGGAAATGTGACACACACAGAGCCCCAGCCACGTCCCCGTGCCAGCTCAGCCCTTGGCAGGGCCAGATCCCTCACCCAGCCCCAGATCAGAGCCACCATCCAGACCCAGGGCTCCCCAGACCCACTCACACCCTGAGCTGGGGGGAAGGACCCGTCCTGTGCTAACTGGGAGCAGGGAAGGGTGGTGGATTTCTCTCCAGTCTCTCTGAGAGTGTCTGCATGGCATTAAGTGTATTCTTTTCTCTAGCCTAGTTTTTCCATCTGGGAAGAGGCAAGGGGGGATAAGAGTTAATTTTGTGTGTTAGAAAACATAACACTTTTATGTGTATCCAGTAATTTGAGATCCCGGGATAATAGTGCAGAGAATTATTATTATTATGACAGAAGGCATTTTTACTTCTAATACAGAAAGAAAACAAATAGCAAGAGAGTGAGCTTGGAGATCTAACATTCATTTTATTTTTATTTTTAAACTTTCTAATTTTTCAATAATTGAGACCACAGATGTTCACTTCCATATGTGCAACAATCCAGTTCCAACCCCTCCTGAGCACTGATTGCCAGGGAAGAAAGAATATACTAAGGAAAAACAAAGAAAAAATATTTAAATAACAATAAAAAAATGTTGATACTTCTGTAATTTGCAATGATTTTCTCAAACCAGCCAGAATGAAGAGAAGCATTTGACAGTGTCTGGGCTCAAAGCCATGGACAGTATCCACTGCTTAGTGTTGTATAATTTACAAACTCCTGTTCTTTCAACAACTCTTCAGAAAATGAGATTGTTAAGTAAATATATAGCAGAAAAACAACTCAGGAGAACAGAGCACCTCCTTTATATCATTCAAAAGGTGGTGGCCTCTGTGAGAGAAAACCATTTGCTGCAGTCTGCCAGAGCTAGAAGAACATCAAACAAACCAAACAACATGAAAGCTATGAAAAAAATTTGTGTGCCTTTTTGCCCAGTAACCTCCTCTGCAGTGGTATGTGATACAGAGATAGGTTCTTACACGCATCTGCCATCCAGGGACACAGATTTCATGTGGCTCCCCTGGCAATATCACATTACAAAAGTGACAGTCACGGAGAAACACATTGGATAAAGGTGTGTTTGTGCTGCTGAAGCTGCTCATGCTGCTGGGCTGCAACTTGCTGGTTTTTCTGAAGATTTTATTCATCAGCCAGAAAAGAGCTCCCAAATCAGTGGTCCAAAACCTGGCAAATGGGGGCAAGAGTGGCTGCATCCCACCATGCCCAGGGAATGAGCCTGGAGCAGAGCAGTGGGACGAGTGCCTTACCTTTGCCACAGCTGGGTCAGAAAACTTAAGAAATTGCTCCTTTATTAAACGTATTAGAGACTCAGCCTTGTTTGCCTACTGATATCCTTGAAGGAAGGGAATACAAAGATGAGGGTGTGAATGCTATCTGCTATATCACCACTTTCGGGCTGCTAGGACAGTTTTATTTGCTTTATAGTAATTCATTGCCAACTTCACACATAAAAGTTAAACACGCTTCTTAAATGATAACACTCAAAAGACAGTTTTCAGAAGGACAAAAAAAAAACCCACCAGAAGGCAAATCTCTACTTAAAAGGGGTTAGGTGGAGGTTACAGAAAAGTGTTCCCAGGTTTGTTTTTCCTTCCCAGGTTTATTTCTCCTGGCTGTTCCAGTAAACGGGGTGACCTTGGCCACCCAAGGGACACAACAACCTGCCCAGCTTTGCCTTAGCAGAGCCTGGGGTGGGATAAGCACCCCAAAAAAAATGATGTCCCATGCAGGGTAGGACTATGCAGGAGCTCATCCCCCTCTCCCCGTGGGGCAGCTGTGGCCCCTGAGAGCTGTTCCTGTGCTCATCCCAACCTCCTCGTGCTCCTCCCTGCTCCCCACTTTGTCCCACCCAAGCACACATGGTGAGAGCCTCAGTGCCAGCAGCCTCCAGAGCAGCCTGTAAACGCTCTGTTTTCTCTAGTGGTGGCAAGAACAGCTTTAAAAAGCTTTGCTTAAATGGAGTTATGAAAATATCAGCCACTGATCCAGAAGTTCTCAACAATCCAGTGATGCAAGGTCATTCCTAATTGCCTCCATCTTTCCTATTCTCTCTCCAGAGAATAATTACCTCAAGAAACAAAGTCCTGGTTTATTTTACTAAGATCCAGAAATTCCCTGCTTTTATAACAACAAGCAACTCCCCTCTTCTTCCGCTTTGGACTAAGGAGAATATTACCACTGTCAGTTAAATGCTGGGGAGCTGTTAACCCTTAACATTCACGTGGTGAAAAAATAAACTGCAGAAATAATCGCCTTGTGTTTAGAATTACTCAATACTGTTAAAACAATGGTTCATTTTGCTTGTTTGTAAATGGGAAAAACAAAACTATGCTTCAAAAGCATTTCTGTACATTAGCCAGAAAGTTCTGTACATTAGCCAGAATAAAAACTCCCCTGGAATTGTTGTCTTAGAGCAAGGAACCGCATTTCAAACTTCCCTTTGGATTGTTCAAGTCCAAAAGCAAGAGGGATTATGTTAAAGCAGCCTAAACACTCATATCTAAACAGCAGAGCTACACCACTCAATCACTGTGCTGGGCTCATGAGAAAGTTGGAGATTGGGTAGTAAGTGAAAAGTGGAATTTTAGATTTGGTCCTACAGTCCAGAGTGACTCAATTAACTGAGTTCTCACTATTGTCATGGAATCATTATTGCTATTGTATTGCAGAGCTACTGTGCCAACTGTTCAACCCAACCTTATAGTGGGCCAAAGCAAACCTCACACAATCTTTTCAAGAACAGCTTGGGAACAACCTGCAAAGCCAGCTGCTCCAGCAGAAAGGAACAGAGGGTTGCTAAGATTGGAAAAGCCTCCCAAGATCAGTGAGTCCAACCATTAACCCAGCACCAAACCACATCCCCAAGTGCCACATCTACACATCTTTTACATCCCTCCAGGGATGGTGATGCAACTGCTTCCCTGGACAGCCTGTTCCAGTGGTACCCTGCAGCTTTTTGATCTGCTCTACTGTGGTTTTGTGTCAGTCCAGCCACAGGAATAAGTGCCTTTGCACCTCCAGCTCCAGCCTGGATTTGGACAAAAAATGACAGAAAGCTACAAAAAACCAAAAGTTTTATAAGCATTTCTGACAGGGCCAGGAAGTCCCAAAATCTCAGGAGAAAGGCTGTTGCTTGTCTTCACTATAATAGTGCTGAACAGGAGCCTGAGATACAGGTACAAAGAAATCCTGAAACATCAGGAAAATCAAAGGGAGGAGTTTAACTGAGAGAGGTTTTTCCTGTTCCTTTGAATAAACTCAGTTGCAAATTAATTTATTATTTTTCTCAACTACTCAATTTGCAATGCAATTTTGCAGATTCTGCAAGTTATGTCAGGTAAGCTACCATACTCTTAGTGGTCTGCCCAAAAAGAAACCAAAGGGAATCTTTGGAGCTTATTCATTGCCTACACAAGTTTCCCATTCATAAAAGTCCCATGAGAGGCTTCAGAAATGAGGATTTGAAGGAAACAGATGCATTCTGATCAAAACCACGAGATCCCAAGGAAATCTTATTTTTATAAGTAAAATGATAATAAAAATCAAAGATTAAATTGCAAAAGCATAAATAAAAATAAAAACTCTTATAGTTCAGTCTGGAAGTATAAATTAACAGCAGACTGTCTATTTCTCATCTTAACATGAGTTGATATAAATTCTGTTTTGCAAAATAAAAGGTAACAGTTGCTTTAAGAAAAAAAAAAGACAAAGCTAGGCAACCACTCTGTAGTGTTTAGTGCCTTTTTGGTCAGTCCCTTTCCTTCCTTAAGCAGACTAAACAGACTGGAAAAAGAAGTTGTTACCCTGAATCACCAATATTTGGAAGATTTTGTACCCAAACACTGCTTATTTCCAGGAGGAGCTCTCACTTGACACTGCAAGCCCTTCTTCTGCTCCAGGCAGCTTTCAGTTTTCTGGGCTATGAGGTGTTCTTCCCTTCTTTTCTCAGTCTACTTAATATCATCCCTTCTGTAAATCTACTTGGCAATTCTGAAGTATAATCACTATGGTATAAAAGTACTTTTAAGGGTAATTCCTCTGTCACCTGCCATCAGAACAGACTATTTTCTGTTTAATGCCTAAGCACTGGCTAAGGACCTCTGTGCTGTGCCCTCTCCAGGGCACTCATAGATCCCAAAGGAATAATGGCACACCACAGCAGCATTGATATCCCAAATTAGCTCTGCCCCAGGTGAGGAAGAAGAGAGTTCATTATGTTGGTCACAACCACTGTAGCCAGCTTTTCATGACAACTTTTATTAACAGTACCCTTCTATATTCTTTTGCTTATGACTTTCTAACAATGCCTCTTTCCAAGGTAACACCTTCCATGAGTAACCTGACGCCAGAAAAACATTTTTCAAAAAAATTTTTGATAACAGACTTAATCAACTGCTTTGCAGGTTGGACAACTGTTTTAAAAGCCCTTTGCATCGTGTGTCTGGAAGAAATGGTGTAAGGTCAAGGTTTGGAAGGTGAAGTTGTGTACATTCCTACAATGGGAGATCAGAGAAACTAAGAGTGGGACAGTGAACATGAAAATTTCAGAGCTTGGTAGAGATATTAATGATTTTAGGAATGCAGCACCCAGTAAGGTAGGCAAGAATTAAGTTTAGAATGGAAGACTACAGAGCACACAGGTGCACAGAAAATCTGGCACGTACAGGGTCCTGCAGGAAGGAGGAAACTTGGTCCCTTGGATCAACCTCCCTTTTCAGCCTCAAAAGCCCCTGCAATTCCACAGTGATGATTCCCTCCAGAAAGAAATCAAGAGTTCAGGCTGAGGGAACAAGAAGTCCCTGATTCAGCTGAATCTCTCTATGCAAAATTACTGGGAGGAAGCATCAGGTCCATACTGCTCCACCAGCAGTGTGCACCTGCTGAACTGGCTGGCTGTGCTATTTTCTAGAGATATAATGCTCTTTCTTGAAAATTAATTTCTTCTCACAGACAGATGTACTGCACTGATATCATAGAGAATGTTTCTACTGCCTGAGTTTAGGACAGGAGACACTTGGTAGAAAATGCCTAAAATGCTTTAACCACTTCTACCTCCATGTCCAACAGATTTACAAGGACCAATGGGGTGGTCACAACCCAGTGGTTTGGCAGAGACCCATCTCTCTCAACATGCAGGGGAATTGCAATTCACAGAAATTTCCATTGTGCTGGAATGGCCTCACATGTGTAGCAACACCACAAGTACTGTTACTTGCAGAGAACAGTTTTTTCCCCAAGTATTGAGCAAGATTATGACCCAGAGTGAGTCAGCAGGTGGAAGCGTGATAGGGACACTCCCAAGGACACCCTGGAGTCGAGGCAAAGGTTAGTGGAACAGACCCACATTGTCATTCCCATCTGAGACAAGGGTTTTATCTGTGTAAACCACATCTTATTGCTGCCCATTAACAGCATCACCTCTTTGGCTGGAAATCATTTTATCATATCTGCAGATAACGCGAACACTGGCGCACCTTTCCCAGGAACATCACCTTCCTGGAGGTGGCTGCATTCTCCTTGCCAGATGAGCAAATTCAAGTGTCTGCTGCGAAGCTGATTGCCTATGTGCAAATAATCCCGATCAGCTTCTGCCCAATCTGCTTTTGGAAATTATTATTTTATTATTAACAAACACGAAGGTCGAAAAATTCGTTTAGATAAGTCTGCTTTTCTGGGTTAGTCAATCTTCAAGCCAGGAAACACCATCACTGGTCTAATGGTCTTTTATGATTTCCTGAGAGAGCCTTTTATCACAGTCAGAGTTTGTGAAAGACAGTGGACTTTCTACCTTCTGATATAAAAATGATAATGCGTATTCAGTGCAAGCCTCGGCCTGTTTAAACTAGGTGGAAGCAGCCCATCATCTGCCCATCTACTTTTTTTCCTATTGTTTGAATTTTGGAAGCATGTATCAAGCTTTTCTCAATGAATATAAGAAAGTTTCTGCACTTTGTGTGACCCTGCTGAACTCTGCAACACTGACTTCTCAACACCCCTGCTGAAAAAAAGCCACTAAATCTTACAAACTATCTCTTTGTTGTCTCTTGCTTTTTCCCAGCCCCTCCTTCCAATCTTACCCAGCCAGTTGAGCTGCACTTTTCACCTCCTCTGTTGACATGAAATGAAGTAATCACATTTATTTGAATATTCACTACAGATCTTGTCATCATCTCGGTTTATTAGCCAAGAAGATAGTGTTTCAAGAGCAAGTCTTAAAACTTTACAACATGGATCCACTCACTCGCTAAAAGCAAAATAAGTGAATTAAAACCTCAATTCATAAAGCAAATAAATGTCATGTAGACACACCACTGAAATCAAGCCATGAAAGCTAATGAGCCTGCAAAACAGAAGGACAGAGCCTGGAAAAAGTCCTAAAGACATCCCCAAAGAGCCCCAGGTAGCTTTATGAGGATGCTGCCACAGCCAGTCCCTCCACAGAGCTTGTTTCACTCTTCCACCACAGGGGGATGGGGAAATCCACGGGCATGAATGAGAGCACTTCCACCTACAGGCAAAAAGGCTTGGGAAACATATGCCACCTTTGTATTTAAGTACACATGGTTGTAAAATAAAAAGCAAACACGAAGAAATAGCTACGTCTTTTGGGGTGCAGTGAGTGCTGTGCTGTGGTTTACAAATTTTTCTGTTTTCACTGTCATGCCATGATATTGGGATGTAAAAATCACTGTACTTGCCTAAATACACTAAAAAAGAGAGACAGATGTAGAACTTGAATGCTTCCCTTGTTGTACAGGCAAAATACACAGTACACACACTCTACATAATACAGTCTGAAATTGTGGACTTTAATTTCTATGAATAATTTATACACTACATAGGAAATTATGGATCCCATCCTTGGGTGAAATATTGCTAACTCTGTCAGTCCCACTCCGTGGCACATCTGCACTGAATGAAGGTTACCCCTGAGAGAAGAGGGGATTTAAAGCAAGCAAGAGAAAACCAAATTTTAAGCACCTTTGGAAGAGCACAGGGTCGTGACCTTGATTTGTATCTGTTCAAAGGACAGAGGAGTCAGTCTTTAAGTCTGTCACTAAAGCACTTTCCTCAATTTTTAAATTTATGGAGGAGTTGTTAAGATAAGGACAGGGAGCATGATGAGAGGCAGGGTCCATTCCCCTAATAAAAGAAGTGAGAGTGTCTTTCCAGCTACTCTCTGTGTAATATTTACACAAGACCTGAGCAGCATGTGAATCTACAAGATCATTTCTGGAGTCTCCAAGTGATTGTGGGGCCAAAATACCTCTTTCAAATGAAGACTAGTAGAATCAAAGCTCCAGGATCCAGACAGTATTGATGATTAGGGATGCTGTGCACCCTCCCAGAAAGAGGAAAAAAAGTTGAAGGCCTGTTGACAGATGACTTTGGAAAGAAGAGATTGTTTTCCTCCTAGAAAAATGGCATTGAAAACAGATTTTTAAAATTGTTTGGACTGCTGTATCTCATTGAAGTCTGCAGTCCATGATAAAACTCTAGTTCTCTCCTGTTATTCTAAAAATCTGCTATAAAAACACTGATCTGAAAATACACAATGGACCACATAAATTGTTTGTCTCTTATAAAATCTCAAAAGGTTTTCCAGTTTCATCTTTTGGGGTTTTAATCTTTTAAAAGCATGTTCAGATTATATTCATTTGATTTTAGTGAGATTGGGCTCTGAAATAAATGGGCTGTGCACACACACTAACACATGTGGAATTCCTTTTCAGTAATCCTCAAAGAGGCTTTTGATTTTACTTCTGATTCATCAAAAAAAAAAAAAAAAAAAGGAAAGAAAAAGAAAAAACACCAGTGAGCAAGTGAGATGTGCACAGGGATTTAGATGGCTCCAAGGTCACCACATACATTTACATAGGAAACACATGGCTATGGGAAAACTCTCCACTTGGCTGTAAAATGGGTTCCTTGAGGTGTTTTCACAGAATCTGTCTCTCAAACAGATAAAACCCCCATGAATCAAAGGCCAGTTGGAGAGAAATGAAAGCTGAATTAATAAGGCAGCTCATCAGCAGCTTAACAACACCATCCCAGAGGTAAATCCACAACCCAAAGTTCTGGGGACTGATCCCACCAGGGTCAGCAGAGGCTGGGGGCACCCAGGGAAAAATCCTCATCCACCTTCCAGCCCTGTGGTCACCCTTGAGGATGAAAAAGTGGCAAAATGGGCTGTGGGGCAGCAACCACCAAGGGTTGGGGCAGGCCTGTGTCCTCTTCCAGGAGGAAGCCTTTAGCAGATGCATGGAGCAGGCAGGTATGGGAGGAGCTGGAGGAGGAATTCCTGCTCCTGGACAAGTCTCAGTCTTACCTGGAGCCATGAGAGGGGCCCTGGGCTGAGCATGGGGTTGGGGACCCTCTCATCCCACAGCTCTGGAGAAGCAGGACATCTCCTGTGCCCCAGTGCAGAGCTGTGCTCTGCCCTTGCTGCTATTCACCCCAAGAATAAGGAGAAAGCTCCAACTATTGTCCAGGTCCTGAAAGTCTTTTATGAGAGAAGAATAAGCCTGAAATGCAACAGCTTTTTTGGTGAAGGAAGCTTCACATGACTCATCCATCACAAGCTTTATTATTGCTTCAGCCCCTGCTGCAGGTTTACAGCCAGATGTTTTAGGGACCTCGCATTTTCCCCATGAAATATTCCCTGCACCCTGTTTAGAGCTGACAGGCAGGTGGTTGTAAACTCAACCATAACAGTCAGGACTGGCAAGTTTTGCCTCAAGACGATAAAAAAAAAAAGTCCATTATTAGTATTTTGTGATTAATGATTGTATATTGTAAATGTACATTAATAAGTATAATATACTCTCAGTATTTTATTGCTGCTTTTATGATATGACAGGCAAACCTATGAGAGCATATTTAATGCACTCACACACCCATATTGTGTGTGTAATTTACACAAACTGTAGAGATGGCTTAAAATGCATCTAAAAAGGACACAATCAAGGTTGGTAGGACTCCAATGTAACCCAAATTTTTCTTTATGGTTGTATCTCCTACAGGAAAATTTTTGCATTCTTCATAATCTCTAAATTTCTGCAATTTAACACAGCTGAGGAAGGTAAAATTAGGGGGATAAAAATGGTGTTGGAAATGTAGCCTTGTGAAAAACTCTGCAAACTTTGAAAAGATTCTTGCAGTCCAATGCAGAGTGGAAAGACTGTGAGGTATCAGAATTAGTGTCTTGTCCCAAGAACAGCACCAGCAGAATTTAAAATTGCTCCAAGTTCCTTAAAGTTCTCATTTTGCTGAGCTCAGACGCAGATGCAGCATTTGGCAACCTGCACTCGCCTGCCTGGCCACCACCTGCAGCCAAGGCTTGGAGAGACAAACAGGTACACTGCATCAACCAAGGCCTCCTCATTAATTACCAGCTTCCCTGGCTCTCAGTCAGGCCTCCAGGCAGTGCAGCAGCTCCTGCAGAAGGGGAGGTGCCCTGGTGGTCCCTGGAGGATGCTGGCTGGTGCCGAGGCTGCTGCAGCCCCTGGGAGGAATGCTCTGTACACCAGCTCCTTCTGCCTTCAGAGCACCTCTCTGAGCAAGGAGCAGCTCTCAGCCAGGCTCCTCAAGCTATTTTGTCCAGCATTTACCTTTCGCTTTCATTCCTCCCAATTGTTTGATATAAGAAAAAATTACCCTTGCTCAACATGTCAAAATACATCATCATAATTCATTGACATATTATTAGAAGAAAAATGTGTTTCAGACATCTGGATAAATGCACATGTGTGTGCAAATAGGGCACCCTGGGCAACTGCATTTACTAGCAGCAATTTGCAGGGGCTAATTCCTGACTGTAGGAGCAGCAGAGACATCCACAGGTAAATAGGCTTCTGGGTCAAATTCCCTGAGCTGCAGAAATCTTTGTTTGCAGCTTATCAGTGTTGTGTTGGGGTTCCTCCTATTCAAAGGTAGGTGTTAAGAAAGCAAGAAAACCCGAGGGCAAACTCAACAGGAAAAAAAAAAGGAAGAAATAGAAGCATGGAAGTGCTTACTCAGACTGGGACTAAGTGATTTAGAGAGATTTTAACTTGGAGAGGGCTTTCCCAAGAATGAAGATGATATGAGCTCAGAGGCCACAACCTATATGCTACAATTAAATAGACAAGGTGATCTACTAATAAATGCTAACAAATACAACTGTTTTTTCTTTTATATTAAGCATTTCAGAGTTTTCCTGCCTTTTGAAGACAGTGTTTTTCATGAATGGAGTGGAATAATTCACATGTGGATACAGAATGGTGGATCCAGGGTCCGGTGTTGCTGTGCAAGGTGTGCCCTTCATTCAGCAGGGCTCGTGCCTGCAGCAGCTCCCAAGCTCAGCCCCAGCATAGCAAACTCACCCTCGCTAGAAATTTGGAGCATTCCAGATGATGAAAAAGGCGTTAATATAAACTGAAGGGATCTCTGACACATTTGTCTTCAAAAGGAGGAAAAGACCCCCTTGTTACATGGCATGTTCTCTCTCAGAACTTATATTTCAATCAATTTTGACATTATTAATTCAGTCAAGCACGCAAAAACCCCAAGCCCCCAATGCATCCTTTGATTGCAGATGAAAAAACATGTGTACAAGAGCCACATTTTCAGATGTAGCCTCCTTCAGTGGGATTTATTTCTCCAGCCAGCAGAGCTGCCTTGGCCAGCGGTCTGACCCCGGCTGCTCTGGGTTGCAGTCCCTGCAGGAGTCGGATACTCAGCTCTGCTAAAAACATCACGTGGAAGGACTTGGTGGCAACTTCTGAAAACTTGAGCTCGAGGGAGTTGTGCTATAGCACGCAGAGGAGATGAGGGATGGGGCGTTTTTATCTTAAACCTGTTGTAAAATGTGTTTATAATCACACAGGAGCAGCTCATTTGTTTCCAAAGGAGGTGATTATCCAGGTCAGTGGAGAATTTTACTGTTCAGCCAGGAAGGATGAGCTTGCACAAACTATACCCAGCTTTAATACAAATAAAAAAAAAAAGCTTTTGGGTTTGTTTTTTTATTTTTTTCCTCTTATTACATAGGTAATTCCTCTTATTCCAATCCACTTGGAATAACATGACTGGAGTAATTTTCTACTGAATTGGTTGTATTCAACAGGACTGCCTTGTTAGTGACTAGAGAAAATCTGATTAAAAAATAAATAATAATTAGTACAGCTTGGATGCAAGAGTGAAATCTTGGGGACTGAGACCCTCTGGTGCTGCAAGTTTTGTCATTTCTTTGCACCCTCTGCCACCCTCACAAGTGACAACAGCATTTTGATGAAGGTGTATCCCTGCTTTTCTTTCTGACACATATTTAACATCGTAACATCCCAAAAGCAGCCTCCTTCTTCACCCAGTTCACCTCAGAGACATGTTGGCTTCAAAGCACAGATGGGTCATTAACATATGACTGTTGTTGGGCATAAATAACCCAAAAAATGCCTAACACAGCTGGAGTTGAGCACATTCTGAAACACTGAAAACAAAAGAGGCAAACTTATCCACCCCATAATTTCTGCAGTCAATGGAGACTGCTGAGCAGCACTGAGAATTGGGCTGCCTGCGCAGACATGGAAAAATAGAGTTTATAACATAACACCCTTAGGTAGCAAGTTTGAAACTGGTCATTTTAGTCCCCCTACATTCTGTTTCTTTCACTGCTACACATTTAAATGCTGCAATGCTACTGCACAGCACTTGGATGGTGGGAAATAGAATATCTGTGAAGAGCCTTGGAAACATCAGCTGGAAGTTGCTGTAAGAGAGCAAAGTTCCACCCTCATTTTCCAAGAAGAGAATTCCAAATTCTAGGCAATTTGCCCAGTCATGCATTTTATACAAAGTGCCACTGGAAAACATTTTGTGCCATCCCAAATCACTTTTCCCTGGGATGGTTTTAACACAGCACCAGCCTTAAGCTCTCATGAAATGAAGGCTTGCCCAGTGTGTGTGACCCACCCAGCTGTCCCCCCCCATCTGAGCAGTTTGCTGTTCCCCTGTAGGTGACAATCAGCAGCCACCAGGGAGCAGCTGGAATTCCAGTGAATTCCCCCCTACTCCCAGCCAGGTGCAGGAACCCATCCCTCCACAAAAATCTTGTAATAACATTTCCTGAGTGCAACCTGGGGAGAACAGTATGAAGTCATAGAGGTAGTATTACCTCTAAAATGTGTGAAATATTGATAAGGGCCATATTTCTTCATCACATTAAAAAATAAAAAAAAAAAAAAAAAAAAAAAAAAAAAAAAAAAAAAAAAAAGAGAAAGAGAAATCCCACCAAGAGGTACCTCACTAGTTAACTGGATAACCACATCCCAAGGTACAAAGTGTGAAGCTCTCAAAAAACCCCAGTTTTCTATACATTGTAGAGAGACACGTGCATAACATCAGAGGTCAGTTTGCCATGGCTTAGAAGGAGCTCCATCAAACGTACATTTAATTTCCTTAGCAGTTTGTTGACATTGACTATTTCTGTCTCAATTAAGTGACTGACCAGACGGTTTTGCCATAGAGATGGGCAGTGGATGGGAATGAACTCTGACCCATTTAAATTAAGTCTAATATTTATTGTTCCAGGCCAACAATGGTCTGGGGAAGCACTGCCTTTGACCTGCTGGGTACATACAATCGTGTACATAAAGGAGCTATACAAAATAGAGCCTGGATTGTTTAAACGATAAGCCAGTTCCTCTGAGGTTAGGGATTCACATCATGGAAGATTAAATCTTAGATAGATTTTATCTGTAGATAAGAAAAGAAACTTAGTGAAAAAAATGCATAAATTAGACTCAATAAGGGTAACTATGAAGATACATGTAATTTTTATCAGTTCTTCAATAGGGAGAATTAACTTGGCCTTGATCCCACCTTTATTTTATTATCCATCTCCTACTGAAAGCATTTAGAAGAAAATAATCCTTTCTTGCTCTTTTCTTTGGTTAAACAGGCAATAAAATTGGCATTTTCATGCATGCACACTGGACCTTTGCTTGCTGCAAAAACCCTCTTAATTACTGGAAGCAAACAGGTAACGCTGGACACAAACAGCAGAATCCCAAGTCTGACACTGGTCTGGAGGGGCTTTTTTTCTCCTCTTGGCTCACACGCTGTGAGCCACAAGGCAAACTGCAGAGAACCTATAATGCTATACTAAATCTTTGCAATGCTGCATTTCTCATGGTCACAATAAGTTTGATAAGATTAGAAATAAATCGGCCTGTGGTACCTGTGCACCATCAAAGAACACAAAATGGCTCCGCTTTACATTGGTACTAAAAAATATTAAATAAATTCCGCTGACCTAATTTTTTAATGTTCTCATAGCTGGCATTACATATGTATACACACACAGGCACATTTTTCACATATTTAACCAGTAATAACTTTTATCACCACAATTTTGCTATTGATTGCTTCTCTAACGGTGAAATGCATCACAAACAGAAATGAATGAAGCTGTCGGGAAGAAAGTTCCATAGTAGCTTTACTGTCAGTTCCCATCATAAATAACCATGACATCATATGAGTCTTATCTACGGGTTGCTCTTACTGATCAATGGCATCACTCTAGTAGTGTAAATAGCTTCTAATGTCCCATCTTCCACCTTCAAATAGATTCTGATTATTTATGATGGCTGTTAGGTTACAAGTCTGAGCTGCGGTTTGGATTTATTTTCTACTTACAGCTGCTGTGGATTTCAGGTTAGATAGGATTATTTTTTAGTTAAGATGATGAAATGGGATAGACTTGTCATGGAGCCTAGAAAAGCCTTCATCTCATTTACTCTCTGTAGCAATTTGACTGTGAATCCAAAGACCTTAAAGGCTTTTCATTAAATAATTCAGAATGTTAAAACAGAGAGTGCTGGTTACTTTTGCCAGGTTCAGAGCAGCCTAATCAATTTACAGTTAAAAAGAAAAGGAATAATATTTTTCCTTGTTACTAAACTACAAAGTTTCATTATGTGCAGAACTGTATAGCACAGCCTTACAAAATTGTCATGAAAATATAACAGCCAACAGAAAAATCTGCTTGTCAGCTTTTCCCATGGTGATCATGAAAAAACTAATGATGTTTTACTCACTCACTCAACAAAAACTATTCACCCCCAGGCTAGTCGATATTTGGAAGGATGATATAATCTCTATATTTCTTATGATAATGAAAGTCATGTCTGCCTGAATACAGAGCTCTAGACATTTATTTTATTTTTAATATCTATTGCATTCTCATACCCCAAAAATGGATCTTGTAATTGAGAACTGGGACACGCAGAAAAACAGCACATTGAGAAAAAAATGCACATAGGTTCCCACTTGCTACAACAGATTAGGGGGGGGTCAATGGCACATTAACTAATTCATTATTCAAATTTCCAGAGTCAAGATCCTCTCTTGTATTACATTTAGCAAGTGCACCATGTTGAGAGGCATCCTTGAGAGAATGGGTCATTTTTTCCCAGCATCAACAATAATTAATAAATGGTTAGTGTTGTCCAGCACACTTCTCTAAAGAAAACACCCTAATGACACTGAGAGGGAAATCAATAAAGACAAAAATGCAGCAGTGATAAATATTCTTCTACTCTTATCCTTTGGTGACCTTCTGAAGGGCTTCAGATTTAAAGACTCATCCCACTACAGTCTTTTATTCCCCTCTTTACCATAATTCATCGGTTAATATGTAACTCTGAGCTGATTACAACTTATCTGTAAACGTCTTTTGTGCAACAGCAGTGCACAAGCCCCTCAATGGAACAGACCAGGCACATTTTTTCAGCTCTCCTTATGGCAATTTATATGCGAGTAATAAAAAACTCATGATGGTATTTGGTGTGATAACTGGACAACGCAAAGACCTTTGGGTTTGGCCTGAAAGAATCCAAAACACGCTCCAATCTTTGTATCTGGGTGACAAGCACTTATTTTTTCATCCAGTATTTCCTCCTTAAGATTGTTCTGTTTGGTGAAGAGCTGTTGTGCTCAGAGCAGCGCACACCTCCGAGCGCTACTTTGCCTCGATTAAAGAGTAACCACAGCACCAGAGGTCACCTGGAAATGGAAAGTCTTTAAAACACGCCAGCAAAATCACTGTCTGGGCTGGAGGCTTTCAAAAGACAGTTTAGTAATTACCAATAAAACCCTGATGGCACCTTTCCAGTCTCTACTATTGTTTGAGCTCACAGAAGCACGCGGCCATACCATCGTTTTCACGCACCCGCTCTCCCACCCGTGGCACTTTCCCCCTTTTTTCTTTCCCAATGCAATAATCTGTTTCTTATGCCTTAGGTGAAGTTAAAGCCTCGGCAGGGAGAAGGAGGGAATGTGGCTGCTGGGCACTGACAATGGCTGTTTTGTCACCGCCAGGCGCTGGTGGCCATCGGGAAGCGTGGACGAGTCCAGCGCTCGATGCCAGGGTGGATGATTTATTGCCTGAGTGTCTTCGGTGGCAATTGGACCCCTTCCCGCTGTCACTCAAGCCTTGCAAAGATTTGGTCCTAAAGAAGAGGTTCTCCCTGGTCTAAAGAGATTACAATGCTTGTCATAAAGTGTCTTTTAGTGGAGGGAAATGGGTATGAAAATGGGTAAAGAAAGGAAACAATTGGAAGAGGAGAGAAGATGGATGTTCTGTAACCTTTTCTCAGAGACCCGTTTCTCCTTCTTTTTCTCCTGTCTTTAGCAGCTTTTTGTTTTGGCTGATGACAATGCGTAATAGCCTGATAAATTGATTTTGTGAGTCCCCTTTCTCATCTCTTGAGAAGACACTAACTCGTTGGGACTTCAGAGGGCTCTCAGAGGCAGGAGACAACAATTAGTTTGTTGGGGATGTCAGAAAGGAGCTTCAAAGTTTTGCCAGGAAAAATCCTTTCTGACAGATCAGTGCTGACAACGTTGGCAGCTGCTAGGAAAAGTGGAGCTGGAAACTCCCTCTGACTCTCAGGAGCAGGGAAAAATTGCAGGACATTAACTCTGTACAGTGGGTTGAGCACTGGTGCTGTTGCTTTTCACTGAAGCATGTATGGCAATGACTAAAGCTTTCCACAGGATTAAAGAAGATTAAGAAACATTTAAAATCAAATTTTTTCTAGGCTTTTGGTCGTTTGGTTTCTTTTGTTTTTTACAAAACCTTAATACATAACCTTTAAAAATTTTCACAAAATCAAAAAAGGACGTCATAGCAAGACATGCTTCTGCGGGGCTGAAATAGGTGGTCTTGATATTTGTTTTACAAACTTGTCCTAGAAACACTGGTCTATGTTTTAAAAGTGAAACTTCAAAATGCTCAAATTTTTTTTGCCTCTTGAAAAACCGAGAAAATCCTTCATGACTTTCTGAAAGCACTCACACATCGGTTGTGCAAAACCAGTTGCATCGAGGTACGTTTGTGTGCCTCCCAGTACAGGAAACCTCACAGAAGAGCTCTGCTTATAAAACCTCCTGAATTCAGCATATTTCTAAGATTTCTAAGCCTGGAAATAAAAATATCAGCCATTTCCTTAAGGGAGAAGCACAGGTCAGTCCAGGCTTGCTGAAAAGAAGCCACTAGAACCAGTTTGTTGACAGATCACAGATCCAGAGGAAAGCTGCGCTTCACAGGTTTTGGGGAGGAGGATCTGACACCGAAACCTGGCAAAGGCTTTGTGAACTTCCACAAAAGAAGCTGAAGACAATTAGTCTCTATTAAATTGATAGGGTCACGTTACACAATACAACTGCATTCCAGGAGAAGGGCATTGCACATGTTGATATGGGCTCTGGCACATCTGCTGGTTCCCTGATATATGTTAGGAGACACAAATATTTATGTTCTATTTCACCACAGTTAATATGGAGTTTTGCTGTTAAGTGGATGCCTGATATTGTCCTTCTTGGTAAATTTTCAAATAAACACATACACTCCCCAGACTCCCCTGTGCCATGATTTTACTGGAGATCTCAAAGAGGCAGAAGTAGCTTTCCTTGAAAAATTTTGAGGAAAGATAAACTCTCAACACCAATACACCTATGTGACAAATCAGTAAAAAATTGTTTTACAAACTTCAGAAATCTTTTATTTCTATCATCCTAAACCATACATATATTTGATACAGGTTGGTACCTATACACCTTATTGCTTCCTCTGTTTATTTCCTTGATAAACTTCAGTGAGCTGGGAATAAACCACATCCTGTCGGAACTGATCCTGCACAAAGAAAGCGTCCACTGAACAAAACTTATCTGAAAAGAAAGAGGAGGGATGAAGTCTGTGGATAAGGAACTAAACCAGACCTTTCAAACCCAGGGAGAAAAGGGCACGCTGCACATTCAGTAGTTACAGCCAATTTCATGAGAGTATAAATTGCTTTGCCGAAAATCTCTTTAGGTGCATTAATGCTGTGGTAAAGACACAGCTCTGGAGTAATAATTGCACAGTCATTTGCTGGCTTTTAAAATCACATCAGTCCAAATAATATCACCCAGGGTTATACATCCTGCTAGAAGCAGTCTATTAATATCACACACAACATAGATTCAACAGATCTTGACTAAAGCCTAGATTATTGGAAAGGTGACACAAGTCTGGTGTGAGAGCTGCAGACAAAGTTGGGCCCAGCAGACATTTCTCAGTCCATTTCCTGCTTCGAGCTGTTACTGGGAGGTGAAAAAGAATCAGGGTATGGGGGAAAAAATGCCCTTCGAGTGGGAGAGAAAATATGGGTTTTTTTCTTTCAAAGATACACTAGAACTCCATCAGGCTATTAATCAAACAGATAAAACTGGCACTTCAGTCCCTGATGCTGACAGAACTCTGTGCAGTAACAAAACCTTCTCAACACACCAGGAGACTCTTAAAATTCAAGCACTCTCAAACTTAGCAGCACCCCTGAGAGCTACAAATTGAGAGAAATTAATTCTGTGCCTCTGCACCCCTCATTACCAGGAGAGCTGAAGTAGGTCAAATGCAAGTTAATCTCTTAAATTCCACTTTTGTACATGGATGTTAAAGCAGCCATTACTTTTGCACTGGCAAATGTCTCCAGGCTAAAGTGCAGAACTTTAATAAACTATAACAGGTTGGTATTGAATATAATTCCAGGTAAATGCCTGAATTTTTTTTTAAACATTTTAGCGTTGTGCTCTGAAATGCCCACCTCATGCATCACTGCAACAAGCATGTCTGAAAGGTTTAGCTGCACCTAAATGACTATTTGTGATAAACACTTCATTCTTTTGGAATTAGTAAATGTGCATTAATGTTAAACAACTCATTTTTTTCACGTGAAACATGAAACAGCAATGCCAAACTAAAGACAATGCCAGGAGAGAGGCAAACATGTCTTAAAGCAAAGAAGTCCTTGCTGAATGATGCAATAACACACATAGCAATGCCTATCTCAAGAGATGTCTAGAAAACTTTACCTGTTCCAGCCCTCATTTCAGTACACATTATACAAAGGTGATCAGATGTGGATTTATAAGTGAGCAGATACCTTTGGATTCTTTACTGACAAAACCCACCATGACTGTATTTTTATTTTCATTTTTTTTACAGGTGCATCGGTCCTGAGAGCTCAGCTTTTAAACTGCTTTCCTAAGGAGCACACCATCATGGGTAGAAACACAAAAAGCTGGTGCTATTCCTGTTAAAACCAGTGGCAAAACTGCCTTTCCAGTCTGTGTAAATGCCTCTACACAAGATGTCATGTTCATCTCAGACAGTGACTCAAATGGAATTGTGATTTTTTTAGGTCATATACTCCATCAGACCTTGCACACAACTCCTGCTGATGCCAAAGGGAATTGCATGCGTGGGAAGAGCTTGATAGATTTTCTACAGTGGCTTCCCTTCTCCTGGTAATTCACCCATGGGTGATGTCCCTGCTGACAGTAGCAATTCCATGAAAAACAATATATTCCTGTCCCAAGCATTCCAGACTTACATTATAAACCTTGGAGAGAGTCACATATCTTCAGGTCAAAGCCATAGCTCAGTATGGGCTGGCCTTTGCACATTTCTCCCTGCTCCTAACAGATCTTCAGAAAACACCCTGATTGTCAGAAATTTTGGCTAATTATCTCCAGTTCCAGCCTAAGTTCAGTAGATATCTACAGATGGTGGAGAGCTGACAAAGAGAATAGTCAACCAGCAAAATAAGGAAAGGGAGGGAGGGAGGGAAAGAAAGGAGGGAAGGAGGGAAGGAGGGAAGGAAGGAGGGAAGGAAGGAGGGAAGGAAGGAGGGAAGGAACTACAGAAGAGGATTTTTATGTTGTGATAAGTACTGGTAGCGCTTTTTGAAATATTGTTTAATGACTGCAATAAAGTAATGCTGAAAATCTGCTTCTACATACAGCCTGCACATGCATGGGGAGCCATAGATTTATTGCCATGATCATGTGTTAGACAGTTGTGTTGATTCCTCCATATCTTCAGAAGCAAGTAATAATGACAATTTTTGGAGGTAATAAAATTTCCTGTGTCTCTCGCATTAATGTGTTTCTATCACTGACTTCTTAGACGCATTTGGAAGCAATCAAGTCCTTATTTTAAGGAGCCTTAAGATAAGGTATCTGTGAGCTCTGCACTTGGGGTAATTGATCACATTTGTTTCCTGTACGAAGGTTTGACTCCTCTTTGCCTTAAACTTGGCATGTTTCTCATTACCCCATGCCTTGTTAGCCCAGTAGAAATGTTCTGCCGTGGTGAGTGAAAACAGGACGATACTATTACACAGCACATCTAATGAGGGATGGCAGCCCTTCCCCATCTCCAGGACCCTCAGCACCCAGAATCTGCTCCACAGAGCCCCCCGAGGGAAACAGGGACATGCTGCTCTCCTGGCCACTCCAGCAGCACTTTGGCCTCCAGGCTGCAGTCCTACATGGTGGTTGTGCTTCAGGAAGGGACCACAAACTCCAGAAAAAGATAGGAAGTGCACTCAGTCTGTTTTTCCTTCTGATGATAAAAGCGTCAGCTTTAAATTCAGGAAGCATCTTTTCCTTAGTTGTGAATTGCCACATGGTAGCACTTGACTGCAAGGGGGTTTTTAAGTTCACAGTACAACAGGGTTTACTTAAAAAGAGCCCTGCTATTCACAGAGCATTTAAAAAAAAAAAAAAAAAAAAAAAAAGCCATTAAACTTTTAAACTTGCTCACAACCAAAGGAAAAAATTAGGTTTTTTCATGGTCTGCCTTTACATTGGGTTTATTATGTTGGAGTGGATCATACCCTGCTTACGTTAAAGGAAAGTCATGGCACTGCATCTACTTTTACCAGCAGAGAATTTGTCCTCATTTATTTTGATTGAAAAACTGCTGTTATGTTACATTGTAAACGGACTGGTCCTGTTGCATGAAAAATGTGCAGCGCTGTATTTTTAATTTCCTCTCCTTTGCATTCCTTCTCCCCCTTTCCTACTAACAGTCGAAACAAGAAAACTTGAGCATTTACCAGAAAGACAGAGAAGCAACTTTCCCTCTAAACTCAAAGCCATGTTTGTACATGAACCAGCGGGGAGGATTTTAATCAGGCCTTGCTGGCTCCAAGAAATCACCTACGGACAGCACAAAACTGCTGCAGGAAGAGAGGCTGGGAGGAGGCAGGCTTTAGGGGCATTTCATTTGACTTGCTATAGACTTGTTTCTTGTAATATCTCATTTAAAGAGCCAGGGAGTTTTTACCTACTGAGAAAATAGCCTGTAACAGCCTTTAAAATTCCTGCAGCTGGCCAGGTTTGGTAATCCAAGGTAAAAGTCTCTTGCCACTAAGGGATCTGCAGTGCTTTCACTGAGTGTTCTTATATTCAAAAACTAATGCTGAAGTTATTATTAGCAACACTATCTTCATCTCACTGAAGTTAATATTCAGAGTTGGCTACCACTGAAATATTTCAGTTTAGCAGAAAGCAAATACTTCATTAGGGAAATGTTAAACCCAGCGAGGGATCATTACCAAGTTTAATTGATGGTAAAAAAAATAAAACTACTAAGTGGGAAAGAAAATCCTGTACTCCTAGTGAAAATAGATCTCACCAAGAAATGAAACATTTCTGGCTGTTTCTCCTTTGAATCCCCTTCTTTTCTAAATATGCTTTTCATGCTGTATCTCTGCAGCTCACTGTAATCTGCCTAATTTGTTCCCATGCTCTTTCTGGGCTGTCTTTCCTCTCTGACCATCTTGAGAACTTCACACATTGTCAACCTATCATAGGTGAAAGCTTTTGAAGATCTACTACTTTTCTCCAAGCCTAATAAGGTCAGCGACCTTTCAAGCTCTACTATTTCCTTTTCTATCATTAGCCTGATACGGGCATCAGCTACCTCTCAATTTTCTTCATCTCTTCAATGCCTCACTTCTTCCTTTGGACACTGTCTAATTGGGAACTTAATTTCCTCTTCCCTGATGGAGTTTTTGATAATAGAGAGATCCTATTCACCCCTGAAAGACAGAGCAGCACCACGATTTCCTGCTCAGAGGTGTCTTCAGGTATGTTAATTAATTTTCATGGTGCCGGCTCTGCCACAAAACCACAAAGAGCAGCAGCTCCTGTAGGAAATCCACCCGTGGGGAGCAGTCCTGCCCAAACTCAGCCAGGCTGAGCTTGGAGAGAAGGGTTGCAATCATGGAAGTAGGCAAGGATGAGGCTTTGATGCCCTGCAGAGCCATTTTGCATTTCTGAGTTAGTACTGGCTTCTCTGTGGAAAAGGCACCAACTTCTACCAGCTTTAGGGAGACTTTGTCACATTCCCATTTCCCAGATCCACTGTGCTCCAGGAGAGGATCTGCCCCTACCCTATAGCCACGTGCCACAGCCATGACCTGCCCACTTTTCCTGCACAAAAACCACTGAGCACCTCAGTCACACGAAGGCAAAAAAGAGTCTGGGAGGAGCCCAGTATTTTTCTTTTCCAGAAGTGAAATTTTTAAAGTAATTCCAAAAAGTGCCCACTTTTTTTTTTTTTTCCATAAGCAATTATGGGCAAGGGAAATGCATTCTGTGGGAAAATCTTCATGCTAATTTAAAAGCAAAATGCTGTCCAAATAAACAGCCTTTCACCTCTTGCTACATTATTAAGGAAATTTATGACTTGTTCAGTTTTCTTTAGCACTTTTACTGCATTTTTCTTTCCACAGAGTCACTGACTGCTTTGCCATGAGCCGTGCCCTTCCTCCCCAGCCAGGGCATGTGCCAGGGCTGCTCTGCCATCCTTAAGGCACTGAGAAATTTTTGGTAGGAAACCTGTAACACATCTATGCCCGCCTCTGTTGGCTTGCATAGCAAGTGCTGGGAGCAGAGCTGTGCTGGGGTTCCTGGCCTTGCTTCAGGAGGATACTTGGCAGCATCTAGCATGTCTGTCTGGGAAATTTGGGCAGTTTCTGCCCAGTGCTTGATGAGAGAGATGCCAGAGCTGCTCTAGAGATGCAGAGCTGGCAGAGACAAGGACACAGCGCAGGGCAAATGCTCCCACACTGCCACCCTGGGACAAGGAGACAAGAAACAGGAGATTGACTTGGGAATTCCCTCCCCTTCTCCCCATCAGTGCCTCTTTTCTCAGGGGTTGGTTGTTTTGTTTTGGGTTTTTGTTTTATTTTTGGGTTTTGGGGTTTTTTTTTTGTTTGTTTTTTGTTTGGTTTTTTTTTGTTTGTTGTAAACACAAAAACATCTATTAAAAAAACCAAAACCAAACCAGCAAAGCCTGCAGCCTGCTTGTCTTGTGCTAGGGACAGTTCTGAGGCCAAACTGCACAATATTGGGGCAGAAGACAAACACAAGGTTTCCATTCCCCTCGTACTGATCCTCTCTTGGTCATTCCCAGTCTCTTCTCTGACTTAACCCAACACAAGACCCCAAGTCCCCAGCAGAAAGCATCACCTCCTGCTGTCAGCACAGCCCCTCCACGCTGGGAGGAAGGGGATGCCACGGGCTTGGGCTCTGGAGTGGGACTGGGGCACCCAGGGTCCCTGCCTCACTCACCCCAGGGTCCCCTGGGGTGCCCAGTGCTGGGCAGACCCCTCCCCATACTCAACCTGCCCTCGTGCCTGGCAAAAAGCTTGCTCAAAAGTGGCAAGTGCAGTGGGGATTTCTTATTCCAATATTTTCTTTTTGAAAGCCTCAAAAATTTAGAGGCGAGACTCCCCCCAATCCCTCACCAGCACCAAGGCATTCCTTTCCCTCTTGCACACCTATATCTCAAAATGACCACATTCCCACTCAAATTTTAAAATTTATCTACAAAGTTTCCTATTAATCTTTTACCACTGGACTAAAACACTCCCTTCCCCAGTGTCAAAACAGAAACAACCACGAGACCGTGTGGTGCATCCAGGAATGTTTTGTGCCCCTGTGTTTGTGAATTTTTTTCCTTCCTTTCTTAAGCCAGGGTTTGAGATTTGAGTTATTCTGCAAACAAGACCCAAGAGAGACACAATTAGACTCCCCTGGAGACTGACCCCTTATAGTGCCCACCTGTAGCCGGACCCAGATAGCATCCCAGTGCAATGAATTAGCACTCTAAGCTGATTAGAGCAGCTCTGCACAACTCTATTTTATTGACACAATGAAGAGAGGACAGAAAAGGGCCTGAAATGAGAAAATCATTTCCATGCTGACTGAATTAAAAGAACAAAAGAGCTCCTTGCAGTTGCAGCATTCAATTTGTCAGAAAAAAAGGAAGCCACTTAATGGATCACAATAGATCTGAGCAGACAGATGAAATTTAAAACTTCGGCATGAGTGCGATTACCAGCTAAACATATTCTCAATCATTTCCTCCATATGCATAATTTAGTTGGATTGTTTACTTCGAGGGTTTGTTAGGGGGAGTTTTTTGCAAAACCACTATGTGAGATGTTATCTCCTAAGTGTCTTTGCATCCCATTTTTCCCAGCCCGGAAGGTTGTTGTGTTGGCCGGTAATACATTTTGTTGTAACACAAATTGCACTAAATTGTGGCTGCCTACGTTTGCCTTTCTCCCCTGCCTCTAGAAGTAAATTAATATTTCCAGTGTATGGAAACAAATAATGCAAGATCATCTTATTCCAAAGCAGACCTAAATTGATTATAAATCACATGCATTATTCTGCTCTGCTTCCAGGAGAACAAACATACTGCAACTCCTATTCTAGCAAAATATATTAGTTTGTGCCACTATAAACAGCCTTCTCATTAAATTTAGGCTTAAGCTAACAGTAATAAGACAAGAATACAGACTATTAAGGGGTTTCTCTGAATGATATATATAATTACTTACAAAAGAGATATGCAATTTACTTTAGCATTTTCAAATCAAAATCTACTAACCCGTAGAAGGAAATATACCTTTAAAATAAAGCTGTGAAACAAATTGAAAACATCAGTATTTTAGGCTCCCTGTCCTCTAATTATGTAAAAACTTGAATCTGAGTCTGTCCTAATTCAAAAGGGAAAATCAATTGCATCTGTAAAAATATTTGACTTTCCCAGATTATATTTATATTTTCTACATAATGAAGTATTAAAAGAAGAAAACGGCAAGCACAGTCCTGCAAGTATATTGGCATATAAATAACATCACCTCCCTGCATATTCCTTGAAAGCTAAATATTTTGGGTTATGGAGAAGGGAGCCCTTTCTTTTTCTACAACAAATTTTAAAATCTTATATCTTGTTACAATATTTACAAATCAAATATCTCTTGCAGACTCAAAATTCAAAACAAAAGTCATTTTCTGAGCCTCATTATGACTTCAGAGCATCTGAATTCAGAGCATTTGCACTGATTTGCCCTGACATATATTTTTATTTTTCTGAGCATGTTTTAATCAGTTCACTTGATGTCCTTTTTACTATTCAGCTTGCAATTTTACCAGCTTGTTTGCATCTAATTTTGAGGTTTAAAAAAACCCCAAAAAACAGTAAAGGAATTATAATTGCTTATAACTCCCCTGTTTTGAAGCTGATACCCTGCTAAAGAGAAAACCAAGCTGAGCACGGGCAAGGTTTACTTCTGCTGGCTGCTATTACTGATTTGCCTAAGCACTTCACAGGGGTAAATACCCAAATCATTCAGGGAATGACTGACACACTCTGACATGTGGTTAACAGCCTTACCCTGTGCTTTGCCTCTACAAATCTCACTGATGCCAACATAACCTTCCAAATATTTCAGATAATCATTTTCCCCCTACTCTTAAAAAAACTTTTACAGACACGTCTGAACCATTCAAAGGATCCCTGACTGGAAAGGTTACTGTAACCATTTATTTTTTCATCCTTTATTTTTTTTTAACCTCCCAACTGATTGAGCTAAGAGTTTTTTACATATATATAGATATAAAATAAATTAAAATAAATATATATTTTCATGTCTGTATAGAAATAAATATATTTTAATATATTTATATAAATATCTATTACAATATATATGTATGAAATAAAAAATATATATTACAATAATTTTTAAAGGCCATGCATGAAGCTTGGGGATATTTTAGCAAACTCAACGTAGTGTAACTTTGCTGACAGCCTGTCACATTTCACTGACTGTCTGTCTGGGATCCTGCGATAACATCTGCATTCACTCAGGGCGAGAGCTTACCCTAAGACAAAAAAGTGGGTCCTGCCACATAATGCTCCATCATTCTGTCAGTTCTGACATGGCATCTGAATTTTTTTGAATCACTAAACACTTTTGGGACTCTGGTCCTTATTATCTTTCCTTAGTTTCTATACTCGCTCGGCAATGCTGAAAAATGTAAAATGTGCAAACAAGGTAGTGGACGGCTCGGGCTTTTTGTCGTCTAATCCTCAGCCCCTCATTCATGCTCACTGTTAATCTCTTAAGACATTATAAAACTGTTAGACAAAGAAATGTGAATACCTCTGCTTCTAAGCAGAATGGGAGGAAACCAAGGAAAATCTGGATCATGCTAAGCTTTTCTTTTCACCACAAAAATGGTAACTTAAACCTGTTGCATCAAATTATTTATAATTCCCAACACTAAGGCTGGGGTGTTTTTTTTCTTCCTCAGCATTGCAGAGCGAGCCTGGCAATATCACAGGAGGAGGAACGGTACCACTGAGCCTTTCCAAACACATCAAATGTGCAAGTTACACACAAAAAAAAGAAATTCTACAAAGCCCATGAGAATATGGGCAAATTGGGTTTTAATCCCTGTGCTGCTTTTTGCTCAGCATGGCACAGGGCTCATCATGCTGTCAGGGCTGCTGGAGACCACTTTGGGGGATTTCTGTGCTGCAGAAGGAGCAGGGGCTGGGGTTTGCTGGTGGGGATGCTGGATGGGACAAGGCGCGGGTGCCTCCAGGCTGGCTGAAGCTTTCCTGCCTGGATGGGACCAGGGCCCCATTTCACATTAATCCAGCTCTGTTTGGAGCCGTCTGCTATTTCAGGTCATCATTTCACTCCTCCTGACTCCCACTGCTGCGGGGGTATTAGCATGGGGACAAAAGCTGCTCAAGCACCTATTCTAAACCCTTTCAAACTCAAACCCACTAAAAAATCACACCCAAAAATGATACTCTTGCAATCAGCTAAATTTTATTCAGGAATGCTGGGGCTGAAAACCAGAATTTTCATTTTCTACTTCTGCATTGTTGTCATGGGTGGTGGGATCAGATAGTCCAGTCTTAAAATTGCTCCAGAAGCACAAAAGTATTAGAATGCAAATGCCAAACAAGTCACTCTCCCTGAGCTAAATACCTACCACGAGGGTTTCTTTACTCACAGAAGCTTCTGTTAAAGTCATAATCTTCAAATAATTATTTAAACTATTGTGAAATCTGCCTAAAACATGTTTTATTCATCTCTGTTTGCATTAGTGTGAGGGAAAAGAGCTTTAATGAGGGAAGTTGAGATGTTGCCTTTTTTGCAACAATGCCAGCCATCAAATTGGTGAGATGACTTGAGAAAATCAGCTTTTGAAAGGGAATAATGAGAGTCCACACTGGTAGGGATTGAGCTGCTCTGCTAAGGTTGGAACTGGTGATATTTCAAGCAGGGGGAAGTGTTTGTGGGAAGCAATGAGCAAACAGTGTCCACAACAGGGAGAAAGCCCCAATCTTGAATGAACTGAGACACCAAAATCTTGACATAAGGAGAGCTGAGGAAGGAAAAGATGCAGTAGAAAACTAAAATATATGCAGCCACTAAAAGACAATCAGAGCTGGTTAGCAAACCACGTGCACAGCCAGTGCTGGAGGCAGTTATGGCACTGACCTGCTGGAAAATAAATTGAGGAAGATGAGGACCAGATATAAAGGGCAGGGATAGATGGGACATACAAAAGATCGGAAGAAGCTGAGAAGAAGGATGTTCTTCACAAGACTGAACAAGGATTCCTGCTGACTCCAAGGTTTTGGGATAATGTGGAGAACAGCAGCACCAGTTATGAGAGGAGGAGAACAGGGAGAAGGAAGTAAAGAGAAGTGCACAGCCCAGGGTCAGCAGGTAGATGAAAACACAATTTGAGACCACAGATCTACAAGCAAATAATAAAATGCCTCTTCACACAGTCTTAACTGGGGGGAAATGGTAAAATACTGTTCTCTGTGCAACAGAGGTGTGTATCAAAGGCAAGGCATTGAGCACATTGCTGCTCACCTTGGCTATCAACACCATTTTGCTCTGCATGCACAGAGGGTTTGGTAGGGTCATTTCTGGGTTTAGCATTCAAGAGAGAAAAATTGTTTTCCCTCCTCCTTGTTAGCTGCTCATTTGTCTGCCTACACATGAACATATTCCAAACAGGAAGATGCCAAGTTAAGACTGGAAAGCAAAATCACTTTTTCTATATTCACACGCAAATTTTGCCTTATTTGAAGGTTATCCCCAAATCAATACTTACAGTTTACTTTTATAGAATCTTTTCTGTAAATGCAATAATGCTGAAGCTTTCCCATCCCCAAACTTCCATTTTCCCCTCCAGGAGAGCTTTACCTTTTTTTTTTTTTTGCACAAAATCAACATTACTACCACAGTTTTTAAATACCTCAACCACAAACCTCTTTGAAAACATTAATATCCAGATTTATTTTTTAGTAAAACACCCGCATAACAAATAGCCACATTTTTGGAAAGCCCATTTGGCCATGTGAGGCTGTTTCAAGAAGACAGGAGGGCGCTGAAGGCTCCTTTTGGAAACCCTGAGCAGCTCCACACCAGGGCTCCAGCTCAGCCCACTCTGTGCCTGTTGCCAATACACTTCATCAAGTTAAGACTAAGAACAACACTTTGGGAAACCCACTATACACCAGAGCCCCCTTACACCATAGGCTTCACCTGATGAAATGTTATGCTTTTTGTGGGCTCTTTTACATCTTTCCACACTAAACGCGAGGTCTGTGCTTTAAAATGAAGGGCCACTTAACATTTGTATTTCTTTCCCAAATTAATGAGTATTGTATGTACCAAAGGTAGCACAATCACCTAAAGTCAGGCAGGATTGTGACAACCTCTGTCCTCACTCCTGTGCATGCCACCTACCATTCAGCCAGGAAATATGAGGGCTGTCACGACAATAAAGCTCTACATTAATCCTCTCTGGGGTAGAAATACCCTATTAGCCAACTGCTGTTTTCTGGTTTTATTTCTAAATAAGTATACTTTTTTATTTACCCGATGAACATATCCTAATCTGCAGGCTCTAGCAAACAAAATTTGGGCATTTATTTTGTTTTTCAGGTTTTGTGATGTCTTCACTAGACCAAACACCCGGATTGCAATGTTATTGTTAAACATCAAACCTCAGTGCTGTGTCCTCTGCAGAGCATGTGTTCATCTGGGTTAATAAGCATCTTGCCATACCCCAACTCCTGTGTTCATTTGCTTCTGTTTAATGACGACCATCTCCTCCTGCCCACATGTATGCTCGTCTCTCCACTGCTTGTTGAGCCATCAAGACACACCTTTGTTTCATTTAGTATGCAATTTTCACCTCTGACCCAAGAAACTAGTCTTAGGCTTCCTAACTTCCTAACTTTATTGCCTGTTAATAGACTGCTGGCTCTCTTTTCAGCAGTCATAGAAATGGTGGAGAGACATTTAATTGAAAAGAGGGACAAAGCTAGAGCCTGAAAGGCAAAGTCAGTAGGGTTTAAACAAAAAAAAAAAAAAAAAATAATATGTTTGAGGAGGTTTGGATATTCTTTACAAGTTCGTGGCTCTTTACACAAATAAGAAAGACATCATTGATTTAATTATCTTCCCGGGGAACAATGGTGTAATACCCTGAATGGTGCTAAATGATTGATCTGGTAATTCATCTTCTGCTAACAGCTATCTATGCATTTTGTTTCTCTCCAGCCCTCAGCCCGATGACATTAGCAGCAATGTCACGGAGCAGTGCTGGGCTTTCATAAAACACCCACAGATGCTCTTTCCTGCCAGTGTTTAGGGACACATGGTTATAATTTTGTCTGTATTTCTTTGTCGTAGATTACTTTTCACTACATCTGTTCAATTAAAACAGAAAAAAGAAAGACACAGCTAGAGCCCATCAGCTTTATATCAGAAGAAGCCTGTTAATGAAATAGGGAGATTTAATTTTGTAGGTGTTCTGATGGGTGCGAGATGCCTTTATGTTTTTTCAGAAGTTCTGTTTGGTGAATAGTTAGGAAAGGACATTATTACAGCATAAGGATATTATTGTACACAGAAAGGCATTATTAAAAGTGATTTATTGTCCCATGTTAGGAAACTTATAGGAAAAGTCTGATAATATATTAAACTTGTTTATTATGGACTTCATATAATTTTTGAATAATGCTGCTTTTTCTTTTGACAAGAGCAATAAACTCTACTGATATAGACATACGTTGATTATCCCAAGTCAACTGTGTTGCTTAAAGAAACATGCCCAAACAATCAGCTTCTGACAGCTGCATCTCTTGTTATTTACAATAGCCATCACAGTAATAACTCACCATTTCTATATTAATAAGGCAGTGAAATTTATTATGATGGTATTGAAAAGTTATTAAGTACTGCATCCCAAGTGACAAAGTACCACAGCACTGTCACTATCCAAAAGCAGTTGCCCATCCATCACAAAGCTTTCCAGATGGTCCTGCATCTTTATCGCTCCCAGGTTGGTGACATCACCTGTTCACCCACTCAAAATTGATGATGAAAGCAAACAGATCTATCTTACTTACATTTACCAAATCAATTTAATTTTACAGGCCGTGGCTTAGTGACATATTGACTGTTTTCCTTAATGGCATCTACTGTACTTAATGCAAAGAACTCATCTCTGAATCCTGCCTTGCATAATGTGGCATTTCATAATAAATTTTTTATAACGTATTTATTTAATGGGAAGAATTATGATTGTTTGTCAGTTCTATTAGATGAAATTATTATTCTCTTCAGTTTAATTTTTTTTTCTGATGTTGTCTTTCTTAATGACTAAATTAAATTTACCCATTTTGTCTTTTAAAGGGATGTCTGGCATGTCTCACTTATTTTTATTTGTAATTTGATAATCTCAAATCTACTCCAGTGGCAGCTTTTTTCTCTATTAATTGAATGCTCTTACCTGCTTGGACAGAATGTTACTGAACTCAAAAGCTACCTTGGTCATGTTTAAATAAATAAAAATCTCTTTGCTCTGAAGAGAAATACAAATTCCTGAAACATCCTCTCGGTTCTGCTCTGAAGAAGGTAACAAAACTTCCTTCTCCCCTTCCTACTTCTAAGTCCACTTGACCCTTATGGTTTCACTCTGCTTCCTTCAGGAGCTAATGCTCCTCCTGATTAAATTAAAACCTCAGTGGCTTTGTGGGCAATACACACACAGACCTACAGAGAGGTTTCTGTGGCTTTAGACTCTGCCACGAAATGTGTGATTTCCTGCCCTCAAGGTCAAGGACATGGTGGAGCATCCACTGTGGCTGGAGAAAGAGTCAATTCCACACAACCCATTCTGGGTTTTGTTGGGACAAAAGCTTTTGTGAGACTTTCCAGCTGTGCCACACCAACAGCTGCTCAGCCTCCTGCACTGGCTGAAAGCCTTTTCCTGAGGCTGTTGCCACGTTGACCTTGGGTTGGCTCAGAGCCTCACCAGATCCCCTGAGCACAGTGCCAGAGCTGGCTCAGGATGGGGGTGAGCAGCACCTCCCTTCCAAAAACCGCTGCAGCCTCTCAGCTCCCTTGTGTGATATCAGTCTGAAGGTTTTCTGAGATCAGCTCTCCTGGCCAGCTGAGGAGGGAGCTTTGGTGCTCCCCTCCCAGCAAGCAGCAGCTTTGTCTGACCAAGGGAAAGTTGTGGTCTTTGCCCAAAAAAACAAAGCACCACATCCCACCAACCTCATGCAAGACTCTGCTAAATCATATTAATCAAAGAATTAGAGGAATTGAAGGGTGGAGGAGAAGGGAATAGTAAAGAAAAACAACAGAGACTAATGCTGAATGATCCCACTTGTCCTCAGCATCTTCCACCCACACAAAAACCCAAAGGACCAACAGCTCCCCTTTGCTGTCAATACATTTAATTCAAACTGAATGACAAGTCCACCTGCTTGTATCTTGCTATTCAAGGACCTAATATTTGCTCATTTGCAATTATAAACTGTGTGTTCTGCAGGCAGGGAGAAAGCTGGTGATAAGCCCAGGGAGCTGGCTGGAGTATGGTGCTGACATCCACTGCGAGGGCAGGGCTCTGCTCACGATGCAGCATCTGCCTGCCTCGCTGCGCCCGTGTCTGACTCAGGCACAGCCTCACCACGAGACCCAGATGCAAACAGCAGAAGAATTCAGACTGGTAACACTTGCAGCAATGTCCCTTTAGTGCACAGCTCTGGAGGAGCTGTCTGAAGCACCTTCGTGCACGCTCAGCCCAGGCAGGACACACGGCATGAACTCTGTCCCGTGCGCGCCGAACACCGCGTCCCTTACAGAGAGCTTAACACGGCAGCTAAGCACGTGCTGAACTCAAACACCTGGGTAATCCTGTTGATGATAAGCTCGTGCCTAAGTGCTTTATTGGACCCCGGCCAGAGTGCTCTATGCCTTGCAAAGCTGAGCTCCAAATGGGATAAAGCATCACCTATGCGCTGAAGACAAGGTAAGGATGTCACCCCCACCTGCAGCTGCCAGGAGTGGATGATCTGTTGATCTGGGGGAGAACACGCTCTGCAAGGCTAGATTGGTCTTGTATTGATCAAAAAGCAGCCCCACCTCCCACTACAAAACAAGTCATTCCTTTTTTATTCCAAATAACAGAATAGCTCACATCCTTGTTTCTGGTTTTGCTTCAGTAATAATTTTGTGAAAATCCCTGGAGTCTCTACGCTGCTGCAATCCATATGAAAGGAGAAAACCTAGGCAAGGAATCTGTATTAAACTCCCCTGCTTTCCAACCACCTGGCTGAGTGTGGTGCTGTTTTGCATATTAATGCTGTTGAAAACAATTCAAGAAAAAGCAAAGATTTGGACTGTAAAAGTCACAGACCAGTGGCAGTGTGAAAGTGTCAAACAACAGCAGAAAATCAAGGGTTTTATTGTTTAACACTAAGACATACTCCCTATCCCAAAGAAAAATATTCACAAGTGATGGAGTCTTTGTTCTTCTATTTTTCTTTTTGAAAAAAATATTATCTACTGCTCTTTCCCAGAGTGATTTTCCTGACTACAAGGGAGTTATTTCCCTCAGTACTGTCACTGTTTATTAAGAATAGCTTAACTCGAGTTTTAAGATGTGTGAATTTCACGGGAAGTTATTCAGAAGACTTTTCACTCTGTTTTTATTAAAAACAAAACAAACAAGAAAAAAAATGCTGCTTTCAGCATTCTGGCATCGATTTTTCCAAAGGACCCAAAAACAGGGACTAACATCTGTACATAGGAATTGGTTGGTAACTGCCACTGATTACAGTATAAATCTTTGGATGCTAAGAAAACCAAGCTATTGGTTTAGATGCTACAACCCAGATATGTGAGCATGTAGATTAGATTTCGTCTCTAAAAGCCTATTTTTTTTGACATATTATTTAATTTTTATAGCGATATATGGTACACCTAAACCCCAGAATCTTGAATAAATTTAATTTTTAAAACTGCCAAAAGAAAGAAAAAGAGTGCAGAGTTAAAGCTTCAGACTACAACCATTCCAGTCCCTACAAAACAGTGGGAAGCTTGTACTCCAGAACAATTTTTAGGAAGCTGTGTAGTTTTCTCAAAGGACTCACATGAAAAATGTTAGAGGAGACATAAATAAATAGCCAAATGGCCTCCTAATTTCCATTTAGAAGTAATAGCATCAGCTCAAGCATACTCTACCAAATATGAGTTGTTTTTCAGCCTCCCTGGCATGACAGGAAAATATACTCTGCTCTATAAACAGATTATATGCTGCTTTATAAAGCTCTAAAATATTTTTTTTTACTTCTGTGACAGGTTTGATTTATTAGAGTTTATTGCTCCTGGTTTTGCCCTCCTAGTAAAGAAATAAAAGTTTAGGATCAAAAGAGCAGTGAAGAATTTGTTCTTATGAATGAGACTTTGAGTTTGCTGGAGCAGCAAGAGACCTGATTTGGGATGTTGGCTGTCCTCTGGTCCAAGGTAGGTGCGTGTGCTTTGGCGACCTACTCAAAGCCTTGCTTTGAAATCCTCTCCCAGTTGTTTTTCATAGCAGGGCATGAACCACGATGAAATCACTAAATTTGCGTTCCCTTGCTTTTGTTTAAAAAAAATTACTGCCATCCCTTAAAAGCTTGTTTTCTTTGTTGATTAAGCAGCAGTCAATTTTCCCTTTTCAAACAAGCACCGAGCAACAGCCTCCCGACCCCCTCGGATATTCGGGCTGCCGGCAAATACTAAAACCCCCGTGACAAACTGCAAAAAAGCTCGACCTTTCCCCTTGTCCGGTGACCCCCTGTTCGATTTGTACTCCAGCTAACCAATACCTGATTAGATAATGCTCAACTCCAGCCTCACAAAATGAGATAAAATTCAAATTTATGGCTTTTCATTTAAACTGATCTACAGCACTCTAATCATGACCCAAGCGCGACTATATCACAACAAATTCTTTTTGTCCCAGAGTGTGTTTTATGGCTGAACTGGATAAATGGACACAATAGACATTGTTTTCTTGGGCTTGCTCTGACAGAACTCTGTGTTGATCCCATAGGGAGCCTTGCTATAGGGGAATGTAGGAACAGGCTCCATGAAATTCCTCAGCCTGATGCAGAAAATTTTTCTTTATCATCAACTGCCTGGCTGCAGAATTCAACAGCAGCAGTTCCCTCAGCTTCCACTTCTCTTCCAGACTAATCCCAGTATGAACTCAGATGTATATCAGCCACAAAAACTGGAAGTCAGAAGTATCCCACAGCTGGAAACACCCAAAACTATGACAAGCTTCTGCAAAGGAAAGAAATGTCTTTTTCAAAAATGTAGTTACAGTCCAAATATGTGTGTAATTGTAAACTCTTCTCTCCAAGTTGAATGTAGGGTTTTTGGTTAAATTTTATATGTAAGATTTTAGACTATCTAGCAATACTAAACAGTTGCAAAAACCGAGCAAATTTTTCAGAACAAAATGGGTAATATGTGCAACATCAGAAAAAGGCTGAGGAAGATGTCCATCTCTCCATACAAAACTGTTTTAATGTTTGTTTTCCTCAAAAAACCCCCACTTTTGAATGTACACCATTGTACATTCAGTGTTCCAGCTTAAACTCAGATTAAATAAAAAGATTGCATTTTTATAAATAACTTAATCATCCTCTCTGCAATCACAGGGGAGTCTACTCAAGAGGTAAGTACACAAATAGTAGCAATGGTGCAAGCCCACTATGTATTTTTTGGAGCACTGCAGACAAGCAGTGAAGGAATGAGTATGCCTGGACACACCAAAACACTTTCTTGGCCTATGGGAGTAGAACCAACATGAGCAGGTTGGGACATCTTTCCTTCTGAAGTTACCAGCTGGCTTCTATAGCACCAAGAACTACCCCAGGAATTACAGGTAATCCAACTTGAGAGAGTATCATGTCACAATCTGCATCAATAGAATTCACTCATCAAACAAGTGGAAAGATTTTACAACCTCTTACACTACAAAGTCACTTAAAACCCACACCCAGCGCCACACAGAAAGTTTGGTTCTATCCTTCCTCCATTTAAGATTGAAAGGAAATTTCACCTTGATTACCAGCAACAGCAGAATGAATTCTCATTTGTTAACTGGCTTGTTGGCACCTGGCTGGACATACACCTTCTTTCTCAAAAGTGCCCATTTAAGCAGAAAACAACAGCACCAGAAAAGCTTAAAGACCATACTTAAACCTCAGTAATGATAGTTCTCCTCCCATCCCACAGTGCCTTTAGCACTGCCTGAGCCCGCACACCAGTATCAGCTTCTTTCCCTGTTTAATGTCCAAAGCATGGGCCCCAGGAAGTGGTGGATTCCTGAGGAGTGTGATGATGAGCATCTGGGGTGGAATGAGCATCACTGAAGTTCTCTCCAGCACTACCAGATTCCCCCACATCCCTCCTCTAGCCCCAGCCATCACTCTGTGCCATTTTACTCACTGTGCAAACTCTGCTAACCAGAATTTCTTTGTTTCTCTTCAACTACAGTAAATGTATTTAACCCACTTGTTGGAAAAAATATTCCATTTCAAGATCCTCTAAGCACCACATAATACTTCTGGGTGAGTGACCAAATGGCAGAGGGACTTGACTGTTGATTTTGTGTGATTTTGCTCCAACACTTTTCAATAGCTTGCCCCAGCTGTCCCAAATAAAATTCACTATTCAAATGGCACAAGTCCTGCAGCTTGAAAGGGATTCAGGCTGCCAGCTGGGCTTCCAGCACTATCAAGATATTAATTTCTTGTCTGAATATCACAGACCCCAAAATCTGAAATATTCCAAGCAGGAAAACCAGTCTCTAATATTGTAGCATATTGCCAGCATCTAAGGGTGTGAAAAGCTAGATGGGTTTCCCTTGGTCTTAGTGGGATTATCCTGTCCTATAGCATTTGATTGTCCAGTCTAAAATACCCTAATTTTGGAAAAATGTTAAACCTGCAAGTACAGCCATGTATCAACAGTTTTGCTTTAATTTCTGTTATCAATATTTGAGCTTAATTGTGGTGTGGTGAAAGGTCAAATTTTATGGTTTCCTGGTGCCTTTTCCAAATGATAAAGATTTCTCACTAACAATTATATTGCATCACAGTCTGTTAACTCAGTAGATTTCTGCCAAGTCTATGATTTCTCCTGACACTATTCTGTCACATTGTCACAGGTCTCACAAGAGTTTAAACAGCTGGATGGAAAGTTTGTAATGAACTCCCTGAGTTTTTATAGATAGTTAAGAGCAAATCAAGCTTCCATTTTCCACCGTATCTGCAGAAGGCTCTGCTCCACAACGAAGCTCCACTTTTCCTGGGAAAATGAACTCCCATCTCTCCAGAGGTCAGGCGTGCCCCTGGAGAGCCACGCAAACCCTGCATGGCTCTCCTTATCAGAAACCAAAGGAAACGTACAGATGGAAAGCAGAGATTGTGCTCTGTTCCTACAGCACATTGTTGAAACGATGAATAAAACCATGCAGGAACATTTGTTACATCATAACACAACAGCAGCACCACTTGATGTCTGAATCCCTGACCTGACCATGGACCAAGAAATCAGCCAGATCCTCAGTGATATCACAGTGAGGGAAATGCTGACCCTGAAGGCAGGGAAAGCAAGATCCAACACCTGTACTCACAAAAGAGTCCATGAGCTCCTTCAGGGAAAGGATTTCCCAAAGCATCAGCAGAAGTAACACGAACCACACCATTCCCATATGTGCTGGGTATGGCACTAGCATCCAAACCTACTTCACCAAATGAGTGGCAGAATTCCCATTAAGTAAAATGGAAGCAGGATCAACCCCCCAGCTTTTGAAGCCCCCTAGTAGCACAAAGTTGTTCAATAGCAAGTTTAGCCATACATCACTAAATTTAAGGGCTATTTTAATAATTGTTGACAGAAGGTGGCAATTCACAACGCTGAAAACAGCACCCAGTTTCATTTCAAACCTATAATGCAGTGATTTTGCAAATCCCTCACCCAGAGACATAATGCAGAACTATCCAAGACCTGATTAAAAACAGTATAGAAATGTTCCAACAGCATTTTTTCCTCACTTTCCTCAAAAGGATCATCACCTGCCAATATCCACCCAGATTTCAAGCATGAAGAACAATATTAATTTCTGACTCTTTTCTTTTTCAATTTACACTCACCTCCATCCAGAAAACTGCAAAAGGCCACAAAGCAGTTTGTGTACATAAATATGGTTTGGCTGCTGCAGAATAAGATTCAAATTCTGCAAATATTTCTGTGTTTATAGATAGACACACAAGAACTCAACAGACCGCAAGAATGTACAGCGTCTTACCTCCCAGCCGTAACTAGGATCTTTCAGGTGTGGCCGCTGCTCTCCTACAAAAGGGCCAAATTTTTCCCCTGCTTCAATCTTCCTTTTGGTCCATATCCCTAATCCTGCTCCAGGAATGTTGGATTCTCTCAGCTCAAACTCTGAAGGAATGGGAATGTCATCAGGAATGTATATTGGAGCCTTGTAAGGAGAGCTCTCCTTGGGTGTGAAAGCTTCGCTGGACGTCGCTGGAGAAGACGGCTCTTGGATGCTGATGGATGTTGGACACTGGACATTTGCAGCCTCTCCATCAGCTTCTGGCACTTCCCCCAAGGGAAGTTCTGGAAAGCTCTCATACAAACATTCGTCACCTGGAAATAAAGACAAACAGTAGGATTTGAAACACCCTGACAGGTTTTGCACATGAAACCCTTTCAGCCTGCACACGGAGTGGAAGGGGCAGTTTGGGAGACGCCACCAAATCCTGCAGCAGAGCCTCACCCTGGATGGAGCTGAGCCTTTTCTCTAGTGTAGGCCTGGGAGTAACACAGTGTTTCTGAATATTCCTGACATCAAAAGTGGTTTGCATCACTGAGCACAGGCGAGGGAATTGCACACAGATGTACAGGCACACCCCATTGTCCAGTTGGGTCTGGATACAGCACTGCACCCCGCACATGCTTTGAAATTACAATTGAAAGCCAGCATTACATGTTACAACTGAAATCTAAGAGAAGTGAAAAGCAGGAAAGCTTCACTGGTCTTGCAGAGAGACAGACTGAACCTAAAGTAGCCAAAATTAAGTTTGATGGCCTCCAATTAGTCTTCGGAGAAAGGATCCAGCCTACCACACAACTCTTGGCAAGAGCTTCAGCTGATGTAAATCAGTGTCTTACCATTGACCTCCAAGAAATGCAATGGTCTAAAATAAGTTCAGGATCCAAACAGCACCTTATAGAGAACATGAACCTTCTCCTCTTACAGTTGCAAAAAAAAAAACTGGGGCAGATCCAAAACACATTTAAAAAAAATATACCTTCATCCCTGGGGCTTAGCCAGCAAACAAAACCAAAAAAAAAAAAAGAAAAAAAAAAGAAAAATTCACTATTTTTGACAGCCTAAAATGTAAGACTGATTATAAATTCCTTTTAGTCAGAAACTCAGAGTTACTTCAGCAGGGGCTTTAGCTGTACCAGTAATACAGTGCTTAACTCAACTCTACATGTAAAGGGGTCAAAACAACAAAACTAGCCAAAAAAGCTTTCTTTACTGTTTATATTAATTTAACATATTCATGTTCTTGGGGTTTTATACACACCAGAACTCATTCCACTTAATTCAAACCTAAATAGGAGGTGAGAATACTGTTCTCCAAGGACTGAAACTAAGAGATCAGGTATTTAAAACCTGAGCTTGAGAATATTTGCATAACATGGTTGACCCAGAAATGAAAGCGTTACACTGGGCTTGGCTTTCAGAATGACTCTGTTTCAGTGAAGAAACAGGAAACTTTAAAATGTTCTTTCAATTTCTTGCTCATTTAAGAAACTATCCATGGTAGATTAACACCGTATGCCTTTTCCACTGCAAACTGGTCATAGCCCATTGTCTCTCACATCTTTGTTACACATTATCTCACGGTTTTATATCTGTACTTTCATGCTTCTGGTACTGCCTAAGACAAACACTGGGACATAACAAATCATTGGAATAGATTGGTCCCATCACAGGACTGGCAAACTGGATTCTTCATCTGTGAGCAATTTATTCACAGCCATGAACTGTTTTTCTTTCTTTTATGTGGCACTGGCTATGACCTCATACATGTCACAGGAAAGTTCAGCTACCCGTCCCCTTGGCCTCCGGTTTGGCAGACTCTGCCTGCACTTTAACAATTGAACCCAATATTGATCAGTTGGTCACTTTCCTAATACCTGGCATTCTGAGAAGTAGAAAATCTTGACTGACTCCACCATTTAGCTGAGAAGGACACAGAGAGGGATTTCCCATTGCTTGTGGTTCAGAAATCCTACCTGTCAGAGCTGACTTTGGTAATGATACTCAAGGGCTCCTGAAAGCACTGGTGCAGAGAGCTTGCTCTCATGAGCCCATGCCATACCTTCCTACCACTTCCCTGGGACTCCAAAGGACAGGAAAGAGGGCATGGAAAGGATAGAGACACAGCTCTACCTGGATGCCACCCCTCACTTTGCCCTGCACTGAGACAACCCCTTCAGCAGCCACCTCTGTACACTACACCATGCTGCTACCCCCAGACACACCCATGGTCCAGCACAGTGGGACAGGGGACAGAGGTCCACTCATACCTCCTGAGCATCCCCCAAAACTTGCACGTGCTCCTTGACTCTGCAGGCTGGCGGCAGTGCTGCACCCAGCCTGGGCAGGCGTGCTCCCTTTCAGATGTCCTCCCCCAACTGTTTAGATTGCAGTCCTGCCTAAAAGACTTCAGCTGTTTTTGAAGCAGGGGTAAAAAAAAAGAAAGCCTAACCCATGTATACACATGGGGTGCAGGAAGAGAAATCACACAAGGAAAGTGATCTGGATGATGATAAGCACATGGCTCACTTGAAGGGGGGTGCTGGGGGTAAAAACTTCAGGCATCTAAATCCCACTGATTTTCCATGACAGCTGGGTGCCTGACACTCAAACTCCTTAAAAAGCCCATCTCACACAGTCACTGCTGTTGTCCCTGTCCTGCCAAGTAGTATCCCGTAAAAGCAAGGCACTCTGTCCCACAGTCAACTCTCCTTCCCAAAATAAGAGTATCTCAGCCAAATAACTGAAGTCACAGCAAGCAGTGACCTGCTCTGTGCCTGTCCCAAAGGGCCACCTTCCTCAGCTCCACTTGCCAGCAGTGCCTGCCCACAAGCCAGCACAAGCTGAGCCTTAAGCATTCAGCAAGCACAGCTTTACAGATGTTTCATCTTCCCCAGGGACAGTCCAGTTTAATTTCTCTCTCGCAGACTCAAAGGCCTCAGTTATACTTATCTCAGTCATTCTGGCTACGCTCGTTTTTTAGCCATATAGGGTCAAACCTGCAGCTGATAAATTGGCCTCTGAAAGCCTGGCAGGGAGACAAGTCCGTTTGCTGGGTCTATTGTGCCTCCTTTGATTTCCAGCAGCCACACCCGATGTCCTCGTTAAACACGGGCTTTCAGCTTGAAAGCTCTGGAAAATATAATACTTCTCTATGCCCCAAAGCTCTAAGTGTGGGTAAAATGGATTACTGAAATGGTCCTTTGCCTGAAACAGCAATGTATGCTAGCAAAAAAAAATATTTTTAAGCCTCCGAATAGACACAGAGTTGAATTATGACTGAGCAAGAGATGTGAAGACCATTAAGATGTATTTGTGACATTTATGATAGAAGCAGCTCTATTAAAATCAATGTACATGAATCGAGGTTCTGGTCTTAGTTTTCAAAGGATGCATCACTATTTTTCTTAATTTACACCCACACGGATCAGAGGGACTCCCAGCAAAACCATAGGATATTGACTGATAGAAAACCTTTGTAAGGTTAGAATTAGACACAGAGACTGTGCTGATAAGCATCGTTTTCACAGTGAACTGCAAATTGTTCACACAGATAGCACTCCAGTTTTGAAATTCAAGATGGCTTCTTTAAACCTCAATAATTATCCCCACCATAAATGGGATGAAATAAAAAATGAGTCCCCTGATAAGGGAACTGATGAGATTAGGTTATGTGGAAGCTTAGATATTAGTCTCCATGAAATTCTTCACCACTATTTTACAACAAAAACATGAGCAAGCTTCAAAGGAAAGCCAGGAGTAAAGGTTAATTGCTACTAAAAGGCCAGGGTGGACACCTGCATTTGCACTTTTGTCACAACCTTGCCCACCAGCAGGAAAGAGCCCACGTGGCTGGGGATGTGCCTGATGAGGAGGGAGAGCGACGTGCCAAAGCTGCTGCTGCAGCTCCAGGACCTGGGGTCGTTCCAAGACTGAGAGGCCTTCTGAGCATGGCTGGGAGGAGGAGAGGACTTCCTTCCACTAGGATGCTTCTTAGTTCAGCCCAGTTTTCCTCTCCAAGAGCAATTAGGTAAGAGGCCCTGATGATGGAGGCAGAGGCTGAGCACAGCCCAGTGCTGCTGTCAGAGGCCTCATGCTCAGCAGGGCTGTGCCTGCTGCAGCTGAAATGCCACACCATGGCCCCTCACAGTGAGCAGACATGCTGGCCTGGAGCACTTATCTGCATTTCAGAGCAGCCTTAAGCTCAAAGTTCTCACAAAGCCTTCCAGGGATCAACTCGACACCCAGATCTCCATGGCCAAAGCCAGGTGTAGCAAACAAACATATTCATAGGGAATTCTGTTCTTCCTTTCCTTGGGTTATTTGTGCCTAAGGAGATACAGTCCCAAATTGACTATTGATTGATAAACGCTCTAGCACATAAATGCAGTTCTCTGCACTTGGATTCATACACATGGCCACCAGTGATTTAATCATAAACTGGATTGCTCTGGAGGAAAGAGGCAGGCTGAAAGCAAAGGCATCTAGACAGCCTAATTCAGAATGCCATCACCTTCTGAGCAGGATAAAGCAAGAGCTGAGATAAATGTCAGAATGGCTCTTTGCAATGAGAAAAACAACACAGGTTCATGCCTGCAGCTTCTCAAAGGTGAGATGACCTCTAGTCCCAAAGATTAGTCACCATGAGGACACAACGCTGTTTGATGGCAGAATTCCAGCACATGTCAGGAACTTTGAGCTTCCCTAGCTGTGTAGACCATGCCTTGTACAAGCCTTCAGCAAGGATGCATTAATGAAGGGTTTTGGATGGTAGCATGAGATGAATTAATCCCTTCTCCCACAGGAGGTGAGGGTGGACCTGAGTGTACCACAAACACCTGAATCAGATCCTTGAAAGAGACCAGTGAGCATTTATATTTGTTTGACCTAGTATCACCATGCAGTGCAGAGGAAATCAGCCTGGAGTATTTGCAGGGATATCTGAAAAGGAGACAGGCATTTCCTGTTGCATACAAATGGACACCTTTATCTGAATTTGTTTGAACAAGTACTAAAGAAAAAAAAAAAAAAAAAAACCTGTTACAGGCAGAGACTGATTGATTACAAAATATATTCACATCAGTCTAGAACACAGGAGGTCAGGAAAAGTAGAAAATTAAGAGAAAAACGCCCATTAGCTTCAGAAGGAGTTCCTAGCCAGTGGTGAACAAAATGGGAGCCATCTGACTGTCCACAGGAGGTAGGCACAGCTCAGAGGGGGCCAGAGGAGAAGGAGGATCCTTAGCTTTAGAAACATTTAGAGATTGGGTTACTATCTCCAAGCACAGGAAGGACTCCAGCCAAGGGCTACATTACTCTACTTGAACACTTTATCAGTCAACGTACCTGAAACTGGTTTTTGCCGCTCCCCTTTCACAGAACTGTTCTGTGGAGCTGGACCTATTGATGGTTATTTATTATTATTTGTATTGTAACACAGTCTGGTACCCCCAGGCAGGACCCCATTGTGAAAAGCATTGGGCAGACCTAATCAAGTGAGATTAGATTCTAACCAGACTAGAGCTAGTAACTCCCAGTTAGGTGGAAATCATAAAGCATGGGAGAGAAACACGCTTTTACAAATGGCAAATTCCATTGTACAACAAAAGAGATTACAAGCACGTTTAGAGATAAACACAGCACTTGAAGCTGTTCTGAATCATTACTTCAATTACCAAGGAAAAATACTTTCACAACCATTAGCCTTCAAACACATGGGGATTTTGCATATTTGTATTACTTGACCCTAACACAAGCATGAGAAAACCAAAGCTGTCCAAAACTCACTCAAAAGGTCCAACCCCAAAAACCACGCTCATGCAATGAGAGCAAGGGGGACCAAAAAAATATATTTTTTCAAAGCACCCATGTGGTGGCCCCAAAGGCCAGATTCTGATTTCTCTTACACAACTGCTAAATCTAAAATAATTACTTTAGACTTCCACCAACGAATAAAAGAGATCGGCGTCTGTCCTGGAGTTAACCAAAATTACTCAAATTTCTTCAGATTGACACTAATGTAACAAAATGAGAGGGAAATGTGGTGCCCAGATTTCAGCCTTCCCTTCATGCTCATGACACTGCTGATCACAGAGGGCATTCTCCCAGCAAAACTTCCACACCTCAGCCTTGAGCCACAGCGAGCAAACCCTTCTGCATGCTGGCAGAAGAGGGAGTTGTAGGAAAAGCTGCGCGGACAAAGGCAGGAAAAAAGGCAGGAGAAAAAGGCAGCCTGAGCACAGCTTTGGGGCTGAAGTACATAAATCGCCAGCTCCTCATGCTGCTGCACTGTGGGCAGCAGTATCTGCATGAAATGCAAAGGGAGCTCAGCCAGAGTCACCTCTGGAGCACCCCATGCCGAGGACACCGGGTGGCTTCAGTCTGTGCCTCGTGGCAAGGTGCACATCAGTAAGAACAGAGCAGATAATTCACATTAAAAATGCTCCTAGTGTGGGAGGCAGCTTTTGGTTCTCAAACATAGAGTCTGCAGAAAACAGCCCTGAAACAAGAGGCTCATAACTGTCAGCAGAAGGGAGTTCCTGATGAGCACCAAGCACTCGGGAGGAATCTGCCCACAGGCAAGTGAGAAAAGGAGCAGAGGCATGCTCTAGAGCATCAGGTCTTTAAGAGAGGATAATTTCAGCATTGCCAAGTGTTGGTACTAGACCAGCAGAGTTATAATACAGTAACTGTGCAGGGACCTGCCTGTGGTCTCTGGCAATTCTCACCATCAGCCCCTACAATAACTAGTAGCGTTTGGTGCTCTGCCTAGTGTCATTCATGTCTAATTGAGCAACACAGTCAAAAGCATCTGATGGGGACCAGACGTTGGCTTTTAATTAGGGTCCAGCACTGAGAGACTTTGGGTCAAATTCTACTTTCATTTGCACAGGAGCTGCTCTCCTTGACGTGGGGGGAAGTTGCACCTGCATAACTGAAAAGTAAAATTTGGCTGTTTGTGTTCCTGTGCACTTTTCCATATAAATTACTGTACTACATGCGGCAACAAAGGTTTATAAATGTTGGCTGGCACGCAGTGAATTTATTTACAAGTTAAGTCTAATTTTTATTTATAGTTCCACTACAATCATCTCTGGTAGAAATATTTATGTTATCTGTACTTCTGGTCTGTTAGAGCCTACTGCAATCATAAACACGGCTGAAAAATTATTCGCAGTTAGCAGGGTTTAAACTACCCATTATATCACTAGCTAGTGCCAATAAACTTTGGTGCTGGTTGATAAAGTTTCCTCAATGGAATAAATATATATTTGACTTTCAAAACCTTTCCTGGGTTACACAGAGTGGGGGGTAAGAGAAGAGGGAAATGCCAGCTGTACGATTTGATATACTGAGAGCAGAATCTGCAGCTAGCAAGGAGTCTGGAGAGATCCACAGGGGCTGGGAGGCAGCCTAAAGCATGCTGAAACTCTAATAGCTTAAATTTGTATCTTGGTAAGATATTTCAATTGAGGGGAGCTGCAGCAGCTAACACTCACTAATGCCTTTCATGACTCACTATATGGAGTAGACCCAAGGGGAGGAAAAAAAAAAATCTGTCTTGAAATTTTTAGCCCTGAGTACTGGTCACTGCTAAGGGAGGAAAAATGGATTAGGGGAACCAGCTTTTGTTCATTGTTTGATTGCCGTAATGGTAAACATGACATATATTCTCACACTGACATGGCACAAGAAGCCAACCAGCTCAGGACAAAACTAAGGACAAGAAGGTTAAACGTGAATTAGTGAGACCAGCCACTTAGACACGGAAAATACTGATTAGGAACAAAACGTAACTAAATCTGTATCAGCTGGGGTAAAACTTAGAAAAGGTAATGCACTTTAACAGTCCCTGCCACAGTGAAAAACTATTGCTGTAAAAGAACATTTTTAAATCAAAACAATTACTTAAATCTACAGTATTATAATCAACACAAATGAAACTTTATCTCAATGTAATAAATCAGTGTGACTGAACTTCTTTTTGCTCATTAGTGGACCTTTACTGTTTTAAACTGAGATGTGTCACAAAGTAGCACTGGAAATCACATGCCTCTTTCCAACAAAAAGCAGCAATAAAAGATGACTATTCTACCAAATTATAATGAAGACAGATAACAGAGTGAATTATAAAACAAAGGTTATAGATAGAGACTGAGCCTTGTAGAGGTAATGACTTTTAATTGGATTGAGTTTATCATATTTTCAGAGGTACAGCACAACCAGAAGAAAGGATTAGAATTATTTCCACATTTCATTATTTGGCATAATGAGAAAACAGAGGGAGGTCCACATCCCTGATGTGTTTGGTAAGCCACAGGAGATGTTGAACATGTCAGTATCTGGTAGAGTTCGGTCCTGAGACACAAATGCATTTGCTCCTTTATAATGCAGCAAAGTGTAATCACTTGAAAAAAAAAATAAAAAAGGAATGGGGGAAAAAAAGCCAGGTCATGAAGTTTTGTTTCAAAAGCACATCATGAATAAAAAAGGAATTTAACCCCTTCCTGCCAGCAGGCACTTCAGCACTAGCCTGCAAACACCCACCCATCCACTTTGAGGAGCTCAGCAATTCCCCACTGTAAGAACCAAGAGCTTAGAAAGAATGAAACAGTGGCAGCTCAGTGACCACATCATCTCTCTCACACCACCAGGGCAAAAACACCCAGGGGAAGACACTGGGGAGGGGCCCTGCACTGCCTGAATCCCAAAGAGACTGCACTCCACCTGGGAAGAGTAGGGAACAGAGACCAGTGGGAGAAGGCAGCTCAGAATCTCCTCAGTTGGAAGGGATCATCCTGCAAGGAACATCAAGTCCAATCCCTGGCCTCACACAGGGCATTCCCGAAATGCTGGGGATAAAAGAGTAAGATCTGAGACATTATCAGAGCAGGATGTAGCTGCTCCTGAGCTATGCCCAAGTATTCCAGGGAGGGATGGAATTTTGGGGAGCTGCTTTTGGAAAAGTGAGCTGCTGTAGAGCGGAGTTTCGCACCAGCAGCGAGACAGCTTTTTAATTATGCAATTACAGTGAAAGAGCATTAATTATACTCGAGTGACACTGTGATACACTGTAGTTAAGTCCTTGAAGCACTAAGAGAAGTACTCATAACAAATACACTAATCAGGAAAAGTATCGGGTAATTAATCCTACAATACTGTCCACTTCAAAACCTCAAGGTCTGGCAAGACTGGCTTCCAGCATTTGTTTCCGAGGAGATACAAGGCCACAATTTTTCCTGCAAGTGACTCCTCAGCAGAAGGTCACCCAATAACATGCAGGATGTACTTAGCTGATTGGAAAATCATGAATCTCGAGAGCAACTTTACTTCATGTCAGGTGTATTCTGCAGCTTTCTGGGGCATCAGTATACGTTTATATTCACTATGTTTTTACTTTTTACAAAAAAAAACATTCGGTACAGTTTTATTTCATCACATGTGCATACACATTTATTCCTGTATGACAGAGCTGTTTTGGGTAGGATTACTGTAAAACTTGAATGAATTTTTTTCCCATTTGTCTCCATGAAACCCAGGGTCTTGGCTGGCACACTCTGACAAGTTCTTCTCATTGATATTCCACAATTTTTTCTGACATAATTCTACCTGTGCCAGCCACATATTCTAAATAAACACAAATTAACTTTTAATCTCAACAAAATATTCATGGTTGATAAAATATATGTGTTTCCTACCCCATGTCAGAAGGCTGATCTGTCCCAAAGAACAGGATTTATCTTAATGCCAGTGGGACTTTTATCTGAGTTTACCAAAACGTTCATCTCAGTGGTGATGCAGATAAGGTTTGCCCATGGAACTGACACCAGTTACTGCAGGCATCCAAGCTCAACTGGGAAAAAGCTACTTGCTGCCTTACACCAAGCCCCAAACTCCATGGTAGGATGACTTTAAAAGAGGATGGAGGTAAAAGGAAACTACACCCATTAAGTACATCTAAATTCTTAGTTACCTTTCTGAGATAGTTTATTTTTTCTAGCAAGTGTGGCATACACGAGTGCAAGGACCTACAAGAATCTGTAGCAATTATTTTTCTTGGCCTTTGTATAAGAGGACAAGGGGAAACACCAGGGTTTTGCAGCCAAGACATCTACACAAAGATAAAATGGGGGCCCAGCTCCTTCATCATCACAGGCTTCATGTGCTTCAGGTCAGCTTGAGATGCTGCACTGTCTCAGTGCCAGTGGCCACAGCTCCCTCCCTGTGCCCTGTCTGCAGCCTCTGCTGCTGGGACATGCTTGCAAAACAGAAGTTAGCTTTCCCCTGAAAATCCTTCATTTCCTCTCCACTCTTCCCCCCTCATTTCTTTCCCTTCCTTTCCTTTTCTCAGAGATGTTTCATTTTCTTTCCCATGTTATTACCAAAAAATCTTTAAAAAGGAAAACATTGAGAGAAGTTAAAGGAAAAAAATTCCAAGCTCCAAATACTAGAGGTCTGAGTTTTGCTGAGCAATCAAGAGACTTGTTTTTTAAAGGAAAAGTGTTTGCAGAAATCTGGCAAATCTAGGATGTTGTCACCTCTTTCTTATAAAATTGTTCCTCATGTAATTTGGAAACTCCTCCAGGGGTGTTTGTCTGGCTGCACTTTTACCTAACACGTCTCTGAAAGGTGAGTTTTCTGTGGTTCAGTGCTTGGAGGTTTTTAACACTACCTAAGAGCTTTCCACTCTTGCCTCTCTCCCATGCTGGTGGTCCACAGCCAATGCTGGGAGGTGCCTGTTCTCTCTTTAGCACGTTTTCCACCTCAGCCAAAAGCCCTTTGCTACTCCCTTCACTTGGACACAGAGCAACACCTCACTCTGTACATCCCTTTCCCCTTTTCTTTGGGGGAAAATGACCATAATAGATTACATCCATCTGCATTGCTGACCTCACAGGGGAAACTTCTTCTGGAGCTCTCAAGGACCAAGGGGCTGCCCATGGCTCATGTTTGGAGAGCTCCATGCCAGCCAAAGCTCCACAGACACAGAAACCACTGGGGAGTTTTTGGCCAGCAAAGCCCAGAGTTTTCCAAGCCTAGCTAGTCAGGAAAAGATCAAGAACATATTTCAGCACATGCAGGACTAACAGGAAAGACCCCCTGGGCTCCCTCCTCCCTGGTCCATCAAACCACAGGGTCTTTGCTTATACTGGGAGCGGGTAGCTCTGACACTGCACACTCAGTTGCTTTTGCAAACATATCCAGTAACAAATTCCCCCATTCCCTCTTGGGTTTCCCATTTCTTCCACGGGATCATATTATCTCATTTGCCTCAGATGAGCTCCATGGTGAACAGCTCATCTCTCCCCAGTGCTTTGAAGATGCAAAGCAGGACAGTATGGAAATGCCAAGTGTTCCTGTAGCACCAGCAGCCTGTTGGAGGGAGGGAGGAGTGACAGTCCTTATTCTGATCACATCCCCCCTCCAAAATCAACAGTGACACCAGTGTGAAACCAGAACGAGACCCCCGCTGTGAAACAGTTAACATCAGTTAGATCTATTTTGACTTTTTTAAAAAAGGAAAAAAAAAAGAGTGGGGCTACAGTTTATTTTACATGGCTTCCTGGTCAAAGCCTCAAATGTTTTGTAGATATTTATTAATATATATTAACTGTAAAGAAAGTTAACTGCTAATGTAATTTATTCCCCTCTTTGTTCCATACACCTTGTATTGCTTTCTCTGAAGCTGTTGATCTTGGAGACTCAGAGGGGTCCTGGGGAGCTGCTAACAGAGAGCAATAAATCAGTGCTCTGAAAGCTTCTGGTTCATCCCAATAACTTGGAAGAAAATTTGAAAAATAATCCTTTTTTTCCCCCCCTTTTTCAAACTGGCAATCTTCACAAGCTCTATTGTTTTCATGTGCAGGCTGATATATGACAGCTTAAATAAATACATAGTTCTTAATGGAGTAAATTCAGCCTTCATGTAATTGGATGCCATGCCATTAGAGACCTTGGCCCAGGCAGTGCTCTCCATCCCCAAGGATCTCACAGGACTCAAACTAACAGGAGGTTGTTATATACTTGATTTCTACCTATTATGTCACTGTGGACTAATCCTCTGTTATAAAGAGTACTTAACTTTATATCTATTTATGTTTACAGACATGGATTTAAGTACTGTTTATAATGACAAGGATGTATATATACAACATGTATATGTAATATAATATATATATAAACACAGAGACACATCCTAAATCATAGAAGTGGTGGAGTACTTGAGCAAAAATGGCTTGAGAAGCTGAGGGGTTTTTATGGCAGGAAAATAATGTGGCTTTTCCTGAAATTGTTCTGAAAGTGACTTGAATTCCTTCTGTCCAAATTAGAGCCAAAAATGCTCTGAAATTTTCAGGCTAGACCATTACACTTCATAAAGCCATAAGTGATCATACAAGAGATACCCCACCCCTCCCTGCAGCACCAGTGTCTACCAAGAAAGAGAGAGCTGCAGTGGTACAATTTGCTGCCCACAGAAGACACTTCCAGGGCAAGGAAGTGGAAGGAACAAATTTCATTTCAATGTTTTCCCTGGAAAGCTCATTAGAAACTCAAGTCAAATAAAAGCAGCCGTTCCTGTGGAGCACTTTGCACAGCAAGCATCAAACTGGTATTTAGCTGACCTTCTCCACACTCTGGTGAACCTCAGTTCAGCAAGTTTGGTAGGGCCATGCAGAACTCTAAGGACATCAGAGGAAAAAAAAATCCAGGCATTGTCATGAGAAGGTGCTGACAGAGCTCCCAGAGCACGTCCATGTCTCCATCTCACCAACCTCAGCCATGGAGGTGAGCAGAACCAACCCACGGTCACAAAACAAATCAGTGGCATGTTTGGAAAATAAGCAATTATTCTGGACTTGGTATTCCTTGGTCTCTCCTCACAGAGCTGCAGTTGATGTACAGACCACAACAGACATGGGAAAAGCTGGAGCTGAACAAATTGAGCCTTCCAAGGGCTCTAAAGCAAAGCCTGAAATGCAGTGAGCTTTGCACTAAAAGCTCATGTTGGGTATGGAGAGAAGTTGCATTGTAGCAAGGGCTATGGGTTGTGGAAAGCTCAATTGGAGGATGGGAAATTCAGGTCCAAACAGCAGGAGGAACCTGGTTTTGGGATTCCTTCCCAAGGAACTCTGCTCAGAGCTGGCTGTTCCCCACCTCACCCCTCATCATCCCACTTTTCCCATTGAAACCAACACTGCTCCCCAAAATTGGTGGAAGCACCAGAATCTCACTTGTACACCAAGCTTGTGGGAGCACAACCAATAGCCCAAAGCTTGAGCAATACTTCCAAAAATAAAAAGAACCTAAACCAAGATCTGCAGGGACTGAAAGGAGCTTTGTTCTCTTAGAAAGTGCCTGCAGAAGGGGCATCTCCAGGGCTGAGACCACCAGAGATGCTGCCCAGTTCCCAGAGTGGGCTGACAGACTCCCACCAGGCTGGAGAGCCCATTTCCATCCCCTGCTGCTCACCAGGGACTTCATCTCAGGATTAATCTTGTGCTGTCTCACCAGAGGCCAGAACCCCAACACTTATGCACTCAGAAGGAATTTTGCAGGAAGAAAAGGGCTCAGCATCCTTTTTGTCCAGGTATTTTAGGTGAGAGGGATAGAGCAAATAAATACCATTTGTTGCTTAAAGTGAAAATCCCAGCAACTACTTTGAACAGGAGCATTTGGTAGTTGACACATCTACGGATGTTTTAAATCATAAGGGCATTCACTCCATTTTAGTTTTAATGTGTTTGTGTGCGAAGTTCTTTGTCATTCCAGCCCACCTGTCTCAGGGCACAGAAATCAAAAACAGGAGTAACTCTCAAATTTCACCTCAATTTAATCCATCACAGAAAGCAGACTGGTTTTGCACTGTATTAAAAAAAAAAAAAAGAAAAAAAAAACCACCAGGACATTTAAACAAAGTGACACAGATCATCAGCAGATCAACTGAAAATGACAGCTCAATCAAACAAATGTATGTTGAGAATTTCCACAGGGCAGCTCTAGCTGCAGCCAAACCAAATTTGTTTAGTATACATAAGTTAGCTGCTTAGAAACATTCAGTATGCTGCTAGCCAGATGATGACTTTCCCAGATAAACATCTATTTAACCAAATATCCCCCCACCCATTGAAGTGCTGGCAGAGTTTTGATGGATTCTAGTCCCTTAAAAATCTGATTTTCCTCTGGTGGCAGGCTGGTACCAAACCCACCAACACGTCCCTTAACTAAAAATAACTAAACACTGCTTTAAAATAAATGTTATAACCACCAAAAGGTAGGCAAAACTTTATAATCCTCATGGAGTGCTTCTGGCTGCCAAAAAATTCACAAAGTGGCATGAGGATGAAATACAAATTATAAACTTGGGAAGCACCAGAGAAAACTGCACATCCTGTGTCATAGATCAAGTATACAGAGAGGGGGGGATTTGTCTGATTCCTCTTTTAAAGCAAGGTATTCCTCTTGAAATCAATGAAAACTCTCCTATTGATTCCAGAAATGGCACATAAATCTCTCACTGAGGAAATATATTGATAAGATCTCCCCTCTGTGATTTTGCCCTGCTTTACAGCAGATTTTCTATGGTGTCATTTAGGAATAGTCAAAAAATTAGTTTTGAAGATGAGAAAGTAATTTGGCAAATTTAGTTTAAATGTCATTAAAATATACAAGAAATTTCATCCAGACTCAGATGCTCGAACAAAAGAGGCTTCAGTTCAGACAACAGCAGAGCTCTGGGCAAAAATCAAGGCACTGTATTTCAGCCAGCCTAGAGAGATTTTGTCCATAGCTACTGAAATTAGTGGCCAAAAGCCCATCTGATGTGAAATAGCCAGATTTTATTCAGGGTGAGAATTTTAGGGACGAGTGGTGCACTTGCTGTTCGCCCAGCACACATACACACGTGTTTGAGGGGTGACTGTCCAACTGTATAACTCCAAAATGAATAAGGGACAGAGAATGGCTAACACAATGATTTGTAATACAAATTATCATTTTGGTGAAAATCTGTATTCAAACATTTTTAGGGGTTTTTTTTCAACTTCTGATTTCTTAAAATAAATGACTCAAAAATAAAAGCTACTAGGCAACATATATCCGCTCTTCAAAGTTCTGTCAAACAAAAGAGTGCCTATAAAGCACATATTCTGATGGACATCTGCTTGCTATTTAATAGCCACAAAGAGAGTATTTACAAAAAAATACAAATGCTACAAATTAGGAGGCCTGTGATGCTGGAGCATCCCAAGGAGTGGTGTTTACACAACGATCAGAGGGACATGGGATGGCAATGGAAAGAATAGATGCTTACAGATATGTCACTGCTTATTTCCTGGGGGAAATAAATGCACCAAAAAGTCATTTTAAGTGATGTAACCACCCCAAATAACTAGTACCCAACCTGAAGGTTGCCTGAGAAAGCAAAATCAGCCACTCTGTGCCAGCAGCCAGATATATCATTGAAGGCTCTCATTGCAGAAAAAGAGACTGAGGTGCCCCTGTTGGAATGCAGAAATCCCAGTGTCCTGTTCCCATCATCAGTGTCAGAGGTCCACAGACCCCATGAGATGAATAAAAGGAAGAAGTTTAAGGTGTCAGAGTCTGATGGGACAGAGAGAAAGAAAATTCCTGAAGTACCCACACGGTGGGAGGAGTTTGCTGTACACAAAAATGCTCGCTGTTGAACACTGTAGGATTTCCTTTAAAAGTATCTGTTTGGGGGGAGTTTAACTCATGAGTTTTGAGTGCATAATTGTGCTCTTGCCAAAATTTGCACATTGACATATTGCTAGGGAAGAAAACCATGGGAAAGCAAGGATGAAGGATGACAAAACTCAAAGTATTAACCCCCAGAAGGATTCCTGCTGCATATTGGTTTTTTTCAAGTGCTGTTTCTCAAAGTGCAAAAGAGCCACCTGATGATACAGTACAGAAATCACAGAGCTCAAAGTTCATATTATTTTTAATCTTTTCCCCTTCTGCTGCCCCTGAACATAACACAAAAAAGGTGAAGTTGTCCATGCAACTGGAAAACAAACAAGTTGCAAACTCTGAAAATAACACTTGGAAGAGAAGCAACTGTAAGAATAAATAGAAAATGGAGTTTTTACAAATTAACCAGATCTACACAGAAGAGAAACAAACAAAAAAAACCCAAACACAAAATTAAACACTCCCCAAAACTCTTCCAAAACAAGAGAAAATGGTATATTTTCATTAATTTTAGCAGTATGGCTGCTTTCAAATTTTATGTCTGGAGATCCAAACAAGCTCAGAGGAAATCCATCCAACTCCAAATATTACCAGCCTCTTTTTCTCTAATCCCAATAAGAAACACATGAAATACAGTTCCAGACTATTTGAGCTCCTGTTTGCACTCCTCTGACAAACACATCAAGAGTGGTGCAGATTATCATTGGTAGCAGGGAAACCGAAGACCAAAGCATAAAATCTTCATGCCTATTGATAAGAGGTTTGTCACTTAAATCTAATTTGTATTCGTGTGAGTAAAGCCATTTTATTCTTAGGGAGTTAAACACAAAAGCTCAAGGAGACATACAACCCAAAAAAACACCTTGGTCACGCTGCTCCCTGAAGAGAACATGCCCAGGACATATTTTATATAGGTATGGGTAAATCTATTTCCTTTTCTCCCACTGGCCTGGCTCCCTAAGTTTCAGAGCACCCACCCTGCACATGGCAGGAGTCCAGAAATTCACACAGCTGCCTCAAAGCGCACAACCAAACCAGCAAACCTTTTGTCATTTTCCCAGATAATTAGGAACTACCAGTAGCATTCACAGCCCTGATTCAGGGCTAATTTAACCCAGTCCAGGCTAGACCTGATCAGCTCACAGTGTGTATTGAGAAGCTGAATACGAATAAAAATTGTAGAAGTTAATGTCGATAAGAGCTAGAAGCAAGAAACTGAGCTTCATAGCCATGACCAGCACAAGGAGATCTGCAGAAATCAAAGCACAGGATGCACAATGGTTTCCACTGCATTCCCCAGCCTCAGAGATCTGCCAATATTTTGCACGTAAGCACACAGACCTTCAAAAGAGCCGGGTTTGTCCCAAGAAAGTACAAAACAATCACTACAAAGGCAAGCAATGAAAAACCCTCCTCCTGAAAAAACATGCCGTAAAAATGAAGTATAAATCATAAAACCCAAATGAAAACAACCACTCCCCCACCCCAAAATTGCCCAAATAATGGGATGAGGAAGCTTTCTCTGATGAGATTAAATACTGCAAAGCTCTTTCCAAGTCCAGTAACAAGCTACTTCAGAAGCAGTGGCAGAAAGCAACACAACAACACCGAGCAATGCAGGGCAACACAGAGGCAAAGTAAGGATTGATCCAGAGCCCTGGGACAAAAGCTTTGCCTTCCCTCAAAATGCATGGAAAAGGTTTCTCACAAGCGTGCCACCTTGCCTAACTCCACTCTCAGGGGTTTGCTGCTCAGGTCAGTGGAAGAAAAATGAAGCTAACAAATGTTTTTGAAAACGCCAGTTCTTGAAAGCAAACTTATTACGCTGAGGCCTGAGCACCATCAAGCACAAAACTCTGGCATCGCAGCTCGAGACAAAATGCCAGACCTTCACACAAAGCACCTCTCTAAGATTATTTCCCCAACTCAGCAGAGAATACAGAGAAATAGGTCATATATCACAGGAGCAAAGCAATGCCATGCTCAGCAATGAAATTCCTTGGGACAAAGGGTCTCCACATTTGTTCTACCCCACCATCTCTCAACATATCTCAATCTCACAGGAGGTCAGCTTCCTACTCCTCAGCCTGCCACGTTCAGCCTGGGATGCAAAAAGTTCTGGAAGCAGAAATGAGAGGGAAGTTGTTAAAATTAATCTTTGCTGTCTTTTGCCTTGTTTTCATCCTTTACAGTGTTCCTTTTCAAGGATATGAAATACAACAAAATGGGCAGATTCATATGATTTGTAACAAAAGGGGTTACAAACATGGACACCAGCCCAGGAAATCCATGCCTCCTACTATACACCCATCAAAAGCAGTGGCCTCGTGGTGACCTGCTCCACCAGGACACTGGGACACCAACATGGACTTTGGAGTCACCTTCCACACAGCTCTGTCAGTGTGGAGTCCTCACTCCATCACTCCCATGGAGAAGGTGCTCCTCCTTTTTACCCTTTTCTCACTAGAAAGCTCATTTCTGGCCTCAGAATATTCATGGACACTTTATTGCCCATTTGTACTTGTTCCAGCACTGTCCTTTAGCTTAAATGGTTTGCTAGCAGTGTTTGTCACCTTCAGTATCAGACATAACCTCTATCAGCCTTCATTTTCCTCTGCTGCACAAGCCAAGCTTTTTAGCCTATTCTTGTGTTCAATTATCAATCATCAGCTGTTCAATTAGAGACGGTGCAAGTCTAAGCCCCAGGAGCCTCAGGAAGAGAAATATCCCAGCCACTGTGACAGAGACAACACCAAGTTGTGTCAGGAGCCAGTATACAATGAATCCATAAATCAGGAGAGAAAGCAGGGGCAAGAGGAGAATTGAAAGCAGCATCTCTCCCTTTCAGTGGGTTAATGTGACTTCTTCTCACTTTGCTGCAGAAATCACATCCAGGACAAGTTGCTTTCAGGAAGCAATTACAGGGAAGCAGCAGTGCAGAAGATGGATCTGTTTCTCAACTCTTCCACATGTCACTTCTCAGGATGGAGCTGGTCATGGGGATCACAACTTCAAATCTAAATATTTCCAAAGGAGAACATCCCTAGATGTGAATATTACCTACTGGCCACACAGGATCTGCAGTTATACAAACCACTTGGAAGCATTTTATGGACCAATCCAAAGAACATCAACTAAATTCTGATCTCTCTACTGTTGAAGGCAAACTACTGATTGATTACACAGGGCAAGATGTCATCTGTGCTCTCTCTGTTGCACTATTACCAGGCTCTGTCATACAAATTTCATGTGTTGTCCCATGGATATGGAGGACAAGAAGTATGGGCAAAAGCTGTAAAATGCGAATGTAGGAGCTTGACCTAATGTTTTCAATATTTTGATTTAACCTAAATGTCTTTGAAAATTAATCATAACTGAAGATATTCTCAGCAATATTTTTTTTCAGTTCTGAATGCAGGTAACTCCGTCATATAAATATTCATGCATCTCAGGGCAGAGAGGAACCTTTCATTACAAAGGCTTTTCTTGGAAGAAACTTGATCTTACAAATATTAAAAAAGTTATTTTAGAATATAGCTGCCTTCCATAAAAAGTTTCCAGTGATTTATTTTCATTCCAGTATGGGGGAAAAAAAAATCCAAACTATGAAACCTAAGGAAGCTTCTGTACAAAATAAGTAACATCTTACAGCCAGCTGCAATGATGCATTTATTCAAGTCAAGCTAAATATGCCCTAAAGAAGCAGAAATTCCTTTCAATTAAAACATTTACCAGTATCATTTTATTTGTTGGACGTGTACAGATGTGAATTTGCAGCAGGTGAACGTGATTATTTCTAACACACACTAAGAATGGGTAAAGCCATTTTAACTCCTTGCTGTATTCCCTGTGTCTTTGCTTCCCTTTGGCAGAGGAGGAGTTTGTGCCTACCCACACCCCTCAGAGGGCAGATCCAAGCCTTTTCTACTAATAGATGCTGAGGTTAACACAAAGCAATTCAAAGCTTCTCATTAATTACTGCTAATTGTCACGGCAATCTCCTTTCTCCTGTTTTACATCACGAGCAAATGATTTTTTTTCATTGCAGAAGAGGTAAGAAGAGAGATGCTTGGGAAAACATAATTAGCTCCGCTAATTAGTGTGATCTGATTTGAATATTTGCTTTTGTAATTAAAAAAAAAAAAAGGGCAGCTCAGTGAAGTCATCTCCACATTCTAAATATTCAGTTCATAAATAAAGATAACTAGGCTGCAAAGCTGTTTCTCCATTTAAAAAAAAGCCACCTCTGATGGCAGAACATCCCCAGGGCAATGCTGTCCACAAAACAAGAGGGAAGAGTCCACTCTCCCAGTGGGAAAGCTGAGAGTACACTGCCATGAAAAACCTCCACAAACCCAAAGTTACTTTAAAAGACTAATAACCTAATTTTTTTCTTTTTTTTTAATGAAGAAGTTGTGTCTGCTCCCTTTGCCTTTCATCAGCAATTAGGTCAATTTGCATTGGCATCTCTGAGTCACATCATTGCTGTTCCTCTGCCAGTGGTGGATTCAGAGCAGCACAGGGCAACTTTTAGGGAGGGTGGAGGACTTGTGCAGAATCTGTTCTAGAGCTGTGTCAGAGCTAGTTTTACCAACTTTAATTCCAGGCTACTGAAGAGTTCCTCAAACCCCTTCAACCCTCAAAATTTGGAGATTTGAATATATTAACTGAATGGGTTTTATCTCCATCGAATCCTTCTGGGATGAACAATGAGTTTTCCTCTCAATGAGAAAGGTGAGTGAAACATTCCTGTGTACATAGAGCATGCCATGGTAGTGATTTCCTTAAAGCTTTGGATTTAGCTGAAAAATACAAGAACTGAAACACCTACTACAATTTCTGTGACTATTGTGAACAAAGAGGATTCTCAGAGCTGGTGAAGAAGTATAAATAAAAACACATTCCTTTCTCCAACATCCCAGCTACTGAGGGGCTGCTGTGCAACCAGAAAAGGTTGTTTTACACCACCAAGGCTCACAAGCCCGTGGCTTTTGCAGAAACTGGGTGAATGAAAACAGGTACTGATTTATTCAACCTGTTTCTGTTTCACATAATAGCCTGAGCAGATTATGATATTCTTTTACATGCTCCCAAATCCAAATACGCTTCTGGATATTTTTAAAGTCACGACTGACTGGAAATATTTGTGATTTTAACTGTTTTGTTTAGCAACGAGCAGTCAGAGCTTGCTTCTACCCCCCGACCCAATGAGCCCCCAAACATTTCCAGCCCAGGCTCATGCAGATGTGAAATTAATGTTCACCTTCTGCTGGTAACTCTTACCAGCAAAATAATAAATTCAGTTAATAACGGAAAAGAGTATTCATGGTGCTTTCTTGACAGTGCTCATTCACCTCTGCACTTGTTATGGTAAAACAGAGTATTTGACACTGCTCACTTTTGGCAAGGCTCCACCATTCAGACAGTGCTGCAGCCACAGGCTGGAACAGATCCTGGGCAGTAAAAAAAAAAAAAAAATTTAAAAAAGCCAACCAACATCAAATTGTAAAACACAAATGTTTTCCTGATGGAGCAGGGGTTTTCTAGGAGGTTGCAGCCCATCTCCAGGTGGGCTCCCATGCCCTGGAGGTGGTGTTTCTGTACAATAGCTGTGGCCACTGCACAGAAACACCTTCCCCTGCACAGGGTGAAAGCCTTCAGTTGTTCTTCCAAGCAGGACACAATATGGAACGTGACTGAGGAGTTTTCTCCATAAACAAACCAAACCTCTTTCCTTACAGAGCTGCCTTTCTTCTCCCAAGACCCTCTAAAAGCTTGGAGTCTCCTTGAATCTATTAGAAATCTTTCCTGGAGAGAGGAACCAGACATTGTAAATGAACCTTGACTTAGAAGCCCCCTTGTACCTGCAAATATCCCACAGATTCCAGAGGCATTTTATGCCCTGCCTATTTACCTGTCATGCTAGTTCTCACCCTATGATTCATTTATTTTAAATGCTTTCAGCAGTTTTTAACTGATACTTTTCAAGGTGTTAGGGTATCCTCCCTGTAGTATTTTTGGATTTGCTTGCAGAACTAATACACTGTGGAAACATACAGAGAATACTGTTAAGATGCTTTGAGAAAACATTTTAAAAGAAAGCTGTCCCCATTACCTGCAGACACAGAGCCATGTGTAAAGGACTAATAAATAACTCAGACCACGCTCTCAAATAAGCCTGGTGAGCACAGTAGGAGGTCAAGTCCTGACCCAGGCCATCTAGAGGGACTTTGACCATCACCCACCACACAGGGCAAACACAGAGTCCCTGACAGTGTGGTCTGGATGGTTTTTAAAACCATGAAGGGTGAAGATCCCCATCCCCGTGTCCCAGTGCTTGATCACACATAGGACACTTTTCTTCCCTACAACCATCTCCAGGTTTCTAAAATCTTGCTTACACCAGGGGGTGTAAAATTGGTGGTTTGGGTGTACATGGCAAGTAAGGGGCATGAAGAGTCACTATTGGCCACACTCTGGTCCAGCCCTGGTTCCCACAACGTCCTAGCAGAAAGAATTGTTCCCCGGTTGGTCCTTTCTCTGCTTCTATCTCCAGAAAAACCCTGACACTAGAACAGCTTGTTCTTGAACTTTACAGGATTTTTCATGCTCCACAAAAATAAAGCTTTTTGAATAGTAAAGATCTACCAGGAAAGAGAGAAATCCCCAAACAGAAAGCTACTGGAGCTTAGCCTCACCTCAGTTCAGATCTGACAATATTGTAGCCACTCTGCAGGGCTTGTTCTGGCACAGTAGTGCTAAAATATTTCCCAAAGTCCCAGGCAACTCCAGAATTGCCTCTGGAGTTGCCTGGGACTGCCAGGTTGGCTCCAGGTTGGCTCCATCAGCACTCTTCTGGGGCATGAAGCTGGCATGAAGTGGGCTTGCCTCTGTCCACAAAAGCTGACACCACACTTTCTGGTTCTCCTTTTGGTAATTCAGTATTAAGGCAGAGAACCCCATCTAAGAAAACATTGAAAATATGTCTCAATATTCAAACACCTGCACATTCTTAATTATCCGAGCGGCTCCCTCCATCAAAAATATTCATTATTTGCTGCATTTCTTAAATAACGGGGAAAGTCACCGCTGCATTTCCCAATAATGTATGCCCACAACTCTATTTTCTCCATCTGCTATGCTTGCCTAAGACTGGTCATTTGTTACCTGCTAGTTCCAATTGATTTCCTTTTGCCTCTGCTTTCCCTCGCCATGAGTGCAGGGAACAAACAGCACGATTTATACCAGCCATCCAGTACCAATCATTAGATAACAAGGCCCTTTACTGAAAGCATTTAGAGTAAAACAATACTTTAAGTTTACCTTTGCTTTCACTTCCTTCTTTATTACTCCAGGTTCAAAATAAGGCCAAAGAAGTTCCACTTACACGGAAGATTAGACAATCATCCAATATAAATCCTTCACATCCTGTACAACGTACAGGGCTCGGATTCTACTGCAACTGATTAAATTCCTTTTTTCAATTGGTTTCATGAAATTCTCAGGCCTCCTTCTCTTATGCCCATTTGCCACCTATTGATTCGGATGTGGAGAGAACAGCTCCATTTTTGGTGGCTTTTAACCCAAAGAATCCAAGGCATGGATGAGTGTTGGGCTTCAGCTCATCAAGCCTGATGGAAAAGCAGAGACAGGGATTGGGAAAGACCTACTGGTTTCCCTCCTTGGTTTTTCCTTTTTCCCACCTCAAACCAATTAGGAAGCAAGTGAAGTCACTTTGCACTGATCCTGGTTTCATCCTCCTTTCCTTTGCACTGTGGAAAACTTTTATTTCCCTCACAGAAGAGAGCTGGACTAGAAGAAACTAAATATTTCTTCTAAATAAAACTTTACAAAGAATGTAAAAATCAGCAAGAAACTCAAAAATTCAAAGCTGCCAGGTGTTCACTGAGGCTCTTTAGGGTGACTTGGTTCATCACAAGGAGCTGATGCTGCATGGCTGGACAAAATACTGTCCCAATGTAATGCACTTCCCATACTTATAACTGCTGTGTTCATATATGATGTATTCATATCCAACCTTTGCCAGAGCCAAAACCTTCCACTGAAAATACATAATCTTTTTCTAAAGGCAGATTATGCTCCAGCAAAACTTGAATAATTTTATTACAGCAAAGGTGTTCTACCTGCTTGAATTCAGGGTCAAGGGAAGTGGTTGATACTCAGCCACCAGAGGTGACAGGAGGAGCTCAGGTGTTTTAAGAGAGGCTGCCTGGAGGGTTGCTGTCTCCTCTCACCCCAGCCATTACCAGAAGCAGAGGGTGATGTCGAGAGAGCCACACTCTTCTGTACACACGCCTGAAGCTGCAGAAGCAACAACGCCCAGAAAATTAAAACCTTTTAGGTCAAGGCTGCCAAACAGACTGGTTCCCTCTGTGACACTGAACGGGCCGTCTCCATTACCTAATTCTTCTGGAAGTTCAGGGAAAAAACGTCTCCCAGTGGAAACTCCTGACTCCCGAGCACTTTGGTAAATCTGGATCTTATTTAGGTGCCTAATTCAGGGCTGAGAAGCAGAGGACTAGCAGGGTGATAATAAAAGAAAAGATTGTGGCAATTTATCACTGGAGAGCAGCACAAAACCCTTCCCAATTCTTTTATTAAACAAACTTTAATCAATATAGTCTGGTTTCCTGAAGTTAGACCAGAGCTGGGAAATCCAGATTTTGATTTCACCAAATAATTCATGGCTACATCTCCAGAAACATGCTGGAGAATCCTCCTTAATTTTCCACAGAGTTATTCTGCTGGAATAAAATTGATTCTGTCTCTAGCATGGTAATGTATTTTTTAATCCTGCCTTATACATTTTAGCAGATGCAGCATAGCAACTCTTCTAATATTTTATTAATATTATATGTAAGACAATATCATTTATCACAGCATTTTGAGACAAGGGTCAAACACTCCCTCTGACAGAAAAATTAAAAATCCTTTTCATTGAATATTTATATGTTTTACCATAAATAAAAAAAGAAGTTTTTACATAAAAATCTATTAATTTCAAATCCAAGTGCTTTGGGTTTTATGCAAGTGCAAAACCTTTGTAAGGGACACAGTCAAACCCCAGTGAATCACTTGAAAATGCCCTTAAACCCCAAGGGGCTGAGCCTGAGCCCTGTGGCATTTAGTTGTCAAAAGGGGAACCTGGGTACATACACTCATGTGCTAATAATTGAAAGGTCAGTTCCATATACCTTTCATTTTGCACAGGGCTGTACAGGCTGGGAATTTCATCTCCAGTTACCCACAGGTCTAAGGCTGCCTCGGCTCATGACAAAAGAGAAAACTGGTGTAATTCAAAGGAACAGTTTTCATGCCCAAATTTTAAAAAGTGCTCAAAGTCCAAATAAATTTGACTCTAAGGTTTTTGCTGAGGCCCCTGTGAACTAATACTCAAAGGTTGTTGTCGAGCTATATCAGAAAAACCCTTCTGATTGCAGCCAACTGTCCATCCTTCCTTCAGCAGGGGGGCTGCATGTAATTTTCTGCCTTCAATTAAGATTCACCACTAAATTCATCTTCTTTTAAAACCACATTATTGCACCCTATGGTATCACATGAAATGCACAGCAAAGGTTTGGGAATTCTTTTGGAGGATGATGGGGAGTGGAAGCCCATGTTACAGGCACAATGGAAATAAATGCATAATTCAGTCCTTGCTTTTTTATTTGTCCTTGGCATTAATGAAGAACAAATTAGCTACTCTCCTTGGGTGTCTACCAGAAATAATAGTAACAACTAGAGCTCTTTCCCCCCCTCAGTAATATGTTCCTTTGTAGATAAGCGCTGTGAAGAGGTAAAATTATGTCTTTTAAAAGTTTACTGTTTTCTTGTTCTAAGATGTAAATGATAAGGTTGGGACTGGGAAGTAATTCAGAAATATTTATTCCACTGAGACAATAGCTTTTTGTCATCAGAAGAAAGAATTGGTGGCGACCAAAATGAAACAAACAGCATTAACCATGGCTTGTGCTACACCAGTAAATGAGAAACACCTTTCCAACAGCTCAGCACAACAAAGCCTGGGCCCTGACTGAGGGATGGGAATACCCACCCCAGAAGGTGACCTGGCTGAGGGACACAGCATTTTTTATTGTTACTCATACATGTGCAGTAAATATAATAAGACACTGGAAGCATTTCCCCCTCTTCTAGATGATTAATTTACAGCCTGTTTCATCAACCTTTTATGATGTGTAACGGGGACTTATAAAAAACGTAAACATCTTTGCATCTTTTTACAGGTATGACATCCTGACCAAGGTGGTTCTTGGCTGGGAGGAAGCATTCAGCCTGAAACTGGAGCTTACTTTAAATAAATTGACTCCAAAGCATTGAAATCCATTATACAACCAAGGCAAAGCACCAAAATAACACCTCTCAAGTGAAGGCCAGCATGTGGACGTAGCTGAAAGACAGATCTACATGCAATGCAATGCATTTGTGTAATTAAATCAACCTGCCACTCTCTCATCTATTATGCAGATGCAGAAATACTAATAATTATTATCCTCACATATGTAGAAAGACTGAATAAATGGTTCCAAGCAGCAAGAACTTGTTTGCGTTTGGATCGCTCTCACCAGAGCTTCTTTAACTAGCTCCTGGGTAGAATTCATTAATTTTTATTAACAGGGAAAACATTTGTCCCCGTGACAATATTTGCATTGCCTGAATGATTTTCACCTCTGCCACAAGGTGTACTATCGGCTCATACATCACGCGATTACTTGGAGAGCAGAAAGACCCTCAGTCATTAGTGAGTGAATTAAAGATGATCTAAAGAGCTATTAATCACAGTGACAAAAGCCTTAATGTTGCTGTGACCCTAGTGGAGCCTGGGGACTAAAAGGGAAGCCGAGGGAGAGAAAATGGAAACATATGTTTTCTCCAAAATAACCTACCTTAGGAGAACTGTCAAAGATAGAGTCCCTTCAAACTGAGAAATTCTGCCATACCACTGCTCCTAGGTTTTACTGGGACAGGGTCTGTAGCCAGTCTACTTTATTATTATTTACAGTTACTATAAAGGATTAAGTAATAAAAGATACATGCTATATTCAGACCTTCCTTTTCTTTGCCAAGAGTTATTTAAAACTAATATATTTAGAGCAAACTGATACTGCTAACATACCGTAGGATAAACAGAGATCACTTAACTCACAATATAGTTAAAATTGGAGATGTAGCATCCACATCCCCTGTGGAGAACATAAGGCACTAAACTCTGCTTCTGCATTTTCAGGAGAACATAAGGCACTAAACTCTGCTCCTGCACTTTCAATCTGAAACTGTAATACTAAATAAATTCAAGAAAAAGTGAAGCCTTTCATTTGCTGACACCAGCTCAGTTTCAGCAAGGTGAGTCAGGTGTCCAGACACAAAAGCCAAATATATTAATATTTCTATTAACAGATATTTCTAGTCTTCCCAATAACCACTTTAGCCATCCTCAGTTCCAACCTCTTCCTGTTGGCAGTGGATTAGTGAGTTGTGTCTATAATAAAGTTGTCTCTTTTTTATGGGCAGTAAGATACCAAAACAAAAATTGTATATAGAAATGTAGCTGAGAGTCTCATGAGAAACACTACACTGCATTGTATTTTCTTCAAATATTACAGTCTGTAGCCAGAAATTAAATAAACTGTTTGCACGACAAAGAGATGTGTTGGAGCAGCTGAGCTCCTGGTGCCCTCATGGACAGCAGAGCTCCTTCCTGCTAAGTGTGCTCCAATGCTGCTTCCAAGTCATGCTCTCTGAGGATCTGACACACAGTTCTTGGAGGATTCCCATTTGTTTCATCAACTTTGAATGGACACAGAGATGCAGGGAAACATCTATAATGAGCACAAGGGCCAGAAATTAAAAATAAGTTGAAGGAATGCAAGGAACCTTCCACCTTTCTCTGCTCTCCTTTCCCTCCAACCTCTGAGCCTACAAATTAGACAAATTCAGTCTCCCAGAATTCAATCAAGAGGGTTTAAAGTCTCTTGCCCCAATTCCATGCTGGACTCCACAAAGATGAACTTGTTCTTACACAGGAGTGCTGCCTTACTTTTATAAAACTCTGAGTATTTAGTGATGTGATATCTGATCGGTCTAGAGCAGAACTTTCATCTCAATGAGAAAGGGCACTACATATTCATCTGGTGTCAGAGCCATACATAAACAAGCTTCCTCAAATGACAGATCAGAAGCAAGAAGTGGCCTCTTTTTTCTAATAGCATCAGCCCAGCTGCAGATCTCAGTGGCGCTTATTCTCAGCTGGTCTGCTTTTAACTTTCACTTCCCATTTAGAAAGCTAAATTGGGAGTGCTTTAATCTTCTGGGTTCGTTTCCTTAATGAGAAGTGAAAGGTATAAGTGGCAGCAGGTAAAGAGATATTGAAAGCTGTGGCAGACTAGCATTTGAATTTTAAGGAAAGCTAGATCAGAGCATTTTCTAACATTCCTTTCTTCTATGATAGTAAAAAGAAATTACAAAAGCCATAAAAAACAAAGTTTTTTTGCTGGGAAGACAGCACATCAGCAGAAGGGCAAACTTTGAGTGGGGCAGAGAGGAGAATGTGGATTTTGTCCTGGGGTATGCTGCAAAACTCTGCCCTGATCCACCACTGAAAGATGTTCATTTGAGATCACATTTCTCAAAGAGTGTGCTCAGCTACAAAGTAAGCAAAGACACTCTTGTTGCTTGTAATGTCCTCAGCACCTCACAGGATGAGGCCTTAGGAGCAGAAAACAAAGTTGTAGTTAAGAACTCCCCTAAAAGCTTCATCCTGAAAGTGTTTTCTGCTAGTGGAAAACATCATGGCCTGGCTTGCTCAGTTTTCCTTTCCAGATATTAAAAAAAATTTATATCCCTGCATAATTTCTTACTTCAAAAACCTGAAAAAACTAAGAGAAAAGCAATCTGATATAACATGCATCCCATGAAGAAGCAGGTGTGATGCCAGGACAAGCTTTGTTTCACAAGACTCTCAAAAAGAGCTCATTTCGTTGCTCATTCCTTCACCCAAATACTTTCCCTGCTAATCTGTGTTTATTTAGGCAGAAAGAAATTCCTCTCCATTTTGGTCACAACCAAGGGGTCTCATAGAAATCCGGGCCCTGGATTTCAATATCTGTGCCCACTTGATGATATCATTTATGTCAACATTTCCAGAAGTGGTCACTGCGTGGGACTCCCCTTCCACACGTGCAGCCCTACTGCTCTACTCCTCCCAGTGCCTCAGCCACCTGGGTCCCCAAGATCTTCTCCATCATTACCTATCTCCTTCTATTTCCATTAAATAACTACACAGGAGATATAAAATTAGTCTCACCACTTTGTGTCTCCCCTTACAATAAATTACAGCTGAAGTGACCTGGGGAAGAGTTGTCAGATGAAAGTGCTAAATCTCAGCAGCAGAAAGTAGCAACTGGGGCACGTTTAATGAATATTACCCCAAGTCCATCGGGCACTACATCATGGAGCGCACCATTGGTGCTGCATTCCCACATGGAGCAGTCTGGAAAAATAGGTTTATATTGTGCCAAGACACCTGCTAACACCTTTCGCTGTGGTCCCCACTCTGTACCTGAATTTTTCATGGCTAATTAAGAGGTAACAGCACCTAATTTCCCACTGCACTTCAGGTGTTTGGAGGAGTGCTTTGTTGTGTTTCCCTGCATTTCCCCTGGGTTTTGTTCCTACACATCCGATCCATGTGTTACCGACTTAGCTCATTAAATATAAATTGACATCTCCACTATGCTGAGCAGAGTATCCTCAAAATCCCTTAAATATCATCGTGCCTTAGAAGTAACATGGAGCAGGCCGGAATATCCTGTGCTAGTGAGAGTCTGGGAAACAAAACTAACAGAGGTTCAGTCCCCTAATACATGGAAAAACGGGGATCCAGTGCAAATGAAGCATAGGATGGTAAATAAGAACTGTATTCGCTTGCAGTCATGCACTATAGCCATTAAGCCTTAAGGTCTTAAAGGTACCAAGCAATGCATATGATAAATTTCCCAAAAACACCCCAGCCATAACAGAGTTCCTGCTGATTGCTCATTTACCCATAATGCATGCTGTCATAGCAAAGCCTGACAAATGACAGCCAAAGCTCAGGTTATTTTTTACGCTGACTGCCAAGCCCCTCACCTCAGATTATTCATTTATTAGGGCAATCACTGAGGTCTGGGTACTTAATATTGTTTTCACCAAATATGAAAATGATCTACTTGCCTATTCTTTAGTTCCTCCTAGGGCAAGCCATTTATCATCAGCCCTGGATAAATGACTGCTTCATTATAGCCATAATTTATGAGATGTTAGAACTAAAGAGCCACACCTAAAGACTTAAAGCTTTAATATGGATTAAAATAAGATAATCAATCAAGCATATACAAATTCTCTTTAGAATTATTTCTTGCTTTGAAAGGGCATTGCATTTTTAGAATGGAAGTATTCTTAAATTTCTTTTTATCCAGCCCCAGCCAAACTTGTTTAAAAGTCCATGAGGAAGTCTAGGATATAACCTTGTTGGTCAGCCTTAGATACTGCTGGGCAATCATTACATAATTCAATAAAATTGCCTCTTGGGCCAAGGATATTTTTTTGTAGTTTTGATGGCATAGTCATAACCCAGACTGAGAAGATTTGCAGGCCTTCAGTCCTGATCAAGTGGGGAAAATGAAAAGTGATGCCAGAATCCAGCATTCTCCATAGATACTGCCATGCTTTTCATCCTGTCCTGTGGAATTTTGCTGCTCTGGTGTTACAGAAGAGAGACAGTCAAATGTTACTATAGAAAAAAATATTTCCATGGTGTTAAGGGGGTTTCTCTGCCCTAAACAGCATTTCACAGCTCAGAGTGTGGGTAAGGGAAGCTTCTAGCTGCGGAATTAAATATCCCTCCCTTCCACAAAACAGTGTTACAGCTTCAAAGCAAAAGTTTCTGGTTGTCTCAATTGTGTATTTGCCAGCACAAAGCCAATATAAACATTATTCCTCAAGCAAGCACCTTGCTTGAAACACAAGCCTAAGCCCACTTAACCACTTAATCCTGCATCTTCTGAAGCCCCTGTTGGAAATACATAATATTTCAGATTTTTGAGCATGTACCCCCAAGACAGGGATGCAGCTATGGTTTCCATAGCCAGCCAGGCATGCTGTGGGCACTGCTGGAGCCCCAGGGAGCACAGGCAAGATGAATGAACTATTCCAGGCAGCCCAGAGCAAGCCCATGGCAGCAGGCAATTCATGATGTCATGATCAGGCTTTCAGGAGTGGGCACTTTGTTTTCTCCTGCACCAAGCCACAGCCCTGGAAGGTAACATGGACAGCCCCAGCATCTGCCTGGAGTTCCAGCCTGGATAATGCACTCAGAAGGAACAGGGGATGAGGCACGCAAAGACCCCGTATTTGGAGCCACAACTACAAAATCCAAACTTTCCCAACAGCTCCTTGCTCTCAGGATAAGCGCCTGTGGCATGTGTTTTACTGATTGTAAATCAGTGAACAACAATCTGCTGATTGTTGGGCTTATGGTGAGAGAACACACTGCAGCTTCACTCAACGCAGCTTTAGCCAATGAGGCTTCCTCAGTAATGCTAACACTGATTTAAATCTAATCCCAGCACCAGGCTTTGTTAGCTAAAGGACATTTTTCACTCTGGGTTAAGTCCCCCTCTCATACAACTTGGTGTCAGCACTTCAGCAGGAATAAAACAATCCAAGCTCTGCAGTCCCCATGTGTGAGAGCTGTTTAAGCATATCTGCTTAAGGAAGGAAACGCTTGATACACACATTATGGAGGCAATGAAATTTAAAATATCCAGCTATGTGGTTATAAACATACAAATGTATAGGAATATATTTGTTTGCACAGGTAAATATAAGATTTTTTTTGTGAGTATGCAAATAAACAGCTAAACCACAAGATTACAGGCACAATCTAAAAGAACTTAAAGACTCTATTTACATTCAGGGCCCCAAAAAGTCCATTTCCCTAATTATTTTGGGTAACTTTAACTGGAAGTTCAACAGAATTGAGGCACAATGCAGTTCTTATTCTCAAATGTGCTAAGAAAAACCCAGTTCACACCCCTGCATGCTCCAGCCTGGGCAGGGAGGTGATGCTCCGTGGCAATGGAGAAGCACATGGACCACATTTATCTCAGTGCCACCGGGCTGGGGGACAACACTCCCGGCCAGGCTGCACCAACCCCTCCTAACCCATCTCCCTCAAGGAGACCAGCACCTCTCCAAGTCAAAATCCATCATCTTCATCCTCCCTTAAAGCAAATTCTCTCTCAGAGCAAGGAGCTGTGTTCCACATTCTTTGCCAAAATAAATGTAAAATCAAGTTAGAAACCCTCCAAAAAAGGGTTGGTAACACAAATATTGACACAGCAAAGAGGAGGGAGTGCAAAGCACGGCTGGACAGACAGTCTGAATACAAAATATTTCACAAAAATGTCATCTTTATTTAGTGGGTGATGAAATCAGCAACTATTTTAAAAGATTTATAGTTTTTGTAGCCCAGACAGTTATGCCCCCAAGTTATCTAATGGGAACATGAAGCAAAGGCAGTTTTCACAAGTTAGGTTTGGGATTAATGTGATGAGCACTCTAAATGCTGGCCTCCTGGTGTTTTCTGTGGAAGTTTTGCAGGAGTGGAATTTCTAGGAACAGGTAATTAAGCAATGTTCTCTCCCACCCCTTCTTTCCTACACAATGGCTTTATAGTTACAAAATTTAATTCTTACACGAGGCTGAGTCACCACCAGTCACCACAACACTGAAGGCACACTCAGGATGCAAAATGGAATAGACACATTGAGAAAACACAGAAAAAAATTTAAAAAAAAAAAAGGTACTTGTTTTCAGTGCTATCAAGAGGCACATACACCTTGGTGGTCATCTTGGACCAAATCCTGCACCCTGTAGGGCCATGGCCCTGTGGTTTGGTTCACCAGGAGTTCTGCAGCCCAAGCAACTGCTCAAGTGTTGTGTCACCTTGTTGGCTGCCATGTGAATTGCTGGTCCAGCATCTGTGGAGAACCCTGCTTCTCTTCTCCTTTCATGAGGAATAAACAGCATTGAGGGTAAGAGAAGAAGGACATCTTTAAGTGGAAAGATTCTGCCTCTCAACAGCTCCTTTCCTCAGGTGAACACACCTGGCTAAGAGGATGCAGCAGCCTTGGGGGCACTTCACCAGTAGGAGTGACACTCATTCTCACTGCTCAGTGATGAGCCAAGTGTAGGGTTAAGGAGAATTAGGATCAAACTCTGAAGGCATCAGGGTTTTCAAAGACATCTCTCTAATTACTGCTCCTCAGCAGCTCTGAGTCAGGTAGCTCAAAAGGGCTGTTGTGGTGTTTCCAGGTGGACAGCACCTGCCAGCAGCTCTGCTTGGGTCATGGAAGTGTGGTACAATGTCACCCACAGCCCTCCTGATTGGCCTCTAGCCCCTGGAGAGCCTTGCACCTGCACACCTGCCCTAACTCAGAACACCAAAGGTAGCTGGTGTCTGAACAAACCCATTGCACCTTCCCCACAAAGCTCAGATGTAGGCTTATCACAATATTAATTTATGCTGCTAAAATACCCCTTTTTATTCTTGGTTTTTCTTTAATGAACACTGTTGTTCTATTAAGCTGAAAAAGTTGATGTGAACAGAACAAGGAACAGCTTCCATGCAAACTGCTAAGTTACCAATTAGCTCCTTAAAACAATTGAAAGTCACAGAGCCCCCTCAATGCACAGAGGCGGTTAATTAATTAACATTAGATGTGATTAATAATGAGTCTTGTTTAATAGTAAATATCTGCCTGCAATGCCTGCATGTCAGAACAAAAAGCCTTCAGAGAGCGGGCAACTATATTTATCCTGATTGCGTTTGGGATTTTAACATGTTTTGTGCAGGCTGACAAATGGCCTATTAATTATCTAATGTTGTCTGACAACAACAGCTTGATAAAGATGTATGTTTTTGAATTGCTGGATGAAAACTGCTGGAGAAGAGCCCCACAGGGGCCTTGCTGTCCTAAAACTGGGCTCCAAGCCATGACAACAGGCAAGACAAAGCCCTATCTCCTGCCACAGCCCTCGGAGATAAAATATGTCTTGGCATTAGGGACGTTTTCAGAAAACTGCTTCTGCAATATCTGATTAGGAAAAGGAGGAGTATGTCTTTACTAAATTGGGGTTAAGGCATAATCAATATCATATATGGAGTGTCTGGCCTATTCTGCATAAACACAGGCACTTCATATTATTAAGGAGTCTATAATGCAGAGGAAGCATATGGCAGGACATTGCAGTGCTTTCTATTCTTTTTATTTAGAACTTTATCTTCCAACCTGTTTGACAGCTGCTCCTAAGTGGTTTCACAGTGCCAAATTATTTTTATGATTGTTTGATGTTTTATTCTCCCATTTCAGTTAATGAGATAGGATCCCACAATGGTCATAATTCAGAGCTGTCAGAACTAAAAAGCATGCTTGTGGCAAGATAGCCTGATGGTAAATAAGGCTAAAAGCTGTGGATAATAAAAACTCTCTTATCCGAGTCTCCTCTGCAATCAAAACTTGGTTTGGATCCTTCTTTCCTTTGTGCTCTCTTGTACTACAACCTTCCCTTTTGGACAGGTAAACTATCAATCTTTGGGTAATGTCACCCTTTTAATTCTGTTCAACCTTTCCTTGTAATGAAATGTGTAGGATACACAGGAAATGTTGAAATGTCTAAAGATATTGAGTGCTATATTATAATTAAAGGGCTGGAGTCCTGTTTATTGTGCCAAGGGAATAATTTGTCATATATGCTTAGAAGAAACTGTTCAACAAATGACCTTTAAGAGTCCCAGGAAATGGGATATCTGTCATCCCCCAGGGATTTTAACAAAAACTTTCAAAAAGTTGACATTTCAGATCGTAACTTTCAGCGTGATAACTTCTGCATCTTTTATTCTTGGATGCTTTATATAGAGAGGATATTAAAAAAGACCATGAGATATAAATAAATAGTCTTGTCTGTTAGACCACAGGACTGAGAACTGGGGCTTCTTTGTTCTTATCTCTACCAAAGAGTTTATGCATGACCTTGTAATTTCATTGCCAATTGTCTCAACTTCCCTAGTTAGAAAATATCTGTAAAATACCTTATCACTCATCTTAGACAAGTCTCCCACCATTTTTTTCAGGAATGCACCACACAATACCATTCTTTAGCTCAGATGTTACAACACCTCTATTTGTGACAGGACAAATGATCAAAGATCCTGTTTGCTTTCAGAATAAAACATTTTTTTAAAAAATTGTGCAACTGGTGGATTAGGAAAAGATTCCAAGCATAAAACACTTGAAGGAGTTGCAGGAATTGCACTGGTCCATTTATACATGGTTAAATGCAAAAAAAGTTTCCATTATTTGGAGAAAGCATCAGGCACACAACAGAAAGGAGATGCAGGCAACTTCTCCAGGTGCTGGCAAAAGGGAATGTGGGATAGGGAGGGGCAGAGCACAAACTCCTCAGGAATCTCATCTGGAAACCTTCACCTGTGGCTTACTTATTGAGGTGAACTCCAGCAACCGGAACTCATAGAAAAGCCTCTAACATCCACCAACACAAATTCTGATCCTCAATACTGACAGCCAGGTACCTCTAATAAACTCACTTCAGAATGAATAACTTCTATCCCCAGAATGCACCTCATTTCCTACTACACTTTTTAAACAAGAAATCATGGAAATGATTGTGAAGCAACCAGAACAAAGCAGAGCAATAGCCAGCTGAATTAGCACTCAAAGCCCAGGTATGCAAATCCATGTCTAAACAAGTCTGCTTTATTTGTATGTGTTTTAAGTCAATTCTTTAGGTCCAAGTACGTCTCATAATAAGCAAGAAAACTGGACAAAGTTAATCTCAAGTATTCCACCACACAGGTCTCACACACAGTTTGTGGTTGGAGCATGGCAAATCCACATTGTTGTAATTTTTTCCTCTCCCATTATGAAGGTCTAGTGTGACAAAAAGGGGCAGAGCACTGTAGGGGCTGCCCACATCCGAATCCAAGCACAAGAGAGCTGATTCAGCAATCTCCTGGTAGGTTATATGCAAAGGGTGTAAGAAACACTTCCCTTTGCATCATTTGCCCAGACTACAGCTAATAAATGTTGCTGCAACCATCAGATCAGATCCTGGGGATCTGCCAAAAAGCCACGGGAGCAAGTCCAGAATAGGAACATGTAGGAGCAAATGAAAGCCAGTTGTGCTCCTGATGTCCACACCAGTTCAGAACAGCACTTGTGCCAAAGCACCGCTGTGGGCAGAGACACTTGGCCACACCAATTCCATCAGGAAGAGAAGGAGCAAGAGCTCAGCCCATCCTCTGCCAGCCTGGGGCTGCCTGCACCCAAGGGAAGCACTGGAGACAACCAGCACAGGCAGCCCTGGGGCTGGCAGAGCACTTGCACATCCTTCCCAGTGTGGGAAGGGCAGGAATATCACATCATTTTCACATTCCTGAGGTCGCAGGCTTGTCATGTTAGACCATCATCAGTCTCCAGGTTTTTACATTTATCAAATAGCAGAACCCAGCAATCCCTTGGCTACAGGGGTCTCACTGAGGGCTTGATGTAAAAGATCTCAAGTCACTGAGGTTCTTTCCATAGACTTTCCATCTGGGTTCACAGCAGTTTCCCTCTCTTCTTTTGTCTCTAGTTCAGTACAAAGTAGATTGCTATTGATTTGGGGTATCGGGGAAAGGAGGGGAAGAAGGAGGAAACCTCAATGTGGAAGGCATAAGGAAATTTGATACAGCTTTGCAAAGTTCAGGTACTCCTTTTTTCAGTCACAAGGAAAGAAAATTGATGATGCCACAAGTTTAATGCTAATTGATTTATTACCTGCCTAAGCAAATCCTGGGCAATGCAATGGCAGGCTTAGACTTAAAGCAAATGATTTACAAGATAATGTTTGACTCTGGGAAAGGGTAATCAGATCCAGATACAATGGATGATAGGATAATTGAGAAGAAATAAAAGAGGATAAATTGCCATGTGCTAATGAGCTTACAGGCCCTAATGGGGAGGACATCAGTTTTAACACTCAGGTTATGAGCTAGGAGCAAGGGTTTTTTTTTTCCTCAACAGCTAAAGATGTAGTGCTGAAACAAACCAAGATTAATGGTGTCCCACTCACTTACTTAGCCATTCTTTACACCTTCAGCAGCTTCCTGCATTAAATGTCTGGCTGTTTTTAAACCAGGTTTATCCAAAGAAACTCACCTCACTTGGAAGCCATATTACCTATTTCTAGGCTAAGGCACGTCTGTTGTTTGGGGATGAATGACTCAAAACAGCATTTCTCCCCCTTGCAGCACTGGCTGCCTGATGAGTTTGCAATGTCTTTGCAGGTCTCTTTAGGATCATAGGAATATTCTCAAGCCTTTATACGGTCTCACTGCACTCAGGTTTTGAAGCAGTTGCCAGAGCAATGCTGTCTCACCTCATGATTCATTTTTATATCTTTTTCTCCCTCCATCCCACATCACCACCTAGAACCAGGGACACTTTATTGGTATTTCTGATTACTGCTGTAGCCATCTAAATTTTTCAGCAGGATGGGGGTCTCTCCAGCCCTGATGTAGAAATGCACTATAGGAATGGTGCTAGCCACAGAGTAATAAAAAGACAGTGCAGTGTGCTGTTATTGGTAAGGAATACAGAAATGAAGCACTTCCTTAGAGACCAAGCCCATATTCCAGGGCAAGGCTTCCAACAAATTAAGTTTAATATGATGAATTGTGGTACAGTTCCAGAATGAATACAACTCTCAAAAATGCAGGTCAGCTGAAGCTTTTAAATTACAATGTGCACTACATGTCCAATACTCAATTTTAAAGAGAAATATTTCTAGTTAATATGCACAGAAGTATCTATAGCCCTTAAGAGTGAATGCATAGGAAGCCTTTTCTCTTTTTTAAGTGTCCAGACACTAATTAATTACAAACCCCTACAAAACACCAATTAATTACCTGCAATCTCAGTGCAGGTAGCTCCTTTCCTAGGGAAGGGGAGGATGCCAACAGGGACCCACCAGACCACAACCCACCACCCACCCCAGCAAGCAACACCCCATGAGAGAGGAGCAAAGGATAATCTGCCCCCACAGGGATAAATGTGCTCCAAAGAGCAGCTCCAAGCCCTGCTCGTAGAATCACCTTTCATTGTCCTGACCCAGATTTTAACATTTGCTTTGGAATTAGAAACACGGATCATAAAACCACAAATTAGTAAACACAATCGTTTGGTGCTGGTACAGCTCCCAGAGGCAGGGATGGAAAACACAACTTTTCCCCGTGAACTAAGATCAAAAGCCTTGAAATCCAGATGCATCTGGTACTAAATACAAGTGCAGTGGTGCCTGTCCCTTTGTAAGGAGAGATGTGGTAACGAGCTGGTTCAAGCACTTCTGCAAGAAACCAGGATCTAACTTGCATCCATGATCATCCCTTTCTCCCACACACACCTTATCAAGTATCCCCTGGAGCTAAGCTATTGTCACCTTGAACACAGAATGATTTCACGTCAAAGTAAACAAGACTTTCCACGGAAAAGTCTCTGGTCTAGTTGTAAAACAAAAAAGAACAACTAAAAAGGATAAATATTAAATGTCTTAAGGTATTACAAGTCTTAACATATTAGCATGTTCCTTCAGGGAACCCAGCCTGGAGCTGCAGATTTTAAATAGCTGCAATTAGTACAAGGATTGTTCTACTTGAAGCAACTTGCCTTTTCTGTTTGAGAGGAACACACAGTGTGAGCTCCCTGTTCTGCTATCGGGCACTTACTGTACAAGCAAACAGGATATGATAGGTGTGACTCCAGTAATTGTCCCTATTCACTCTTACAGACAAAATATGGGTTTAATTTGTTGGGAGGGAAAAAAAAAAAAGGTCAGCTGAATATTGAAGAGATTGCTTGTTTGCTTGTAGGCATTGATGTTAGTTTTAATTTTATCTACTGATAGCTGATTCTGCAGCTCTGAGACACAGCCACAGCAGATCCAGCTCCCACTTTCACAGCTATGGCTGTTTTTCTGTTGAAGTTGAACTAAATCCCAGTGACCTCCATATGCAAACTCCTTTCCCTCAGTGGAGTCTTCTAAACATTTTTTCACCAAAAAAATTTAATTGTAGGCACAAAACTAAAGCAAGACTTTGCTCTTCTGAGGTGCCAACTTCAAGTTTCTGGTTGCCTATCACAGCAGTGCCTCACTGTGCTTATACTCAAATGAAGAGGCAGACAGGGAGACTTAGAGGGAATTGTTGCTATTTGCACATAACTGCACAAGTTTTTTTGAATGGCAAACCAAAATTACAGGAGGGCAGAAAGAAAGCAGGACTTCCTCTGCACCAAAGTGAAATCACGAGTGTTTGAGGGACAAAGGACCCCACTGGTCAGAGGTGGAGAGGCACTGAGCCACCAAGACATCCCACATCTGCAAAAGCAGGAGCTGGGACCCTTGTGCATCCATGTGCCAATGCTGAAGACACAACAGATCCTCTCTAAGTGCTGTCATATGGATGCTCTTGGCCTGAAATTTCACCTCACCTATGCCTTACTTTCTGTCTAAAGGTATTCTTTTCATTAAACATTTTTAATATATTGGAATATTTTGTTTGTAGATCTTGTTTGGGTCTTTATTTTAATATTATTCCCTACAGCAACCAATTCCCCAGCCTGCAACCACTGCATTGGGATCAAACACACAAACATTCAGTGGAAGCTCTGCACCTTTCTTGTCTGTAACAGACATCTCTACTGAGGCAAAATGTCCCCTGCAGTCACAACTTTCCTCCCAAGTCCTTCAAAACCTCTCCCTGCCTCACTGGAACCTGTGACACAACCTCAGACCCATTGAACAGAGGATGCATTTTGGGAGGCTCCAGCTCTCACAGTCAGCACTATGTTGTCCCACTGATCTCTGTGAAACGTGGCTGCACACATTGCCCTCCTGCAGACCAGGGCAGCATCCCTGCCTGCAGATATCTGAGGAAACCTCTCTGCTGCAGGATCATTAACACACCTCGCTGCCTGCAGGGAGCAGGGCAGCTGCCGTCCTTCCCACACTGCTGTGGCAGGAAATATTTTATCCTCCTGCAGCTGTGCCAACATTTCCAGAGTGCCTTGGCTCTGTGAAAGCAGACTTTTTGACCCTGCATTTTGGCATGTGCACAAGGCAGAGGCACAAACAGGCTCACAGTGGGGTCGGTGCAGCCCTGTTTGCACGCTCACCTCGGTCCCAGTGTGACCAGCACCCCTCTGGCTGCACTCACTGGGATGGGCCCAGGAGGGTCCCCCAGTGTCCACAGCACACACACAGAGCTGTTACATGACCAAAACATGAGCTGCATCCCCTGCCACACAGCAGGCACCAGGGAAGGTGCCAGCTCCCTCTGACAGGGTTTCACCATCAAACACCAACAAACCAGAGGAATCCTGGGGCAGCACACTGGAAGGTGGATCAGAAAAACCTGGGCTCATGTCTCTACTGCATTAGTTTTCCCACAGGAACAGGTAGCTTCTAACTCAGCTGATTTTTTAAAACAGCCTCTTGTCTGCTGGGTGCACCAGTTCCCCATCCATGTAAATGGGATCATTTTAATTGCCTGATTTTATCCCAATTTTCCCCTTCAGAATACCCACACAAGACAACAACTACTGTGTATGCAGAGCAACTGGTGCAGCTCATGTTGACCTCACTGCAGGCATACACCTGGCTTATCAGTAAAGACAAAATTATAATATTTAACGTTTCCCACTCCCATAGATTTTAACTTTTTTCAACTGATCTTGTAAGCCCACCAAATTTATTAATAGCTACCAGAAAACTATTTACAATACATAGAATTTAAACAGCTCAGTCTGCTTTGGACTTTTTAAACTAAACACCTCAATCCCAGATATTGAATATTATTCCAAAACTTTTTGGGGGGCAGGGAATTTGAAAAATAATTTCATCTGAGGTGTTAGCTCATACATCAGTGGTTTCAGCTTGATGCCACTAGAAGTGAGTGAGATGCAATGTTTTGAGAATCGGAATGAATAATGGAAACATCAGCTCAGCCCTGACCCTGGGTGTGGAGGCACCACTGTGCTGGGCTACAGCCCCAGTGCCTCTCCTCCAGCCAGCAGGTGAAGCTCAGAGCAGGGAAATGCACAAGGGGGTGGGGAAAGAAATAGAATAATAGCGTAGGGCATGGATAAGCCATACACAGATATTGGTAATTTCAAATAGGTACTTCTCAGAGGAGCTGTACTGCACACCTTTGACCTTTAACTGGAGTGCTCAAACATTGCTTGTAATGATGACTACCAATGAAAGTCCTATGCTGTGCTTGGCTGCACTTTCTATATGAGTGCCAGCAGTAAGATAAATGATAAACTGGTTCACTGGAGTACTAGTGGTTTGGGGGCTATTGATTTTTGGTCCATTCTCTTTAAAAGTGAGATCTAAAAAGTTGACAGAGGGTCATTAATTTCATCATATACTTGTCGACTCATCCATAACCAATCCAGGGGCTGAGTGCGCTTGTCACTCTCTGTTTGCACTTTATTTGTTTAGGTTTTCTTTGTGATTCTACATTTTCCCCCTTTATTTCAGCTTTGTGTTTATGTTCCTGCTGTTATTTCTTTTTCCCCTCCAAATGAATGCCTCGTTTGGACTTCTACTGAAAAATGCTCTCTTATAATATATTTATATTATAAATAAATTCAGTGGCTTCATTACCAAATCTGTGCTAGGAGAGGAAGTCACCTCTGTTTAGTGCTATTCATTTAAAAAGAAAAAGAACTGCTATAAAATTCATCAATCTTAATTGTGCAATCTGTAGGGTTTTGATTGAATAAACACTTGTCTGAAGACTTCAGGGTCTTGTTTGAAAGACATATTAAGAAAAGAGTTGAATTTTTCTCTTGTGAAGCTCTATAAGTCCATGACAGTGTTCCCAGGTGACAGAGAAAAGACTGAATTCAAATAAACATATGACCATAATTAGTAGAGCTCTCTTCCTTGTCCTTCTGATTAAGCCCATAGCAATGCATTGACTAAGAAAATATTTTACCAAATCTTACTATTAAAAAAAACCCTTTTGGCTTATGCTAGCTTTCATAGAGTGAGACTATACAGAGAATTCTCCATGATTATTGGTATAATAACAACCCGATACAAATATTTAAGACCAGAGGAGTACTTTATACACCTAATATGTATAAATATCCACAGAAGGAAGTTATTCATGTGCAGGAGCTGCAAGCAGGAGGCAGGTTTTACCAGCTTAAGTTAGTTAAGTGTATTTCTAGGTAATAGTGTCATCTGTCTCCCAACACCAAGTTCATCTGCACTGTCTTTCATTGGGAGCCCAACAGAAAAGTGCATGCAGGAAGTAACAGAAAGTGTGATTAAGTACTACAGGCGATGGCAGAAAATTCCAGCATTAATAATATCACGACTTGCCAGTAAATCTCTCTTTTATAGGTAAAGAAATACATTTCTACTTTAAAGTGTGTTTTTATATACCCCTGAGTGCCCAACTAGTTAAACTACCAAGGGAGCTCTACATGATTTAGAAGTTAATCCTTCAAATGGCTAACAATTGAATGCCTCAGCTGTTTGTAGTTTCCTACCGCTGGCTAATTTCATTTTTGTTTCATGTGTTCGGTGGCAAGCTTTCATTGTTCAGAGCTCTGACACTGAGGCTGTAAATGTAGTTAATTTAGTTAAAATGAGGCTGGGAACATTCACACCATGTTCAGCTTGTTGTGACTAGGCCTGGTTGAAGCTGAGGTAGATATGCCTGGAGAGCAAACAAGTGGGGGAAACAAAAGGAGAGAAAGACAAAGGAGATGATCCAATTTGCCAAACTCAGGGGCATTAAACAGCCTTTTTAAAGAAAAAAAAAATAAACCATATTTAAGGTTTTGAGGACCAAAAAATCCAAATATGCTGAAATATTGAATAACCAAGTGGGATTTACCAGTGGGTTTGGCTGTCTGGGCCTACCTTTCTCAGTTCCTTTGCTTTTGCCAACAGCAAAGCCCATAAATCCCATCCTTTCCCCAAACCCCATTTTGTCTGATTGGCACTTACAGAGGTCAGAAGGCTCATAAGTGCTAAAAAATATTTACAGCAGTTGGTGCACAGCTCCTCACTGTCCATGCTGGGAACCCAGAGTGAGCCAAGATGTCCCTTGGTCAGGTCCCAACTCTACCAAAGGGACACCTAAATGCCATAAACCCACTCAAAAATCAATACTTTTCGCTGGTTTGGCATGAACAGCTGAATATGTGCAAACAGTGACCACTTTTCCCATTCACAGCCCCAAATAAATGATGCAATATAGGTTGAAGGCCCTCTTGACCTCAGCAGAGCCCGTTCTTGTGGGGAACAGAACCCCCAAATCTCCTGCCCATGGTGCCAAAGAAAGGCCCAGCAACTCTGACACTTCCTGGCTGAATTTCCCAACTCAAGCAAGCAGCTTCTTAAAATCCTAATTATAGTCTTGATTAATAGATATTATAACACAGCTCCTGTTTGCCTGTAATTATATTTGACACAGAGATACAAATCAGCAGTTTAACACACTGGAATAGGATTCATAGGATTTTATAGGATTATGAACATATACATTTTTATTAAAGCTCTATCGGTTTCTCTTTAGCATTCATCAAATCTCTCCCTTTATACAGAGATAAATATATCTTTTTTTTTTTCCAGAAAGTCATTAATTTTGGAGTTTGAGAAAAATGAAATAGACGAAGTGGGTAATTTTTCACACTTAGAATAATTTCTCTATGATATTATGACTCTTTTTCTTGCACTGCTCTGGGAGATTAATATGGCTGTTATTTTCTCCACTAATTGGCTTTACAGATAGCCATGGGAGATAGCACCTAATAAAGCCAAAGGAGAGAAAAATGTTAACAGCACTAAGCTGTCCCATAACAAGGGGGTCTATTCATTAAGAATCAATATTCTATTAGAGAAGATTTTTGAACAGATTTTTTAAATAAGGGGAGTATGCACTCAAAACCAAAAATAGATTATCCCTGATTGTCCCTTTCCCTAAAGCACTCCAGGTAAGTAAGGCAGCATGAGCACATACACCTAAACCACAGATGAGACACCACCACAGTGGTGAATATCTCTTATCAGCTAGGGACAAAGAGTGCCACCTCTAAAATAAAAAATAAAATAAATAAGTAGTGTCACACAATCATTACAAGCTCCCCTTGAACCCAATGCTTTATCTAAAGCTGCAAAGCAGGGAGAAAACTGTCTGAACTCTGAGTAAAACACAAGCCAGCAACAGGCATTGTGGTACAAGCACACTTAAAAATATTATGCAATTCTCCCTTATTGACAACCAGGACATTTTATTAGCAGCTTGAAGAGAGAAATATCTCCTATTAGGAACCTGCTATTCCTGCAGCACAAATGCCCCTTCCATGCACCAAGCTGACATTTGGATGTGGGGACAAATCTCACACCATTTACCAACAGCACGCTCAGAACGTGCTGTGTGTGACACCAAACCCCACAAATACCTCCACACAGGATCCTCCATTTTGGAGCAGCACAGCTGGGAATTTCTGCAAATATTTTTCCAACCTAAAACTGTTGTTTAGCAGCCAATATGTTAAAGCAGCACTTTGAAAATAAAGCAACTCTGGATTACTACCTAGGAGCAACCACTTCCAGTGTCTCTTCCATCAAAGCAGGTCAGTTAAACACTTATGTATTTAGCCAAAAATCCCACACAACACTAGATATAAATCCTCAGCGTGATATTTGAGAGGGACATTACAGGAACAATCACTCCAGGTGAGTTTTAGCTTGTTGGAAGGCAGGATCTAATCACAGGGACTCTGAGCAGCTGGTATTTCATTTCAGTCCAGCTCTGCCTGGCCCCCAGGTCCTCCACCTGTGTGTGGGTGAAGGCACAAAGAGTGTCTTGGCAGCTGCTGCTTTTGGGACAAGTCATCATTTCTCCACTAAGTCTCCCCCAGATACATTTTATATTTATAAGTATTATTAATACTTTAGGAGATCAGCATGGAGCAATTCAGGTTCCCATTATAATAACTGCTGAAGACATTTAACAATATTCTAAAACAAGACAAAAGTTTCATAGCCATAGATTTGGGTCTCTGGTGTTCACTCCATTACTATTATTTCTTTTTCTAATCAGGTTTTCCACTATTTAAACATACACTCAGGTGGTACTGAAAGAAACAAAGTAAAAATAACTAACAAGAAATATATTGAGCACTAAACCTCTAACTTCATATGGATCACTCCTACCAAATAAGAAAGGCAAGATGTTTGTGGAAGATGGGAAAAGCCAAAGTACTCACAACAAACAAACAATCACCATTTAAGCACACAATTTTTGATCTAATGATTTGTTCCATGGGTGCTTTGGTATGATAAAATATTGAAAGTCACCTTAAGAAAACTCTGCTTACAGTTGCACAGGCACAACTCCCACTCCCCCCACTTAGTGTATTAACTGTGCCACTCCAATCATGGGGAAGATCACTGGGAACACAGCAGGAGCAGCACCAAAGAGCTTTCTGTGAAATTCTCCCTCCTCCTGTATCCTTCTCCAGTACAATTCCACTTGAAAAATCATCAGGCAAGAGCATCAAATTCAAATACAGACTTTCCTCTAGAGCCACAACCACTGAGATTAAGACTTGCATTTGAGATCACTTAAAGATTCACTTCTTAATTAAAAAAAGAAATTAGAAGAAGTCTAAAGATATCTTTAAAGGAATTCAAAGAAAAGAAAATGCCATTAAAATTTCTACCTGCCTGTTTTGCTGGCTGGTTTCAGAGCAGCCCTGTGCAGCCAGAAACCAGCACATGGTCAGGACACAAGAGGCCAGTTACCATTTTAACATTAAGAGAAAAAAGGAAAGTTTTTTTACAGGTGCATAAAATATAGAGTGAGAAGCTGAAAGATTGTTCCTCAGTTAAAGTTACCACATTTTATAAACCAGGACTAGAGGAAGTTTAAAGCTTTTGCACAAGAACTTAGTTTAAGCACTCAAACTAAATAAAACGGGCAAAATTGCCTACTTACTTGAGAGGTAGAAAAGGAGCCTTAACTTCCACTACAGTCACCAGCCAAAAACTCCTAAACCCCCTCAGCCAACTTTATATCTGCCTTTCACAGCTGAATTGGGTGAGCTGTGTAACTTGAACACCTGAAAACTCCAGTGACAATGAGCAGGCTGAGCCTTTCTGTGCCAGGCAGCGGATACAGCTCAGGCTGTATGAATCATAAATTTAAAGCCCTGATATTTAAACCCTACATATAAAAATTTTAATATGCAAATAACATATATTAAATATGTAGATTAACAGCAGTAATCGACCTGTACTCAAAAACAGAAAGAAAAAAGAAAGAAGAAAAAAATACTTGGAGCCACACAGGTGCAAACCCAACCATGCTCACAGCCCATGGCAAAACAAACCCATTTCTGAAACTCACCCCACCTGTGTCCCAGTGCAGAAGGTCAAGCAGTACCTGCTCAGGGGACACCTCCAGCATGGCCCTTCCCACGCTGGGATGATCCCATCCACCTGGGAAAATCACACATTGGCCCACAATCAAGGGATGGCAGGTCCCTCTTACCCAAATGAGAGTGGTGCCAATCCCTGAGCCTGTCCCTCCTTCAGCTGTCAGGGCTGCTGCCACCAGGATGTCACTGCAAGTGACACTTCTGGCTGCTTCAAAGGAGCAGATAATTAATGTAATTTTTTAAGCTGCTGACACAAAGCCATTCCCATAATGTTGAGAAAGTGGTATTTTTTTTTTTTTTTTTTTTTTAATATCGATGTTGAGAAAGTGGGTTTTTTTTGTTTTTTTTTTAATATCAGGCACTTTTGTCCTTGAAACGGCACCTGTTGTATTCAGTGGGATACATTCTTTCTCTCCTGGGAATAACAAGGATGATTTTGACCTCTCCTAGTATTTACCCACACTCTGTCACGAGCATCAGCAAGACTTTTTAGCAGTAGAACTAAAGAAAGCTGTAGCTCCCACGCTTCTTCTTGGAATATCAGCCACAACACAAGCCAGTGGTAGCTGCTTTTCCAACAAGTGGGGAGCAAGGATTTCCCAGCTAGAAAAAAAAATCTTGCACCTTTTATTGCAAATCCATATCTAGGAAGTCAAAATATCCAAATTAAGATCATGGATATCAAAATACTGGATACGGATGCATTGTTATTGTACTCAAGGCTGTACCAATGTTTTCCTTTCAGTGGTTTATAACTTGGCTTAAAATTTTACTCCTGGCTGAGAACTGGCACAAAATTTGAAAATTTCAGAAAAACCAGCAGACAACTACAAAAGTCTATAAAGCAGTGAAATATTAAACATCCTTTTTTACCATAAAAATAATATTTTTATTTGGAAGATGAAAGGAATTTGTAAAAGATGGGATATTCCAGCCAATGCTCTCTTCTGGAGAAAAAATGTTCTTCTTTACCCTGTCTTCCCACAAGGTTGCTAAAAACTCAACACATTTTTAAGAGGAAAGTTTAAGTAACAGAGAGAAATAGGAAAAAGACTAAAATGCAGCCTGGAACTACCAGAATTTAGGGTGTAGTTTGTTTTTCTTTTTCTAGATAACGCAAGGCAAAAATTAAGTCTACCTATATTGCAATAAAACAGTTGATGCAACGATACTTTGAAATTATTATTTAAGATCATAAAGAAGAAGACTAGTGGGGGAAAAAAGACTTTTTGGATGGGTAAGAGATGGCTATGAAAAGAAATATACCACATTGTAGGTGGTAGTGGTGAATTTACCAAGAAAAGTAGAAATGAGGCTAGAAACAGAAAAGACAAAGGACAGCAACATCAACTTTTGAGAAAATTGAGAATATTTGGGGAGAATCAGGCTACTTCAAGCACTGGACTGGGATGAAATGACATGTGCTCAGTGATGAAACCAAAAAAAACTGCCCAAAAGCAGAAGCTCCAGAGCTGAAAACACAAGAGGAGGCAGAATTCCTCCTTCTGGCTGATCATACGAAGCCTAAGCAATCCATGGAATCATTTTATGACCACCTTGGGTGACTCACAAGTGATGTTTCCTGACAGAGGAAATTCACTTCACTGCACCTGGCACTGGTAAGAAATGTGTCAGATGAAGCCAGGGACAGTTCTGGTCATTATGGTTC